>NC_141031.1:29912500-30512500 GCF_052040795.2 Danio rerio
TCTAGGGTCCAAAAGTGGTTGCTAGGGCGTGGCCAGAAAGTTAAAACCTCATCAGTTATTGGCAGTTAGGTAATCTGAGTTAAATGAGCCCAGTTAGAAGTCTGTGTGACAGTCTGATGCAGAGTTATGAGGTCACAAAGTTTGGTCCAATGTTAAGTCTATGGGATTTTTCCGATGGTCCTGGGACGTTTTTCGGAAAATCGAAAGTCGGATCAGTCGGAAAAGATATGGCATACCGAGTCAGAATAGTTTGGAGGTCTGGTGTGAGTTTGGTGGTCATAGCTCGAAAGCTCTAGGAGGAGATAGATTTTGAATTTTAGTCTCAGAAGAAGAAGAATAATATATAAAAAAAATAATAAGTTTAAATAGGATTTCAGTAGTCTGGCTTGTTTCTCAAGCCAGCCTAATAATAAGTTTAATAGGATAACAGTAGTCTGGCTTGCTACACAAGCCAGCCTAATTAGGCAACAATTGAGCACTGAAGATGAACACCTGCTGTAATAAACAGAAACACAGAAGAAAAACACAAAACTACAACTTACTTCAGTCACAGCCTTAGATGAAATCAGCTGTAATTTAATTGATTGAATCTCTCAAAATCTCAGCAGAGAATCATTAAGCCACTTCACATACGCTTTACTTATTACCAACCTGTTCACCCTTATTTAAAGAGGGGCCAAATACACTTTGATCTGAATACATTTTAGGATTTTGCTAGAATTTTAGGATTTTGCTGTGTTTCCAAGGTTAAATTTCTTATTTTTATTCACAATACCTTGATGTGCTAGTATAAAAAAACTATTTGACAAAAACTTTCAAATTAAACAAAAAAATATCTAAAAATATAATTAACTAATTAATACAATAGTGTCCAATAACATCAAAAATTGCTTTCAACAATTCCATTTGTAACCTAGTTTTAAAACGCAAAACATTGATTGTTAATGAATATTACACTCCCTCTTTTCTGTATAATGAAATATAGCAGAACTGAAAAATGTATACATACTTTGAACCAACTTTTAAAAAATTACTGTAACTTGTTACAGCAAAAATTTGTATTTTTATTAGTATTATTTATATTATTAAATTTGATTCAATGTAAATAAAAAAATTGTGGTGAAAAACAAATTACATTAACACAAAGTAAAAATTCTGTATACTGTATATTGTTTAGACCAGTGGTTCTCAAACTGTGGTACGTGTACCACTAATGGTACGCCGGCTTCCTTCTAGTAGAACGCTGAGATATCAAATGTGTCATACGTATGTACATGCTACATACATTTCAAAATTTATCAAAAATTATTTATATATGAATATGACATATAATATTATTTCTTGTTTGGCATATAGCCTATATTTCTGAGGTCCAGGCAAAATTTCTAGGTGTTGATTAATTGGCTACCACATGTTAATACTTTACATTTAAGTACAGCACTTTTCTTTTTACTTTTTAAGAACATTAACCTACCATTTTTAAGTTTTAAAAGCACATTTTAATTTAAATGTTGACGTTTTTAGTTTTTTTGTTTGTTTCTTTTTTTACATAGTATAAGCACAATACAGTGTTAACATTAATAGTATTTATAATGTTTAAAACAACAGAAAATAATCTGCCACGTTTTAGAACTGCAGAGCTGTAGCTGCTTTACTGGGCTTACTACGCTATTGTTTTTCAGTACTGCTCATTATGGTGGTACTTGAAGAGACAATTTTGTTCTGAGGTGGTACTTGAGAAAAAAAGTTTGAGAAACACTGGTTTAGACCATTATTATTATTTATTTTTATTTTATTTTTTTTTACTTTGGCACATAGTAGATTTTTTTAAGTTGAATTTATCTTTTTTTACCTTTACAACTACACTGAAAAAAAATTCAAGCAGTACTTGAATGTCCAATTAAAAAATCGTTCTGAATCTTTCATTTCAGTTTAATATTATTTATTTTATTTTTCAAGTAATCTGTTTTAAGTTCAAAACATAGTTAAATATAAATGTTTAGATTAAGAGCTCAAATAAGAAATATTTGTTTTGACCAATGTACAATTTTACGGTTACTCACACAGGTCAGTGCATCCGTATTAAACAGAAGCTTAATATAGTTTGTACACTTATGGACTTAAAAAAATATTGTTTAAGGAAAATGATTTATTTTTCATTGGCTCAATTGATCAAATTTACATGTGAAACCATTACCATAATTTGTTTTTATTGGATGAAAGAACATTTTATTGGGATTTTGATTATTTTGACTATCTTCTTGTTTAGAACAAAAAGAGATTTTAAATAATTGACTTTCTTCAACAAGACAAATATGCTTTGTATCATGTTTTGCTTTGTATCAAAAAATATTGTTCTCATGGAGATGGAAAATATTGTTTAAGGCAAATCATATATATTTTTATTGGGTCAAGTGTAAAAATTTAGATGTGAACCACTACCCTATTTTTTATTTATTTATTTATTCATTTATTTTTATTTTTATTTTTTTTGGATGAATGGAAGCTTTTTCCAATGTAGATATGGGATGGTTCACAAAATAGTTTGATCCCTACTTACAACAAAATATAGTTTTTCTTTGGACCAACCTACTGGTTTAAAGTTAAAAATACTACTTTGAGAAAAAACATATTATTTTAGATTCTCCTAGGGCAGGGGTGTCCAACCTCAGTCTTGGAGGGCCAGTGACCTCCCAATTAAACACGCCTGAATTACTAATCAAGTTCTTTCTAGGTATACTAGAAACTTCCAGGCATGTGTGTTGAAGGAAGTAAGAGCTAAACTATGCAGGACACCGGCCCTCTAGGAGCGAGTTTGGACACCCCCGTCCTAGGGGTTCCATTTTTGCTTTAAGTTAAATTAAATAAAACAGCTTAAAACCAGACTCCATAATTTTTCACTTTATCCAATATAAAAATGTACTTTGAGTGAAAGACACAGTAGTTTTGCTGTTCAGTAGATCCAAAATGACAAAAAGCATCATAAAGACATCAAAAATATGTAGCCCCTCTTTGAATCTTTTTTTTCTTAAATATTTCCCAAATGATGTTTAACAGAGCAAGGAAATTTTTTACAGAATGTCTGATAATATTTTTTCTTCTGGAAATTGTCTTATTTGTTTTATTTCGGCTAAAATAAAAGCAGTTTTTATTTTTTAAAAGCCACTTTAAAGTAAAAAAAATATATATATATATATATATATATATATATATATATATATATATATATATATATATATATATATATATATATATATATATATATATATATATAAGCCCCTTTAAGCTATATTTTTTCCCGATAGTCTAGAGAACAAACTATCGTTATACAATAACTTGCCTAATTACCCTAACCTGCCTTATTAACCTAATTAACCTAGTTAAGCCTTTAAATGTCACTTTAAGCTGTATAGAAGTGTCTTGAAAAATATCAAGTCAAATATTATTTAATGTCATCATGGCAAAGATAAAATAAATCAGTTTATTAGAAATGAGTTATTAAAACTATTATAATTAGAAATGTGTTGGAAAAAAAATCTTCTCACCATTAAACAGAAATTGGTGAAAAAATAAACAGGGGGGCTAATAATTAAGGGGGGCTAATAATTCTGACTTCTACTGTATTTCTCATATCCACAATGTAAGTCAAAGTAAATCTATGAATTAAATCGATAGAAGACTGATGTTCTGATAGCAGCAGTCTATCTCGGCTTTGCCTGATTTGCTGCAGTTTGTAATTATTTGTCCCGTTTCCCTGGTAATTCGGCCAAACCCTAACAACACCACTGCATGATGTGATTGTCATCATGTGTCAATGTTGTTTTTGTGTCTCTGGTGACATAGAAGCGTTGATAGAGATAGACACTTGCCTCATGATCTCATGTCAGCAGTGAACTATTGACACAAACACAGAGAACTTCCTCAGTTGACTTCAGGAATGGCAGGAATTATGATGACAAGATATGTGTTGGCAAATCAAATCAAAACACACTCCATAATTTCTCATCTGGTCATGATTAAATGTTGGAGGAAAAACTCTCCATCGTATGTGCGGTTCTTTGACCAGAAGGTCCATCTGACAGAGCGTGTAATGAAAAAAGCGTGACTCATCGCTCGGAGATTTCACTCTTTTCTGTTTTGTGTAAACAGAGAACCAGGAGGAAGACAACAGAGTTAGCGAGGAAGACCGGATCCCTACTGCAGTGCCAGATAAACAACAAACTACCACTCAGATGCCGGTCTTACATAACCCCTGTGCAGGTATGAACTGTTAAACATGCTGTAAATTTATTTACCCCAAAGTCAAATACCATGTCATTGATGTTTGATTTTCAGTATAGTATCTTTATAAATAATGCCAGCTATATATTTTATTACCTTATATCCATAAGTTTTTTATTTTTTACTGCATCAATATATGTACTATACTGTTTATATTAAATTATGTCTTAAACCAGGGGTCACCAATCTCGGTCCTGGAGGGCCGGTGTCCCTGCAGGGTTTAGCTCCAGCTTGCTTCAACACACCTGCCTGAACGTTTCAAGTATACCTAGCAAGACCTTGATTAGCTTGTTCAGGTGTGTTTGATTAGGGTTGGAGCTAAAATCGGCAGGACACCGGCCCTCCAGGAACAAGTTTGGTGACCACTGTCTTAAACAGTTGAAGGCACAATTATCAGCTCACCTGTAAAATTTGTATTATTTTAATATATTTCCTAAGTGATGTTTAACAGAGCAAGGACATTTTCACACTATTTCCTGTTATATTTTGGCTTCCGGAGAGGCCTCTGGAGTTTTTACATTTTTTGAGGGGTCAATATTATTAGCCCCCTTAAGAAATCATTTTTTGATTGGCTACAGAACAAGCCACTTTTGTCCAATGAATTGCCTAGTTAACCTAAATAACCTAGTTAGTATGTACTGTTATTGTAGCAAAAACAAAAGAAAATTGGATAACACTTTAGTTTAGATCAGGGGTTTAACCCGAAACCCCCAAAATAACAATACCAGTGATTTGTGAGCCCCAATATCCTCTGAGGTGGTCATAAATATATCTTGCACACAACGGTGCACACATACGAATAGGCCCATTTTAATATTTGTGAGTGCTGTAAAGTTGCCATAAAAGCTATTGCTGTCTTTATTATAACGTAATCACCCCAGGGGTCGCAAAAAAATCCAAAGGCTGATGGCTTCTTATTTGCATTTTTTAATGTAATTATTTATTTTTTTCTGTAGGTTAATTCTACTAGTTTAATAAAGTGAATTAGATTTAATACTGTGAATTGCGACCTAAAGTCTTACCTAAATGGATTATAAAAAAATTTGTATAACCTTATTAAAATATGCATCACATCTCATATATTTGTATTTTCCCTATCTATCTATCTATCTATCTATCTATCTATCTATCTATCTATCTATCTATCTATCTATCTATCTATCTATCTATCTATCTATCTATCTATCTATCTTCTTAGCAGATGGATGGATGGATGGATGGATGGATGGATGGATGGATGGATGGATGGATGGATGGATGTCTGTCTGTCTGTCTGTCTGTCTGTCTGTCGGTCTGTCTATCCATCCATCCATCCATCCATCCATCCATCCATCCATCCATCCATCCATCCTTCCATCCATCCATCCATCCATCCATCCATCCATCCATCCATCCATCCATCTGCTAAGAATGTTTAAATATTTTAATCACAAATTTTTTATATCTTCATTTATGGCATGAACTGTTTTATAGTTAGAGGAACTTAGAATCTTCAATTTGAAATATATTATTTTATCAACAATTGGTCTTTTAGTCACATCTTGACATTATTGTTTAAATTCTTACACTTGTCATGAGGATGTCGCAGGATTTCAATGACCTGTAAGATTCTGGCACTGTGACAGAAAAGTAAATTGCAGTGTGTGTTTCCTCACAGGTTCTGTATGGTCGTTCTAATGCTCTGCACCGCATGTGTTATTATAATTGAAACATGCTGAATAGGGGAGAGAGAAAAAAATCACTTACTCATTTCCTCATCATCCAGCAGGCTGTCCAGAAGACATAGCGCTTCACTAGATAAGTCCATATGCCACAAGGTTTAATGTATCTCTGCCTTGGGACTGATGAGAGATGTTGAAGGACTAAAGCATTTACTGGAAGTCTGTGTCTTTTCGGAGGCACCGTTGTGTTTCTGCTGGATCAATCAGAACGGAAATGATCTAAATATGTCTGGGCGACTCATTATGTCATGCTGATTATCGTTTAATTTTTAACTGTTTGAAGTCATACGAAGGCCCATTCTGAAGGCCTGTTTTAAGCTGTGTGCTTTTATATCAGGGTTAAGTTTGTTCATTAGTGCCAGGTGGTGAATTGTTAAAACAAAAACACAAATGGTTGATTATTTTTCAGTTTTGCATTATTATGGTCTATTTCTCTATTAGTTAAAGACAAAATTATTCAGTTCTGGGACATTTTAATCCTAATATTTTGCAAGTGATGTTTAACGGAGCAAGGAAAATATTTACATTATTTTCTATTATATTACTCTTCAGGAGAAAGTCTTTCATCTATATAGTCTATCTAGTCTTTATATATGTCATCTAAATATATATATTTTTTTATTCAACATCATGTGGACAACATGTGATCACATGAACCCACATGTGGACAACATGTGAAATTCGTGTGGACAACATCACATCTGGAAAGCATAGACTTGTTCGAGATGACCCATATTATACATGAACAGCTGGCGATCAAATGTACATGTGAAAAACGAAAACCAGATATGAAACGTTTTCACAAAACATACATGAATACATAAGGAAACTGTATAAAGGCAAAAACACATTTTTTGTTTGTTTTGTTTACTAAACTTTATTTGAATGAGCTATCACTTAAAAAACAGCATGTTCATATTTAGCAAGATTGGTAAAAAAGGTGCACAACCAACAGGAACCAACCAACAGTATCTGAAGTTTTTGCAAAAATTACTTAGTACAAGCGTTAAAGCAAAAGATTGAAGCAGTGAACTGATGCTTTGACACGTTACCTGATAAATTAAAAAGACAGAAGAGTCGTTAGATAGAGACAAGACTTTTTAAATATCACGTTTAACGACTCAAGTGAGACGCGATCCAGTGGTACATCCTTGGAAAACTGTCCGACGTGCACTGCTCTCTGGGGTTTTGTGCTCAAGACTGCTAGAGCTCAGACACGCGTGTACGCTGCAGCGCATTACAGTGTGTATTTGTGTGTGTGCATGTAGTAACGTGATGTGCGTTTTCAGCTATATAGTGTGGAAGGAGGGCTTTTCAGAAATGCTAGATGAAACGCCAGTGTGGACATGGATCGTTTATGATCTAAAATGGCGTTTTAAAACAGAAACCTATTAGTGTAAATTAGGCCTAAGTGTGTGTATTTCGCCAGCGAGTTTCTGCTGCGACAGGGGCAGGGAGGAGGATCGTGATGCGAGCCCAGCATCGTGATGTCTATCGGCCATCGGCGATGTACAATAGCATCGTCTATCGACCCAACCCTAATTTGTGTATCAGGGTATCTATTTTTAAAACTGAGGTGTCATACTGTAGTTGAGGATGCGGGATAGAAAAGGACAGTATAGGTGCAAATATGTTATATTTAGCTGTATGACATTATTAAATGACCAAAAGAAATCAAAACAGACAGACAACAAACAAATGAATCCAGAAGTATTACAAAAATGAGATGCAAACAAACAAGGAACAGGTGAACATAGTCTTTAAAACAGTGAGCTTTTGTGAAAACTGAAACTGAGTGCCAAATCAAACACAGCTATAATTTTGATTATCAATTATGTTGTATAATATATTAACCTGTTCACAATTTGCTCAAAAAAGGTCATTTTATTTCACGTGCTTAACATATTATAAAGGGTACAAGTACATTTTTATTTATTTATTTTATTTTTGATTTGTGAATGAATTATCCCTTTAATGTAATGTATGTTGTGACATGCATTAACCAACTTTTACTTCTTTCTGCAGGTAATGGGCTGTGCTCTCAGAAGTGTACTGTGGTTCAAGAACTGGCCCAGTGCTCCTGTTTCCCAGGATTCTTTCTGAAACCCGATGGACACACCTGTGAAGGTAAAGCACTCGAAACAGATGTAAAACAACACATATACACACTCACCTCTGAACACCGCTGTCACAAAACACTGATAAAACTGTCAGAACACATTAGCCAATGCCTTACTGTGCTAAATCGCTCATGTATAGCAGTTTTACTCAGAAGATTATGACAGGTGATTTTTCATGGCGTGAACATCATATTCTTACCTGCGGATCTGCTTGCTGCTGCTTCACTGATCCATGACCA
Source organism: Danio rerio (assembly GCF_052040795.2). Classification (NCBI taxonomy): domain Eukaryota; kingdom Metazoa; phylum Chordata; class Actinopteri; order Cypriniformes; family Danionidae; genus Danio; species Danio rerio. The sequence goes on from NC_141031.1 coordinate 29,920,862, forward strand.
ATTACTCTCCTACACCCGGACTGTAATAATAAACAGTGACCTCAGCCCTGGGTTCGACAGTTCGGCTGTCTCACATATACATCATCCTGTCTGATTTGACAGCTTTACCCCATGATTATTTACTGTACTGGTATGTGTTGCAGAGGAACAGTTTGAAGGTCTTTTCATTTTATATACTATGCAGGTCACAGAGGGTACTAGTAGAAATCATTGTTTACCTGATACTGTAAACCTACACCTGACAAAAGTCTTGTCCTCGATCCCAGTTGAAAGAGCAACAAATGATAACTTGACTTCTAGCTGATCATTTAGAAAAGTGGCAGAAGGTAGATTTTTCAGATGAATCATCTGTTGAACTGCATCCCAATCATTACAAATACTGGAGAAGACTTATTGGAACCTGCATGGACCCAAGATTCTCAGAGAAATCAGTCAAGTTTGGTAAAGGAAAACATTCAGTAACTTTCAGAATGTGGTGTGCGAGAAATCTGCAGAGTGGATGCAACACCAACAGCCTGAGGTATCAAGACATTTGTGCTGCCCATCACAACCACAGAAGAGGGCAAATTCTTCATCAGGATAGCGAGGATCTCATACTTTAGCCTCCACATTAAAGTTCCTGAAAGCAAAGAAGGTCAAGTTGCTCCAGGATTGGCCAGCCCAGTCACCAGACTTGAACATTGTTGAGCATATCGGGGGTAATTTCAAGAAAGAGACGTTCATAATGAATCCAAAGAATCTTGATGAACTTAGAAATCCTGTAAGAACACTTTCTTCGCCATTCCAGATGACTTTATTAATAAGTTATTTGAGTCATTGCAGATATATGGATGCAGTCCTCCAAGTTCATAAGAGTCATACAAAATATTCTTTAAGAATATTCTATTCTTTTTTTTTTCACTGCAGCATGACTTTATATTCTATACTGTATATGATTTATGTTAAGTGACAAGACTTTTATCTAAGCAAACTCAAACCTTACTGTCCTATTTAAATAATTAAAAATAAATAACTAAAATAAGCTTAATCTAGAGGCCTTTACCCTTCATATAAGCCACATCTGATAATAAATTATCAACTAATCAAGTTATTATTTGCTGTTCCTAAAACTTGAATAGGCCACAATACTTTTGTCAGGTAGTGTATTCAGCAATACAGTATTTGCTGTTTTCTTTGCTTGACATACAGTATAACTCATGCGAGTGAGTTGAGAAGTCTGAACTAAATAAACATTTGGAAATGTGGTGTGGCAAAATGTTTTAAAAGTGTATTTTCCTCAAAATGTCATTCAGTAATTTTACATAATAACATACAGAATTAAATAACATCCTTAATATCCTAAATTGTAAATTTACCAAGTAATAATTTAGTAAATCTTTTTCTTTTTCAGCTCATAAAAAAATTGTCTTGTTTTTATTACGAAATTGAAAATGTAAGGAGAATTCTTCACCTCAATTTTGCTGATTTTTGAGATCACAAAGCAAATTCTTCCTCATGCACAATCACAAACAACATATAAGTAATATTTTCAGTCCCACTTTATATTAAGTGGCCCTAACTTCTGTGTAATTGCATTAAAATATAATACAATGTACTTACTGTGTTTAAAAATGTATTGCGGAACGCGTCTGATGCTTTTGAGATGGGATGCGCGTCAGGTTAGGCACATCCTTGGTGGTGTGGGTAGGTTTAAGAGTAGGTTAAGGTGTTAGGGATTGTCAACTTTATATATTGTTGCAGATGTAGTTACATGCAGGTATTTAATCAAACATAAGTACCATTTAAAACAACCAAGGCTCATTCTGAAAACGTACCTCTATATACATTTCTGAAGACCACAAAATATATACCATGAGCTACGTTTTGTACATTTTCTCAAATTCACGAGAGGCCGATGTGTAAGTTTTTTGAGATCTCAAATTTCTCTCAAATTTTGCACCTGTTGTTCTTGTGTAAACCCACCAGAGGCTGCTGTTGACTGACTGTTTGACTGACTGAACGACTGACTGATTGTGCGATCGACTGATCCAGCCTCCACCTTCCTTGAACCCAACCAATTTTATTGATTTATCGAACCCCGTTGTCGTGGTCATCTCCTCTCTCAGTCTCAAGTCCGCCGATGTACATGGCGAGCTACCGGGAAAAACTGGTAACAGCCGTCCATACGGAAGTAAGAGGTCAGCTGGTAAGCGCAAAAAGGAATGGTGTCATACTGCCCCTTAGCGTTTGTTTTAAAAATGTAATGCAGCCATACATACCTCTGGATACATAACGTACACTCTCAGAAACAAAGGTATGAGAGCTGTCACTAGGGTTGTACCTTTTTAAAAGGTACAAATTTGTACTTGAAGATACCTCAGAAGTAAATATTGGTACCTACAGATTTTAAGAGGAACACTTTTGTACTTTTTAGGTACCAATAAGTACCCTTTAGGTATTAATATGGACTGTTTATGTACAAATATGTACCTTTTGAAAAAGTACCGCCCCAGTGACAGCTCGCGTACCTTTATTTCTGAGAGTGTATATAGGGCTACGTTTTCAGAATGAGCCTGTTGATATAAAAACATGTACTTACACAATAAGTACATCCTAACAAATTAATATTTTCAGTGTTAGTACATATTAGTTAAGGCCACTTAATATAAAGTGGGACCATATTTTCAATTAATGGCAATGCAAAACAGTTGAAGAGCTTGGGTTGAACATTTTAAATGCAGATGAGAATATCAAAACATGAGGTGGATTAATAACATTAAATGCCGTGTCAGTTTTGTCAACTGTGACCAAATTATTAGCTGTACATCATTTAGCCTGATAGAAAATACTCTGCCTTGGCCTTTACATAAGATCTCTCTGGGATCATATTCTATAATCTGACAAACATTGATAATATATCACAACGAAAAACAAAGGTGAATATAGACATAACAACCAGTCGTTTCACATTCTTTTCATTTGTTGCTTTATGACATTGAACATCAATTAATATGGTTGTCTGAGTAAAATGCAGCTTGCCTAAATGTCAAATTTTACATCATGTTCACCTTACTGTAATTCAGCAGACAGGATCCATAAATCAGTGCACTTTCTGGATGTGAGGACAGTTTAAGGGAGAATATAATCGAAATGGCTTCAGCCGAGAGGGCAGTTTTCACCGCTGAGTTATCTCTGTATTTAAAGAGTTTATTTCACTCTCTCTTTCTGTTTCTCTCTGTCAAACGTTCCCATATGCTGAATGTGGGTGGGCAGAAACCTTGATTTCGCTTTGGCAGTAACAAAATCAAGCTAGACTGGCTTCGAAGCCAAAAACTTAAGTCACACTGTGCAGGAAAGTGGATAGTTTTTTAATGAAATGTTGTAGTATTGTTTCATTCAATTTATGATGGACGTTTACACTTCCAAAGACAGAGTGTGCATGTTTTCTATGGTGTTTCAAGAGCGTCTGTATGTCTTTATTAGCCATATTCACGTGGTAACTATTAAGTGTTATTGATTCATAAAGTCACACATGCATGCAATTTCGCCACAAAGAAATCCCACTTAGAGGAACAATAAAATGGGTGATTAATTGAGAGCAAAACTCAGTATTAGAAACAAAACCCGATATGATCTCACACCTTGTAAAATGGCTGCATGACTTGGATGGTGGAGGTGGCCTGCACTGCCTAAAACAATTGTGCAAAACCAATTTACACTCAGAAAGTACTATAATGTTTTACAATTTGTTACAAAGAAACACCCCTATATAGATATAAGGATTATGTTTGAGACATATAAATGAGTTTAAAACTATAACATATAAAATGCAATCAAGAACTGCAATGCAATCATTTGCTATAAAAATTGCAGGACTATTCGTTCTTCCATTTAAAAAAATGCCGACTTAATTTTTTTATATTTCTCAGTTTATATATCTCTATATGGTCAGTCAGTAAATCAGTCAGTCAACAGCGGCCTCTGGTGGATTTACGTGAGAACAGCAGACGAGAATGGCACTCGCGAAAGAAATTTGAGATCTCAAAAAGCGTACACAGTGGCCTCTGGTGGATTTACGTGAGAACAGCAAGCGCAAATAGCACTCTCGAGTGAAATTTGAGATCTGAAAAAGCTAACACCGCCACCTCTGGTGGATTTACGTGAGAAAAGCAGGCGCGAATGGCACTGGAGAGAAATTTGAGATCTGACAAAGCATACACAGTGGCCTCCAGTGGATTTACATGAGAACAGCAGGCGCGAATGGCACTCATGACAGAAACTTGAGATCTGAAAAAGCTCACGCAGCGGCCTCTGGTGAATTTACGTAAAAACAGCACTCACGAATGGCACACGCGAGAGAAATGTAAGATCTTAAAAAAGCTTTCACAGCGGCCTCTGGTCGATTTATGTGAGAACAGCAGGTGTGAATGGCACTCGCGAGAAAAATTTGAGATCTGAAAAAGCATACACAGCAGCCTCTGGTGGATTTGTGAATACAAAAACTCCAAAAAAATCGTGGCTCCTAAGAAGTATTTTGCTCTCTCCAAAAATGTATATAGCTTAACGTAATCAAAATGAGCCTGGGTTGCAGTTCATGGGCTCAAAAAAAATCTTATGTTTCTTCCAATTCTCCCTTTATCTCTCAAAACTTTGACTTTTTGTCAAATTTTTTGACAACTTGCTATTAAAAGATTGTAGGCTCTCACAATTCAGACTTTATGTCTTGCTTTTCAAAATTTTTATCTTACGATTCTTGCAATTTTAAGTATTGCAATTGTAACTTCAAATCTCACAATTCTGGGAAGAAAACTAAAAATTGAGAAGCAATGTTCAAATTGTGCAAAATAAGTGAAGAATTCGAATAGAAAATAGGGAAAAAGTCAGAGTTTTAAATGAGAATGACCTAATATATTTATTTTTATCTTTCAGTCTAAAACAAGCTTCCACGAGTAACAGAGCAAACATAGACATGAGAAGTTAAAAGCTAAATTTTGTGCAATATTTTACAGTGTTACATATGTATTTGCCTTAAAATCTTCCCTCAGGGTATTTATTTTTCCTTCACCTAAACAAGGGGTGTCCACACTCGGTCCTGGAGGGCCAGTTTCTTGGAGAGTTTGGCTCCAACCCTAATCAAACACACCTGAACCAGCTAATCAAGCTCTTACTGGGTATACTAGAAACTTCCAGGCAGGTGTGTTAAAGCAAGTTGGAGCTAAAGTCAGCAGGACACCGGCCCTCCAGGACCGACTTTGGACACTCCTGACCTAAACTATCATGTTTCTTGTATACCATAGATGTGAATGAGTGCCTGAACGGCAGACACAATTGCTCCCTGGACGAGGTGTGTAAGAACCACGAGGGCTCCTACCAGTGTGAGCGGGTCAATGAGATGTGCCATAAGGGCTTTATTCACAACCACAATAGAGATTGTGTGGGTAAGAGGTTTCAACTGGCACTGTGGAATCGCTTCAGCCCATATTATTGCATATTATTGAGGCATGTTGATCCATCGTTTGCCCAGATAAACACTCACTAATGCATAAAAAAACTCATCGGCATGCTTTAATAACCAGCTCACACACTGTACATGCGGTTGCAGTTTGGGTACTGAGTTTGCTCAGACGTCTCACCAGAAGCTGTGGGGCCATGTTGAACTTGTGCTGCTTTCTTCCCAGACATAACCAAAACAGAGCAGGCGTTAGTGGTTAGCAAAGGCAAACATGTCGATCTGTTACAAAACTGTTTCATTCTTAGTCAATGGGTGTCTTGGGTTGGATACTAAACCAAATAGCAGAGATCTTTAGGCTTTAAAAAGACGTAGGCTTTGAAAAGGATTGGTAATTTTTCACATTTTGGCATTCTTAAATGGTTTTGATAGGTACATAATGATTGAAAGAGTAAACAATAATGTGCAAGCATGTTAAACTGTCAGCTTATGCTCTTTAAGGAACAGTGCAGATCTTGCATTGTTTAATAGTTTTTGTTGATTGCCTTCCTGCATTTAAACTAGCATATAATTATCATTAATATTATAAATATTAGTAGTAGTAATAGTAGTAATGTTTATAATCATTCATTATTAATTGTTATATTTGTATTGTTGTATTATACACTAACCGGCCACTTTATTAGGTTCACCTTACCAGTACTGGGTTGGACTTCGTTTTTGCCTTCAGTCCTGCCTTAATCCTTCATGGCATAGATTCAACAAGGTGCTGGAAATATTCCTCAGAGATTTTTATCCATATTGACATGATAGCATCACACAGTTGCTGCAGCTTTGTCAGCTGCACGTTCATGATGCAAATCTCTCGTTCCACCACATCCTAAAGGTGCTCTAGTGGATTTAGATCTGGTGACTGTGGAGGCCATTTAAGTACAGTGAACTCATTGTTGAACCCATGTTCAAGAAACCAGTCTAAAATGATTCGCGCTTTATGACATGGCATGTTATCCTGCTGGAAGTAGCCTCAAGCTTCAACGTGTTCTGTTCAGAGATGCTCTTCTGCAAATCTCGGTTGTAAATGAGTGTTTTTTTGAGTTTCTGTTGCCTTTCTATCAGCTCTAACCAGTCTGGTCGCTCTACCTCTGGCATCAACAAGGCATTTTTGCCCACAGAACTGCCGCCCACTGGATATTTTTTCTTTTTCAGACCATTCTCAGTCGCTAGAGACTGAGCGTGAAAATCCCAATAGATCAGCAGTTTCTGAAATGCTCAGGCACCAACAACCATGCCATGTTCAAAGTCCCTTAAATCACCTTTCTTCCCCATTCTGATGCTCAGTTTGAACTGCAGCAGATCGTCTTGACAATGTCTACATGCCTAAATGCATTGAGTTGCTGCCATGTGATTGGCTGATTAGAAATTTGCGTTAACGAGCAGTTGGAGAGGTGTACCTAATAACGCGGCTGGTTAGCGTAAATTTGGTAAATATAAATGCTACTAATAATAAATTGTTATTAATATATTACAAATAATAATAATACCTTATGTATTTATTAATTCTTAACATAAATATTTATTTTTTGTTATGTTATATGGGTGACACAATATGGTTCTATTAGATAATATATTTACTAACATGAACAAACGATAAACAATACATTTATTACAGTATTAAATAATCTTTGTCAATGTTAGTGAAAATAAAGTTGTTGATTGTAAGTTGTTGATTAATAAATGCTGTACAAATATTGTTCTTTATGAGTTCATGTTAGTAAATCCATCAACTACTGTAACAATAACCAATGAAACTTTATTGTAAAGTGTGACAATTTTAGGTTTAATTTGTTGTTTCATTCTTCTAACAGATTATTTTCAATTAATAGATTTCTACAAAAATGTGTGAATTCAAAACTAATTTAAGCTTGAGGTTTTGTTTTTTATTGTACAGTATACTGTATTAGTGTTTTAAATACATATACCATGACTATATATGTCATAACTTGATAATAAATTAATATTATATATAATGAATCTATTTTAGTTTATTATTGCAATCACAACGCTTGATTTAAATTTAGAAAAAAATGTAAATATGAATTGACCACCATCTCAAATGGCCATCGTCTCTCTTTCATCTCAACTCTTATCAATCACATTGTTGAAATAATGTTCACAGACCATAATCCTAATAGCTTCACGGCAGTCAAATCCCTTTGCAATAGCACTAACCCACTCCCAGAAATACATTATTCATCCCATGCATATCCTCTAATGCATTTCAGAGCACCATATTGTTATGATAAAGCCATTTTTTTAAATAAGTGCCACTGCTTGTGTACGTTGATGAGGCGGCTTGTTGACACTTCTATGCTGGATCTGCTACAGACTCCAAGAAGGTGTCAAAGCTGTTTTCTCTGTGCCTTATAAAACTAAATAATGGGCATTTGAAATAGCATTCTCTTAAAAAGATTTTGCAGACCTTGCAGAGAACAAGATTATGGGACAAAAAGGTGCAGTCCGTTTAAAAAAAAAGATGCTGTCATCATTTACTCAAATGATGTGTCATGACTTGACAGTTTTGGTTAACCAAAAATATATGGAATGAGTTAAAGGGCACCTATTTTACCCCTTTTTCAAGATTTTAAATATGTCTTTTGTGTCTCCAGAATGTGTCTGTAAAGTTTCAGCTCAAAATACCCATCAGATGTTTTTGTTGCCTGTGCCTTTAATACAAATGAAGTGGTTCTCTCTGCCCACCGTTCCAACGTGCGTCGTAATTGATTAATGTTTATTTGTTTTCTGCCAATCAATTTAGTGTAAATTAACTAAGCCAAGGGAAAATGAATGAAAGAATGAACAATATTTAGTTTTTCAGTGACACATTAGAAATATCCAGAATAACAGAAAATTTGACATTAAAGACATTGAAGGATGAGGAGTTTTTTTTCTTTCTGGGTAAAAGAGGTGCAGCAATTTAGTAAGCCATCTATTCTTTATTTAACCTTCTCGCCATTTCTCTGAACATTTCCCAACATTGTATGTATGCAATGTACTTTACTTTCATATTTCCAGATAGGTTTTTTTTCCCCAGTGTATTTTGATTTGCCTAAGTTTTTGGGCTTTTTTAAATGAATATATTCAATATACAGTTTATCTGGGCTCCAAAACAATGACAGAATTCAAATTTACAATATATATCTAAAATATGAGTCTTACAGTCTCTCATTACCAACTGTATGAATCAACGATTCTGATGACACCACTCTCTGCATGTCAGCCTCTCATCACATTTTATTTCAATTAAATACTCTCTAGAATCTGAGGAATCACTCTTCAATGCTATAAATAGATGGTGAAGTTGCAGCTGAAGTACTCATTTGCAAAATTACTGATCTACATGGTAAAAAATATCCATAAATTAGTTTTCCATATTTTGTGATTAATTTTTTTTTATTTTCCCCAGGATATTTATGCATTTGAATTGCATTATAAGACCTTAATCGTTCTTTCAACAACTTTTAACCTTGAAGTTTTTAAAAAGTGAGTTTTGTATATTATGCTACAAAATGTTCGAGGTTACAGAAGTAACCCTTCATTTCCCGAGGAGGGGAACGGAAGTGCTATACAGTGGATTTGATCTTGGGAAAATCCGCGTATGGGAGGTTTCGGTTCAGAAGCCGCTTGTCTGAAAGAGTATTGAACGGGGCAATGAATGCAATGAATTGGCAGAGTAAGCTTGCACAGGTGTGCTTCATTGCCAATTATCCCAGCATATAAGCACACCTGGAGCGAGCAAATGCCATCCTTTTAAAGCTGAAGAGACTTTCAAACAGCTAAGGGACAGTCATCATGGCGACGGAGTATAGCACTTCCGTTCCCCGTCTCGGGGAACAAAGGGTTACTTCTGTAACCTCGAACGTTCCCCTTTGTTTGGGGAACTTCAGTGCTATACAGTGGATTTGATCTTGGTAAAATCCACGTATGGGAGAACTATGGAAAGCGCCATAATGACTGCACCTTACCAACACCCCCGATGAGGGGATAGTCAAGCACCCACATCATGGGAGGCGCGGTCCTCCAACTTGTCCCTGGCCCTAATTTATCCTACTTCAACAGAAGTCTTACGGATTTAGATATATTTTTTGGGAAGTCGTGAGCATCTAGATAATTCTAGGAAATACGACAGTACGTTGGGAAGCGTGCAATCCCAATAGGGAGGACGCTGCGAAGGCCATCCGCTACCCAAGGGGGGAATAGATGGCAGAATTTACATATGGACTAGCCCTAAGAAGGGGGAGTACACATAGAAAAAAGTGGTTAGCGAAGAGGGAAGACACGGGTCCACCCGTGGGGGGGGGGGGGGGGGGGAATAAGCATATGGGATCGCCTAGTGGGGATCACGCATAGCAGACACCTATACCCAAAACGCGGGCTGACCAACGGGCAAACCTACAACGTAGTGGGCCAGCAGGTGACTCCTCCGCTGAGTCAGTGCTGGGGGCCACGGAGGAATCTCACCTGACGGGGAACTTTACTGACAAATAAAAAGGCGCATGTACCTCCGTGTTAGAGAAAATGCCGCAGCAAGCGTGTTTCAACACCCTACCGAGTTGTTTCCTCAATCACCAAAGGGTTACCTAATACCCTTGAGGAAACCGGCTCCACTCGCAGATTGTAATACCTTGCAAATGTGTTGGGTGTCGCCCAGCCCGCAGCTCTACAGATGTCTGTTAAAGAGGCGCCGCATGCGCGCGCCCGAGAGGATGCAAAGCTCCGAGTGGAGTGCGCACGCACTCTCGGGGGACGCGGCTCACCTCGGCTCTGATAAGCAAGAGAATGGCATCCACAATCCAGTGGGAAAACTTAATTTCGATACGGCACTTCCCTGCTGCCGACCGCCATAACAGACGAAGAGCTGCTCAGATGATCTAAACTCTGAGTGCGGTCCGGATAATACGCAAGACTGGACAATAAAGAAAGGGCTGGGTCTGCCTCCTCCGGGGGCAGCGCTTGCATGCTCACTACCTGGTATTAAAACGGAGTGGTAGGAACCTTGGGCACATATCGCGGGCGGGGTCTCAGGACGTGAGAGAAAGCCAGCCCAATTACAGGCACGAGTCACTGACCGAAAAAATGCCTCCGGGTCCCCGACCCTCTAATCGATATCAACGCGACCAGCAGAGCTGTCTTCAGGGACAGAAAGATACTGAGTCGAGGATCGAAGGGATCTGACGCGGCTCGTGTAACGAGGGCGAGATCCTAAGAGGGCATGAGAGGGGGCGGGGAGGATTAGTTCGCCTAACGCCCCTGAGGAACCGGATGATGAGGCTATGCATTCCCACGGTGCTGCCAGCCACCGCGTCATGAGAGCGGAGATGGCAGCCATGTAACCTTGAGTGTGGAGGGCGACAGCCTGCTCTCCAGCTTCTCTCGGCGTAAAGAAAGCACAACGCTGATCTGGCAAATTATGGGGATCTTTTCTGCGAAAGACGCACCATTCAGTGAATAGACTCCACTTCAGGGCATAGGCGCGCTCGGGGAGGGTGCTCTAGCCAAAGTGATGGTAATAGCCACCGCAGTCGGAGGTTACCTAAGTCTTCCTCACGTCTAAGGACCTCTAAAGATCGGCGAGGGTGCCAGATGGTGCTCTGTCCCTGAGAGAGTAGGTGTTCTCTCGAAGGGAACTGCCAGGGGAGGGCTATCGCGAGGAGGAAGATCTCTGACATCCAAGTCCGGTTGAGCCAGAGGGGCGCAACCAGCAACCTGTTCCTCGTCCTCCCTGACCTTGCACAGTAACTGCGCGAGCAGGTTCACTGGGCGAAACGCGTATTTGCGCATGCCCCGAGGCCAGCTGCAAGCCAGTGCATCTGTGCCGAGAGCACTCGGTCAGGGAAAAGAACAACTGGCAATGAGCGATCTCGGGGGAAGCAACAGATTGATCTAGGCTTCCCCGAATCACGCCCATATCAGCTGAACAGACTCGGGGTGGAGTCTCCATTCTCCAGGACGTAAGGCTGCCGTGAGAGCGCATCGGCTGCACGGTTGAGCTTGCCTGAATATGAATGGCGTAGATGACTCATGAGGAGCAGACGGCGGGCGAGCTGAGACATGGGGCGCGTACCCCCTATATGGTTGATATACGCCGCCGCCGCCATACTGTCCATCCTGACCAGCACGTGTTGCCGCTCTAGCACTGGAAAAAAACGGTGGAGAGCGAGGAACATTGCCAACAGCTCCAGGCGATATGCCAATGCAACTGGGTACCTTTCCAGATCCGCAGCCGCATGCCCGCAACGCACAGCCCCCCAGCCCGTGTTGGAAGCGTCTGTTGAAACGACAACAAGACTGGACGCCTGTCCTAGAGGCACTCAGGCCTGTAGGAACGAGGGGTCGCTCCAAGGGCTGAAGGTGCGGCGACACAGCGCAGTAACAGAGACTCGGTGAGCGCGCGCGTGCCATGCGCGTCTGGGGACTCGATCGTGAAGCCAGTGCTGATGTGGTCTCATATAGAGTAATCAGTGGGACCACTATTTTACTGTCGAGCTCTCTCAGACAGTACAGCATCAGCTGAGCGCGCTCTCCGGAGAGGCGCGCTGCCATGGTGACCGAGTCCAGCTCCAGCCCGAGAGAAGAGATCCTCTGCACGGGGGCGAGTTTGCTCTTTTCTCGGTTGACCTGAAACCCCAACAGGTGGAAGTGCCGGAGCACTTTGTCTCTGTGCATAATCAATTGCTCCGAGAGAGGGCAAAAATCAGCCAGTTGTCAAGAAAATTGAGTATGCGGATGCCCGTGAGCCGAAGGGGCGCTAAGGCACCCTCCGCTGGCTTGGTGAGGACCCACGGAGACAGAGAGAGCCCGAAGGGGAGGGCTTTGTATTGCCAAGCTCAACCTTCAAACCACAGAAACTGACGGTGGCGAGGAAGAGTGGAGACATGGAAATACGCGTCCATCAGGTCTAATGCTGCAGACCAACCCAGAGGATGAACGCACCGGAGGATGCGCTTCTGCATGAGCATTCTGAACGGCAGCTTGTGCAGACAGCGGTTCAAAACACGCAGATCTAGGATTGGCCGTGACCCACCGCTCTTTTGGGCATGATGAAGTGTGGGCTGTAAAACCCGCTCTCCATCTCGGCTGGAGGGAGCGGCTCGATTGCATCCTTCGCCAGGAGGACAGCAATCTCCTCTCGCAAGACAGGGGCGGACAGGGGGCTGACCCTGGTGAATACACACCCGTGACTTGGGGGGCTATTGCATAGCTGACAACTCAGCAGGACAACAGCCTTCCAGGACTGAGTTTGGACACCCCTGTTCTAAATGAAGAAATGCAGACCTATACCTACAAAATAAAGTAAATCCAGGCAAACTGCAAATTTTTCAGTGGTCTGTTCAGTTTTTTTGATAATGTTGACGGTGTTGATAATGTAAACATAGCTAGCTAGACTTCTACACTACACCGCAGCTCTGTACTTGCAGTATTATTATGTGCTGCTGCCTAAAAACAAGACTCACTTTTGGTCACTGTCATGACAACAGTTTTTGATTCTGAAATTTTTCCTTCTGGAAATAAGTTTGGTATTATCCAAAAGTTTGAGCATCTACAAAAAATTCCTAAAATTGAAATCCGTTGTCTACTCTGTGATGTTAGCAGCTGTTGTGTGGAACAGATAAGGTAACATGTGCTCTTTTCTCTTCTGTCCTAATGTGGCCATGCAGGAGAAAGCACAAACATTTCCACTCGGTCGCCTGAAATTATTTACCCTGGCAATAACATGACAGATTGAATCCTTTTCTTGGCCCGTAAATCAGCCATTGTCTAAGCTTCAAGTAATTATTTTCTCCTCTCTCTGGGCCATGCTCGCTTTCCAATCTTGTTTAGCCATTTTTTTTTTCAACATAGTCCAGAGTTATTGCCTTTAATATATCTGGCCAACCGAAGATCTTGACAGTTCACCACAGCACTGGCACTAAAGAATGAGAAGCAAAATGTGCCACAGCTTACAGAAACACACAACTCCTCTCTTTGTTTTTCACACTTCTGTCTCACCTGCTTGCTTTACGACCAGCTTCAGCTTCTCCATTCCCGGATTTTGTGGTTGCAACTGTCCATTATGTCTCAGGCTGTGTGCGAGGATGAGGATGTTTTATTTTAGAGTTTAGGAAGATAATGCTGTGCTTGTGTTTTGCAGATGTGAATGAGTGTGTGACGAACACACACACCTGTCGGGCAGACGAGCGCTGCGTGAACTCAGTTGGAGGATTTGTGTGCGAAAGGATGATCTTGTGTTCGAGTGGTTACCAGCTGAGAAATGGAGTATGTGAAGGTGAGTTGGGGATACAGTATTAATAAATGCACACATGTACACTTACCGGCCACTTTATTAGGTTCACCTTACTAGTACCAGGTTGGATCCTTTTTTGCCTTCAGAACTGCCTTAATCCTTCATGGCATAGATTCAACAAGGTACTGGAAATATTCCTCAGAGAAGTGTTTTTTATTAAGCAAGTTTAGAACCCAAATGTACTGTAGGGCTTATTTTACAGTGCCATTTCATATTTAGCTCTTATGTATATTTGATTATATAAAAAAAAACTTTTTAAAAAATTACACAATTAGGCTTTAATTTTACTAAAAGTGCACACAGAGCATTTTCTGTTAATTGAAAAATGCTAAATGTTATGTTTACATGAACTTTGCTTTTATGTGGGATCAAATCATCAAAAGAAATGGCAGCACTCCAACTATCCCCAACTATCAGAGCTGTTCGCCGATGCATATGGACAGAATCAATAACAAACTGTCCTCCATGTTGGTCAGAGTCCTCTATCTCACACTGCTCTATGGATCTGAGAATGGTGAGTACATCATCTGCATCTGCTGCAGAGAAGAACCAGAAACCATACAGTAAAATGCAGATTTTGCAAGCTTTCGCAGTTCGAAAGAGGCCACAGCTGATCGCCTCGGGCTTTCGCTTGCTAACATCTAAAGCATCCCGCACTCTGTTTTTACACAAAGCAGATGCCTACATACATCTAACCGTTGCCTTTGAACAGAGAAAAACTTTGCAAGAGTCTCTGATTCTTGTCAGGACTTGGCCTGGTGCATGATAATAAGTTGAAGAGATAATTATTGTAATAAGTGACGGAATGGGAATAGTGGATTTTAAGTAATTGCAGGCTTTGGGCCATTGAAAATTCATGCTCTGTTGCTGCATTGCATCTGTAGGATTTGGAAAGACTTGCGCTGCCCTCGATTAAAGATTTTCCTGGTCGGCTAGTAATCGTTCATATTAAGCAATTAGTTGACAAATCAAACATGTGAAGCCGTTTAAATCATAATATTGAGCCTTTACACAGCCTAATAATTGATCTATCATCCACATTTACCAAGTCACAGCACACCGGCAGAAGTAATAATTGTGAATGAAGGCTACATTCACATATTAGGGGAGAGTATGGTACAAAGTAATGCAAGGAAAAATGTAACATGGAGTTTTAAGGTGTTTGCTCAGGGTTAACCATTGCAAACTTCCGAGGATTTCAACACAATGTCAGCAGATGTTCTCATGCCAGTTACTGAAAAGCATAGCAGAATTTTTTTTCAGCATAAAATAATTTTTATTATACTCTTTATTTTTTTATATATATAAAAAAAATCTGTGATTTTGAAGGTATGTAAGTAAAATTTTATATTGTTTTGGTTACTGTCTTTAGGGCTAAAAGACACACTGTTGGACATTGGAATTTTGAGTGAAACATTGTAAACTTTTTATGTTAAAAAATGTATTTTAATAGAAAGTATTTTTTCATTGCTAATAATTCAAATAAATTCATTGTAATAATGGATAATAATGCAAATAAACCCAAAATGTGTTTATAGAAATATATAAATAAATAAATAAATACACATGCTGTGCTATGTAGAATAAAGAGTTAAATACTGAGGAAATGTACTATCTAACATAAACTGAATTTAAATTAATTGTGTGAAATCTAACTTTATAACCATGTGTTATAACTAACCCTCTGTCTGTTACAACTTGCCCGCAGGTGGGGTAAATAGTAACATTTTTACTCCTGGCACTTTGGCCAATACTGCACAGGAACCATAGGTCCAGCGATCATACAGCCAGTGCTCATTTGTAGGAAAGGCTTGTATGTTGTTGGTAAAAAAAAAAAAATGGTTTGTCTAATCTGATTACTTCTTTGGTCATAACCAAAAAGTGTTACTTTGTGCTCCGTTCTCCCCTAATAATATATTGATCAACAAGTGCTGAAACGTGCCGGAGTGCGATTGCCCCCCTCCCCTCTCCCCCGCCCCCTCGGTCTGCCCCCAGATTGCATTTTTTACCTACCAAACCTGAGCACGCTATCGTCACTGATGATGCGAATATTCAGTTTAACTGAAAGAGAAGCTCTCTCGCTCAGCACGGTGGAGATTGCTTGGCTAAAGCGTTTTAGTCTGTTGGGATTTAGTGACACAGTGAGATATTTTTATTCACAACTTTTGACGTTCATAAATGATCATAAAAGACCTCGTGCTGCAGGTATTAGGAGGTTTGCTGATGGTGCAGCTGACATGCAGTGAGGGGTTTGCGTCTTTATTTAAAAAGTTTGTGTTCATTGAACAGTAAGATGAAATGGGTCATGTATGGGAAAGGGATGTATGGGGTCGCCACAGCGGAATGAACCGCCAACTGATCCTGCAAATGTTTTACTCAGCAGATGCCCTTCCAACCGTAACCCAACACTGGGAACCACCCATGCACACTCATTCACACACTTACACTATGGCCAATTTAGCTTATTAAATTCCCCTATACCGCGTGTCTTTAGACTGTGGGGGAAACCGGAGCACCCGTAGGAAACCCTTAGAACACAGGGAGAACATGCAAACTCAACAAAGAAAAGCCAACCGACGCAGCCGGGCTCAATTCACAGACATTCTTGATTCCTAATTAAGTCACTGATATTATTCTTATGGTTTGTCAAATTTCAAAAATTTGAGTTCTTGTTACAAGATTAAAACCTGACTGATTTATCTAAACAGTTTGTAGCTTTTCAGTGACGCTTATATCTATGTAAAAACACTTGCATGTGTCAGTATCATTAACAGGCAGCTTGTGAAATGCAAAGTCAATTTGTTTTTGTTTTGTTTTTTTCTATGATACCATGCATGAGGATGACTATGGAGGTACTGGGGGCTTGATCAGCTGTCTTTAAGTGTCTTGAAGCTGTTATTGAGCCACACTGCCACCTACTGTGAGGTTTTAACTTGTAATTGAGGATGGTTGTGATCTCTGTCCAAACCCATCTCCTCAATCAAAGCCCTCAGATGGGGCTCGGCTATTCATTATGCTGACATGCTTGCCAAATTTGGTGAGATTTACAGATTTTCCTGAGGGCCTTAAGAGAGGAAACCTAATTTGTTTGGACCTATAACAGCATCAGTCTCAAAAGCTAAACAAATCTCTCAGTGCAGGAACCCGACTGGATGGCGTCTGGCTGTCCGCTCCAGTGACCCATTTTGACATCTGCTGTGCTCTTTCTCTTCTAGACATCGACGAGTGTGTTATACGAACTCATAACTGTGGGATGGGCTTCCAGTGTCAGAATACTGATGGTTCATTCACGTGTAAGCCGAAACAACGCTGCCTCACAGGCTTCACTCAGGACTCACATGGCAACTGCATTGGTGAGAAAGACCTTTAGAATCACTTAGTGCCCCCTAGTGGACAGATGCGTATTGTCATGTAGTCAAATCAATTTTGCTTGAAAATACTCTTTATAAAATATTTATTTCTAAAAGTACTGACTCTAAAATAGTGCACCTGTCGTGCTTTTTTGAAGTATTACCTTTCATGCTGTGTTTAATATAGCTGTTTGTGAATGTAAAATGCCTGAAAGGTTTTAAAGATCAAATGCATGGTGGATAGAGTTGTTGCCTGCCAAAAAAAATATATATAAACTGCCTGATCTGGGTTATAGTTTTAAACAAATTTGCATTGTCAGTGTATGTTCTTCTTTGGCTGCATGCAAACAGCATGGTCTTTGACGTCAATAGGTTTGACTTGTAGCCAGATCGATTTTGCTTAAGGCCTTGTTGCCATTTTTTGCTTGATTTGCATTGATTTTGCCGATTTTTCTCACTTTCTCTTAGACATTGATGAATGCAGCAGTGTGAGAGAACCATGTACGACTGGCTTCAACTGCATAAATACTGTGGGCTCCTATACCTGTCAGCGCAAGATCATCATGTGCAGTCGAGGTTACCATTCCAGTCCAGATGGAGCTCGATGTATTGGTGAGGACTATATAAATGTGCAAACATACAGCTCTGGACAAAAAAAAAATCAGAGCACTTCTTAGTTACTATTGGTTCTGTGCCATAGGTACAGCCAGACTGAATATGTTTGCCATATAATATATCTAGTAAAAGACAGAAAATATTACTGAACAAACTGTACTGTACATAAATCATTTTCATATTAGTCAATAATATTACTGTAATTAATTTAAAAACTGAATAAATATAGATTTACACACATTTACTCAAGTAAATAAACAGAATTAATGATGGGCTAAAAATCAGAAATGCAGAAATCTGCGGAATTCTGCACGTGCAGATTCCGGGTGGGCCTATTGGTGTGCGTTTTGAGTACAGTGTTAATTTTGTGTTTTAATGAATAAATTACTAATAGATAAATTTTGATTTTAAAATTTCAAATAAAAATAGGGTCATTTAGAGCAACTATTTGCAGAAAATGATAGTAGGTCATCATAAAGTGTTTCATAGTTTCAACTCTTATTGGAGCTGATATATAAACTCATAACCAGTGTTGGACACTTTCCTTTAAAAGAGAAATTATAGTTATTAGTTACTCACCAAATAATATCGAAAGAGTTAGTAACCGAGTTACATAATTATAAAAGTAACTAATTGCCAAGGAAATTAACTAATGCGTCACTTAAAGTAAATCTAATTTGTCAAATGACTATAAAATAAATATAAAACATTGGTCATGTCCTTAACTATATATCTAGATATTATTTTGTTTAATTCTGTCTGAGTAGTAAGTGTTTGTGGTGGAGAAAAATCAAGTTTTAGTTGCTTTATCTGTAAGCTTCATCTTCTTTTTTAGCAGCAGAGCTCACATTATCACCTGCGTTCTAAGCCACTAATTTTGTGGTGGCATGTGACATGCTTCATTAGATTAGAATTACTTGTCAGTGACGCAGAGAGACTCTTTTTCCTGGGCTTAAGTTGCACGATACATAAACATTCTTGCTTTTTACCTCAATGAGGGAAAAGTAGTGCTTATATTTCCAGTTTGCAAAAGGTACCATTAAACTTTCTGGATTTGCCATTGTTCATTGGTGTGTGTGACTGACTGTGCAAGCAATTGTGGGTGAACAACAGTACTATTCCACCTATAATTGGCAAACAATGGAAATGGACTCTATCTAAGCCAATCATCACATTCTCAGTTACCCCATGTTCACCAGACACATCACTGGTTCATCATCACTGTTTGGTTATATGTCCTGCCCCAGCCCTGAGAACGCGCACACCCCAGAGAAAGAAAGGTTTTATGGCTGAGAGAGACGCTGGTCGCAAGAAAACGAAGAACGCCCTCGGAAGATCGCGAGGACACAGAACGCATCCTGTGAGAAATGGGATGCTGCGTTCTACCTGATGGTCACGTAACCTTCACAGATTTTTAACTGAAATTTATTTAAACATTACAGCATTCATACAATAATGTATTGTTTTTCCCCTTTTCAAAATATATACAAAGCATAAAAACATTATAAATATATGTTGCCCAATGTATATAAAACCGATTTTAATACAAATTTCAGCAAATAAACACCCTTATATTTATCGTTTGATTTAGGGAAACTCCTGAGACAAATAAGTGATATCTCTGAACTTTAATAATAAATAATTTAAAATGCTGCACTTCCCATATCCAGTCGCAATGACTTCTAGGACTTCTAGAGGAAGTTCGGTGCTCAAGTCTGCATCGGTGCATCTTCGATATCAACTCATCCAGGAAGTTTCATGTGTCCTCTGTTCTTGCTGTCTTGAGTATTGGAACTGAACTTTGGCGATGAACTTTAATGATGACGTCACACGATAACACGAGGACGCAAGACTGCTGAAGAACGCATATTGAGAAACAGCCATGGTCTTGTTGAGAGTTGGGCATGTTTATTTTGGTGCTGTCAAAAATATATTTCTATTATAATTAAATGCTCTTTTTTTTACTTTCTAGATCTCTAAGATACTTGAAAGAAAATCTTAAAAATGTATAATTCTTTTAATTGTTTACAACCTCAAAAAGTTTCAAGTGTCCAAACATAATGCTGGCTGCACCACAAATAGTTTTTTGTACATGCTCCTTTTTGTTTTCTTTTTCTGGTAGCATAGCTGTACTCATAAAGTCTGCAAAAAGCAGTAAGATTATTGAATGTGATGTGCAGATGTGGATGAATGTCAGACAGGCACACACCGCTGTGGAGAAGGCCAAATCTGTCACAACCTGCCCGGCAGCCACCGCTGTGACTGCCAAACCGGCTACCAGTACGACACCATCCGCCAGCTCTGTGTGGGTGCGTATCAACACACACAACAAATACACAGCCCAAAACACATCTGTTCTCAAATCAGCAAGTGCACCCATGGCTTGCTGAGCACAACTTGACTTCAAAAAATGACCCTACAATAACTATGCAATTTTGGTGCCACTATAGCATCACCCAGCGGGATTGCCAAAGCACTCACTATTTTTAAAAACTGTTCCCCTGTTGTTACATTTCACAGTGTTACATGCATAAAGATGTTTGTGAATGTTTGAAAAAGACTAACAGCACAGTAAATGTCTCCCAAAAGATAGAGCTGATTAGGAACTGACTGAAAAAAGCAACACAGGCTCATTCTGAAAACTTAGTCCCGTGGACGTTTCTTGAGACCGCAAATTATGCAGCCGGAGGTACGAATGGCTGGGATGAGTTTGGTTTTTGAGATGTCTTGTAGGTGATAGACCAATCACAAGTAAACTGGGCCAACTACTGACCAATCAGAACAGAGTAGATTGAAGCTTGAAACAAAAAAAGCTTTGAATCAGTTGAACCAGTTGCTTTGGAAAATGAATAGCTGCTTCAAAACAGCATAAAAAACAATGAAATCTCAGGGCAAATATAAATAAATACAGATCTTACACTGTAAACATACACATTTACAATACTTTGTACTTTATGCAGTAAACCTTTTATTAAACGTTTACAATTAGGCATTAAGCAAACGCTTTTGTCTAAAGCGACTTACAATTGAGGAGGCATTCAGCAATTCAACAAGAAGAGGCAATACACACAAGAAGTGCTAATTGCACAAAGAAACTCTTTGTGCTCAGGGAATTAAGTGCTAGCGTTGAGGGAGTGTTTTTTTTTTTTTTTTTTGAGAGAGAGAGAAGAGTGTTTCTGGTTTGTCAAGCCCACTCACCTGTGTGAATCAAACTTCATAAATGCACAAGTTTTCTTTTAGATGTGGTGATGTTAAGAAAGTGTCTGGTGCAAATGTGCAAAAACTAGTGTCAGGTAAAGTGTCAGAGAGATCAAAGAGTGTTTCTACAGGTGGTTTGTCAAGCCCACTCACCTGTTTGAGAAAGTGTAACTTATCAGATGCAATTAGCTGATCATCTAATACCGTTAAATATATGCACCCAATCCCAAATCTACCTCTCGTTTTGCAGGGGTAGGGGTGTCCCAATTTTCTTTAGCTTACAAGTTTAAGGCTTAGGAGAAAGGGTGAATACATCCTTTAAACGAAGAATTTTTCAGGACCACACTTGAAACCAAGGGTTAAGAAAATTTCCTGGAATTCACCAGCCACAACGGTAGATAGCTACACCCGTAAGTAAGGAGATCCACAAATTAGTGTTTTTTGTCATTATTACGAAGTTTTCCAACAAACAAACACATGTTTTAATATATCCATAATCACTCGATGTTACTCGAATACCCGGTCAGAAAAGTAGTGGCTGGGAATGAGCTTTTTACAGTGTCTGCTGTAATGTCAATGTTGTTCTTGGTGTGTTTACATAGATAAATATGGCCGCTGTGTTAAATGCACAGTATTACGATCGTATTGCCACATTATATCAGTATGATAACATAAAATATGCCTTCATTGATTTCCTGAAGATAAATACTCAAGAAGAAAGCAGCTGGATCGGTCGCGAACAGTCGCGATCGTCTGATCTCATATGAAGTAAGAGATCATGATGACATATGATGTCGTGTGCAGGTGCTGTAGTGCTGTCCCAATTCTTAGGGGTTAATTTTGAAGCCCTTCCCCTTTACACTCAATTTTAAGAGGTAAAGGGGAAGGACAGGTGAAGGGGTAGGGGTACAAAAATAGAATTGAGTTTGGGCCTTAGTGTCTATGCAGATATTTGAATAGTTTTGATTGTTTTATGATTGTTCAAATCTACTTTTATTCCTTCTATTATCATGTCTTCAAAAAAACATCTGAAAAAATAAACTGGTCTGGGATCAGTTCAGAAATTTGTCTGCTAACATAATAACGCCTTGTGTGCTAAAATCATGTGACTTTGGCAGTTTGATACATGCTTTAATCTACTCAACATAGGCTCATTCTGAAAACGTCCCCCTATATACATTTCTGGAGATCGGGAATGATGTAGCCATAAGTATGTTTGGCTGCCTTTCATCTTTAAAACAAATGCTATGGGGCGGTAAGACGGTAAGATGGTTCCTTTTTGCGCTTACAGCTGGTCACTTACCTTCATATAGACGGCTTTCCCACTGTTACCAGTTTGTCCAGTAGCTTGCCATGTATGGCGGCAGACTTGAGATGCATTTAATGACAATGGGGTTCGAGTCCAGCGAAGAATGGTTTCAGAAAGAGTTTAGGACAAAAGCAGAAGCCAAAAAAACAACACGTAAATAGCAGGTTGAGTATGTGGTGAAAACTGAAAACATGGTAAAAATCCAGCTGCCGTGAGAGCTTTGCTTTTTCTGGATTGCTTTTAAAAACACTATTGATTGGGTGTAGGGAAGGAGGAGGGTGGGTCAGTCCTTCGGTCAGTCAGTTAGTTAGTCAGTCGTCAGCGGCCCCTGGTGTATTTACATGTGAACAGCAGGTGCAAATGGCACAAGAGAAATTTGAGATTTAAATAAACGTTCATTTATTTTAGTGGGACATATTTGGCGCTCTCCAGAAATGTCCAGTATATACAGTAGCAGTACATTTTCAGAATAAGCCTGGGTTGAAAGTACTGCATCAAATCATAGGATTCACAAAGTTTTTGAAGAGAATCCCATATATCCTGTACTTTTTTTTTAAATTGCACATTTATGTACCTTGTTGTGGAATCAGAGTATAGAAACCTAGAATAACCACAGTTTGAATCCTGTTTACTTTTTATACCCTTCTTGTATTATAGCAACTTTACTGTATGTGTTTTTGTCTGCTGGCAGATGTAAATGAGTGTTGGCGGTACCCGGGCCGACTCTGTGCCCAGACCTGTGAAAACACGCCAGGCTCGTACCAGTGCTCCTGTACCACAGGCTTCTCCTTGGCCTTTGATGGCAAGAACTGTGAAGGTACATCCATTTGCACTGGCAGAATTGAACACGGATCAGTCTGCCTGTGCTCAGACAGTATGAATGTTCTCTCTTTCCAATTAAAGCAAGACACAGATCGAGTGGAAAACCAAAAATAGACAAGTAAGCTGTCAGCCAGGTTGTTTGCTACTTTTTTTTTTATTAGTCCCATCATGACCAGATCCCTTCATTAATTCAGAGTTTATTTCAAGGACATGGCGGGTAACAGCCTGAGGGATTATGTGTTAGGTGACTTTCAATTTGGTTGCAAGGGAACAGCAATATTTTCATTCATTCATTCTCTTGTCGGCTTAGTCCCTTTATTAATCCGGGGTCGCCACATCGGAATGAACCGCCAACTTATCCAGCAAGTTTTTACGCAGCGGATGCCCTTCCAGCCACAACCCATCTCTGGGAAACATTCACACACACACTCATACACTACGGACAATTTAGCCTACCCAATTCACCTGTACCGCATGTCTTTGGACTGTGGGGGAAACCGGAGCACCCGGAGGAAACCCACGCAAAGGCAGGGAGAACATGCAAACTCCACACAGAAACGCCAACTGAGCCAAGGATCGAACCAGCGACCCAGCGACCTTCTTGCTGTGAGGCGACAGCACCACCTACTGCGCCACTGCCTCGCCACAGCAATATTTTATTTAAAAAAAAAAAAGTTTTAAAAATGCCCTATTTATGTAATTTAGGACTATTTATTAATGTTTTTTTTTTGTTAGAATTTACAGCATTTTATTTGTAAATTGAATATGAAAGATGAAACCTTTAAAATTAGTCTTCTTACATTTATTAGTGACCTACACACTTTTATTTTATTTTATCTCATTTTATTTATTTTTTTTATCGTATTTATTTATATATTAATTTTATCTTATTTATTTTATCTTATTTTATCTTATTTTGGGGCGAAGTAGTGGCGCAGTAGGTAGTGCTGTTGCCTCACTGCAAGAAGGTCACTGGTTCGATACTCAGCTCAGTTGGCGTTTCTGTGTGGAGTTTGCGTCGGTTTCCTCCGGGTGCTCTGGTTTCCCCCATAGTCCAAAAACATACGGTACAGGTGAATTGGGTAGGCTAAATTGTCCGTAGTGTGTGAATAAGTGTTTGTGTATGTTTTCTAGAGATGGGTTGCAGCTGGAAAGGCATTTGCTGCGTAAAAATGTGCTGGATAAGTTGGGGGTTCATTCCGCTGTGGCGACCCCAGATTAATAAAGGGACTAAGCCGACAAGAAAATGAATGAAAGAACTATCTTATTTTATCTTATTTTATTTGGTCTGATTTATTTATTTATTTTTTATTATTATTTTATTTTATCTTATCTTATCATTCAGGTTTTGAGTAGATTTACTAGATTTATCCTACATATTTGCACTGTTATAACACTTGCCAATGTACTCAACGCTGTAATTTTCTATGCGTGTTTGTACATGCAAACAACATTTAATCCAAAAACCATGTGTTTTCTATGCTCTCTCATAGATATTAATGAACGTGACAACAATCCCTGCCTCATTTATGTCTTTTAGGACAATTTAATTTTTTGTTAGAATTTACATCTTTTCATCTGTAAATTAAATATGAAAGATGAAACCTTTCAGATAAAACCGTCTTATTAAATTTATAAGTGACCTACACAGTTATATTTTATTTTATCTTATTTTTATTTTATTTTATCTTATTTTATTATTTATTTATTTTATCTTATCTTTTCTTCCCCTATTTTCGTTTATTTTGTTATATTTTTATCCCCTAACAAATATTTCCAGGTTTTGAGTAGATTTGCTAGATTTATCCTGCATATTTGCACTGTTATAACACCTCGCCAATGTACTCAACGCTGTCATTTTATATGCGTGTTTGTGCATGCAAACAATTTTTGATTCAAAAACCTGTGTTTTCTGTGCTCTCTCATAGATATTAATGAATGTGACAACAATCCCTGCAGTCAGGAGTGTGCAAACATCTACGGCTCTTACCAGTGTTACTGCCGAGCAGGCTACTACCTGAAAGAGGACGGCCACACTTGTGAAGGTGAAGTCACACATCGTTGTTTGATTAGATAAATAACTTTTTTGTTTTACAATTTGGCTTGCTTTCTAATATTTAAATGTATTAATAAATATGTCAGTGATTATTATTATAATGATTATTATTATTATTATTATTATTATTATTATTATTATTATTATTATTATTATTACTATTATTATTATAATTATTATTATAATTATTATTATTTCATCAAATATGTAATACTTTGCATACATTTCAAGCACAAAAAAAAAACTAAACATTGGATTTAGTGAGGTGTTTTGTTTTGTTTTGTTGTGAGTCAATGGTTTTTACAAAGGAGATTGTGGGAATATCTTTGTATCATTCATTTTTATCACTCACTTCATAAAAGCAAGGAGACAAAACACATTTTCATAGTTCTTGGTAGAAGAAATGTTGTTTATAATCAGGTAAATTATGTGCAAGTATATTTATTTTCTGTAAAACCTGTAAAAACTGTGAAGTTTGATGTACTGCATGTAAGTGCTGCTGAAGTATAAATATGGAAAATATGAACTCTATGTAAAATCTACAGACAAAAATTGTGATTAAAAGTTTTGTTTGTTTTCTTTCCATAAATCTTAAAATAAAAAAAAATAATAAAGCAGTCTATGAGAAAAGCTAAAAAGCACCAAATCACAAAATGGCATGAAAGAACAGTGTTTTGCCCGGCAGTATCTCACCCTAAAGAGATACAGTGTGGTGTTTTCTTAATCCTTATTCAAATTGTGTCTTCTATAAATGAAGTATCGAATCAATTGATCATCTGTTGTCATATGCCCATGTTAAAGTGTTTTACATCAAAATGTAAGTTTAACAGATTTTTCCATGTGTGATATAATTTGTTACTTTTCTCATGACAAACATAACGTAGAGTTTATAGGCAATTTATTTATTTCATTGGGTAAATATTATATTCACAAATGTAAATTTTCTTCATCATTACATCATAGAATTTTCTTTGTGAGTTAAATTGTTTAATTACTACTTTACAAAATGTTTATAGCAAAAAAAACTGTGAAATTTTATAAGGACTTTGTAAATATTATTTAATTTGATAGTTTGCCTTTGCACAGTATTTATTATTGTATTATATTATTATTTTAATTTATTTATATATAATTTTACTTGTTTATTATTGTACTTGATGTCACCCATTGTTTCGGTTAATATGATTGTATTGTTAAAATACAATTAAATTAATTAAATAAATAAATAACTTTTTTATTTATTGTGCTTTGACACAATCTACATTGTAAAAGCGCTATACAAATAAAACTGAATTGAATTGAATTGTACAACTTGAAATTGAATTAAGACAAGGAGTATGCCGATTTTAGTCGCATTATTAAAGTGCAGTACAGACATGTAAACAACTTAATTAAACTCTAACTGTCGTTTAAGATTTTCGGCACATTTTGTGACTGGACAGTCTACACAAACATGGCTGTTTAACACTATTCTGTGCACCTACCGAATCAGTGAAGTACCACAGAAACACATCGCAAAATGCAGAGTTTTGTTTTCTTATCATTCAGAAACACATCGCAAAATGCAGAGTTTTTTTTTTTCTTATCATTCAGCGAGCGATATCAAATTCCATTAAAACTACACTCTTCCAGCAGTCCGTACTCCATACTCACATACCCCACACTCAAATGTTCCTGAATGAAAGTGAAAGTGCCAAACTGCAGATAAAAAGGCGACAAATTAGAAATGGTACACCCAAAATTACATGAAACTCTGGAGGAAATGTGTATAGTGTGGTGACGCAATGATGTTAATCGATTTATGTGCTATAACATGTAAAATGGGATCATGAAAGGAACATTCAAAAAGCAACTCATGTAAACACCTTCATCATGTTATTGTCTTATTCATATGAGGCAAATAATTTGATTACTGATGTCCATGTAAATGTAGTCGGTGATGTAGTTTGTTGCGATGTTCTTTTAAAAGTGTCTAGTGTTCTCCCTGATTATGTGCTGTTATTTCTCTTCTAGATATTGATGAGTGCTCACAGAGCATTGGAAACCTGTGTGCGTTTGAGTGTGTGAACGTGCCAGGGAGCTACACATGTGCCTGTCCTCCTCATGGTTATTCAATGTCAGCTAATGGACGCACTTGTCAAGGTAACACTTACGTTTTTGCTTTATCTTCTGTATAAATAAAGCCTCAATGTGTAAGACCAATTGTTCAGGATTTGTCTTTTGATTGGACTATAAATCATCTTAATATGTGGTTGTGTTGATATTGCTGATAATGTTTTATTTTATATACTGCATCATGCTTTGTTTTATGTTGCATTAATGTTTTTTTTCTTCGTAATGTTTTTGTTATTTTTATGATTAGTGTTATTTTTATAGTTAGTTTTATGTTGTTATGTTGTTTTATATTTTGCTTTGTTACAATATCTTGTTGTTTAATTTGATATTTTGGTTTTTATATTTTGTTATAATTATGTAAACTTTTCTGCCAGTGTCAGACTGGCAGAAAATGTAATATAATATAATATAATATAATATAATATAATATAATATAATATAATATAATATAATACAGTATAATAAAATAAAATATAATATAATTAATATAATATAATATAGTATAATATAGTAAAATAAAATATAATATAATTAAGTATAATATAATAAAATATAATATAATATAGTATAATAAAATATAATATAATAAGATATAATATAATACAATAAAATAAAATATAGTAAAATATTATATTATATTATATTATACAATGAAATACAATACAATATAATATAATATAATATAGTATTATAAAATATAATATAATAAAATGTAATATAATATAATATAAAATAATATAATATAATATAATATAATATAATATAATATAATATAATATAATAATAAAAAGGTGCGCAGTGGGTAGCGATGTCGCCTCACAGCAAGAAGGTCACTGGTTTGAGCCTCGGCTGGGGCAACTGGCGTTACTGTGTGGAGTAGGCATGTTCACTCCATGTTCGTATGAGTTTCCTCCGGGTCCTCCAGTTTCCCCCACAGTCTAAAGACATGCGGTACTGGTGAATTTGAAAAGCTAAATTGGCCATGGCTTATGTGTGTGAATGCGAGAGTGTATTGGTGTTTCCCTATGTTGGGTTACACCTAGAAGGGCATCTACTGCGTAAAAAATATGCTGGATAAGCTAGCAGTTTATTCCACTGTGGCGACCCCAATTAATAAAGGGACCAAGCCACAAAGACAATGAATGAATGAATAAAAAAATAAATATAATATAATATAATATAATATAATATAAAATATAATATAATATAATATAATATAATATAATATAATATAATATAATATAATATAATATAATATAATATAATATAATTTCTTTCTGGAATCCCTCTATAAAAAGCAAATTGAACATTTGACTTTTTTAAATTTCTATTTTTTCTGGACAATGTCTTTTTTGTGTTTTACACAAGAAAGAAATACAAATGCATTTCAAACGACACAACAACGAAACGACCAGAATTTTGTGATGAACTATCTCCTCTCTTTAAACTGTGGTTCATTTTCCACCCAGCACCTTTCTAAAGCCAAATGCTACAAACTCAATTTCAAGCCTTAATTTCTCTAATTGGCACATTGAGTTGCGAGGAGCTAACCTCGGGTTCATCACTGTGTTGCTCAGTGTCCTCCATCTCTCTCTGAAAGATCACGAAATTGACGAAACTCCCTCAGGCTCTCAAGATAGAAAAGTCGATGAGAGGTGAAGAAGAGCCTGTACATGCTCCCGGAGGTTAGCGCTAGCGTGCACCAAACGAATTAGTCTGTAGATTGGAGCCGGCGAGCTGTAACGAGGACTTTGCTTTTGTAAAATGAGATGCATAATTAATTACTTCTGGAGGGGCCAAAATTGACTCCTAGCTGAATGAAGCCTGGCGGTTTAGTCACCACAGACGTCAGTCGCCACTTCTAACACGGCTGGAGTTGATTGGAACTGGGTAAAACGTAACATGCGCTGCCATTCAGATATCTATTCATGTAATAAGGTCTTACATGGTTTGCCATTGAATTTCCATTTACTATTTTTTAATATAAGAATGGAGAATGAAAGGAATATTTAGGAAAGGTATAGTGAAATGAAAGTTTCAAGAGATCTCAGAGACTATACTCGATTGAACTACTTAGTTGTTGTCTTCTCTATTGTTCTCAGATATTGATGAATGTGCCATTGGATCGCACAATTGCTCTGCCTCCCAGACGTGCTTCAACATCCAAGGAGGCTTCCGTTGTCTGTCGTTTGAATGTCCTGACAACTACAGGAGGGTGTCAGACATGTAAGTATGGCCCGCTGATTTTCTTCACAATCACATTTATCATGCAGAACACATGTGGGCTCCAACAGAGAACCTGCCAGCTTGGTTGGACTCTGTCCAGCTTACCACAGTAATCAGAAGTTTTAGGCTGCTCGATGCATGAAATTATAGCCAAGTTAACAGCAGCGGAATACGATTGTCAGCCCTCTGTTTGAGTTATTAATACGCTTACATTGTATCTGCTAGTAAGAAGCTATGGTCTTTAGGGTCCTTGTTAGCGTGCCTACCTCCCATTCTGGAAATAAGGTTTGAATCCTGCATTACCGCTGTGACCAGAATGTTAGTGGGGTATAAGCGGAGCATAGGGTTGGTATATTGAAGGCTAGGTAGCTAAAGCTGTGTAGCTAAACCTCACTCTCCTGGCCTTGACAGGCACACTAGCGAGACAGCATTGTGGCACTAGAGACAGCAGTCTTTTATGTCATTGTTAGTTTGTCCATCTCCTATGTTGGAAATGGCAGTTGGAATTCTGTTCTGAGCAGGGTAAGCAGATCCAGATATGTTATGTTGGTGCCGTGACCTAGATGGGATTAAGATATATTAGCAACATATGTTAGAGTTTTCCATTTTAGCATACTTCTTAGTGCACCTGTTTTTTTCAATGCTGGGATTGAGGCATAGGGGATTAGTTAAACAAAGGCTAGCTAGCTACCCAGCAAATACACAACATCATAAGACGTTAATATTAGGTTTGATTTAGGTCATGCTGTCAGG
This sequence comes from Danio rerio, assembly GCF_052040795.2. Lineage (NCBI taxonomy): Eukaryota > Metazoa > Chordata > Actinopteri > Cypriniformes > Danionidae > Danio > Danio rerio. Next base: position 29,951,075 of record NC_141031.1, read on the forward strand.
TGATTAAAACTCTAATAACAATGTCAAATTATGTTGATATTGGGTTGATTTTATGTTGTGTTGAAAAGTGACCAAAATCCAATGTCTGATAGATGTCATAGTGGTAATATCCACACAATGTCAAGATGTAACATGATTAGATGTGATATTTGGTTGATTTTAGGTTGGACGTTGGACATTGACGTCGGCCTGATGGGTTCTGACGTCAACCCGATTGCCATTTCCAATATCAAAGTCATAGCTATGCAAGTAATGTTTACTCCTATAATCTAAGGCATACTACATACAAGATGCTGGAACCTCATTTGTTTGAATCTCACTGAATTTGTTGCCACAGACACCACCAGCTGTATTGATAGTTTTCAGTTACGTGACTTGTGCGAAGACTTGCCGGGAAAAAAAAATAATGGGCCGTAATGGCAGCTACACTAAGATCTCCATAGAAATGCACTCCAAACCAGTCATATTTCTATCTGTTGCAAGCTATGAATAATTGGATCAACAAAACGAAAATATGATCACAAACTGTACATACACTGCACCTGCAAGTATTTTCCAACATTAAAAACCCAGAGCTCCAATTCATCAATGTTTACAACTCAATATACAAATGTTTGTTTACAATCAATTCGACAACTTCAGGTATAAACCAGCTATTTTGGTGTGGGAGGTGGGCACTCTAGCAAGGACTCTAAACACTGCAGCATCTAGCATCTGAGAAGCCGAGAAACCCAGAGAAAAAGTAGAGTGTAGATTTGGTAGACAATCTGTCATGCTTGCGCTGCTGTAGACATTGCTATCCATTGTGCTGGTAACATTAATATTGCTAACATTGTGGATTCATTAAAAATACACTGGTCATCTTTTTTAAATTTAAAATTATCACATTTGCTGAAGTGAATACGTTCGACAACTATTAAAGTGTGAAGTGCTTTAAAATGTGCATTTTTTCTGTTTGACGTAATCTCAACTGAAAAATAAAAGAGGGTGGGATTTAGAGTAGCTCCTCCTCCTTTAAAAAACAGCCAATAGTGGTTGAGATCAAGTGCATCAAATGAAAAGCAGATAAAAAGCATCTTGATGAGAGCAGGGTATGTCAGATACTAGAGAGCATTTTAAGAAACTGAAGTTTGGTTAGGTGATGTTAAATCATTGATCCATTTAGGCCAGGGGTGTCCACACTCTGTCCTGGAGGGCCGGTGTCCTGGAGAGTTTAGCTCCAACCCTAATCAAACACACCTGAACAAGCTAATCAAGCTCTTAGGTATACTAGAATCTTCCAGGCAGGTGTGTTGAAGCAAGTTGGAGCTAAGATCAGCAGGACACCGGCCCTCCAGGACCGACTTTGGACACCCCTGATTTAGGCAGAAGACTGCAAGGGGTGTTTGTATCAGTTTTATTTTTTCTAAATGCAAATTTTGTCACTGTTTTCGAGCTCACTTTCTAATTAATACCCTTAAAACTGACAATAGACTGAAATTAACATCTAAAAAACATTTTACTTTCAGGATTTTAACTTTGTTTTCATAGGGTGTTTTCACACCTGCTAAATTTAGTTTGGTTAAATCCCGCTAGAGTTCATTTTCCCTCTTGGTGCAGTTCGTTTGGGCAGGTGTGAACGTAGCAATCACACTCGAGTGCGCACTAAAAGCAGACCAAAAAGAGGACTGCTAGAACCTGTGACCAAACGAAGAACCCTTTTAAACTAACCCTGTGGCGGTTTGTTTATGGTGAGAACAGGATTCGAACTAAAACAGACACAACCGCAAAAAGTACTGCGCATTTTTGGACTAATTCAGCTGCCGTAGTCTGATGCGCTGTGCCATCTTATGTGATTTGGAGGAAAATATTTGTTGACATTGCTTTACCAGCAATTTCAAACAGAGAGAGAGAGAGAGAGAGAGAGACAGAGAGAAAGAGAGAGAGAGGGAAAAACATGATAGATCATTGGTAATATTTCTGGAAAATGAGAATGTCGCAATTTAGCTAAATAATTCACGGCTCCTCCTGAAGTGACTTGCGATGCACCTTCGATGTTTGTTTGTTTGTTTTCAAGCTGCAGCTGCGCTTCATTCTCGAAATGCAAAGTTTGTATAACGTGTCGTGTCACCCTCCATAGTCAAAAAGCGACATTTTATGTCTGCCGGTTTGTTTACTTCATTGGCATTTCCTGCACGATAGTTCTGACCAATCCAAAAGCACTTTAGGAAACACGTTTAATAACATCTGGCCAATGAGTGATGTGGATTTTGTCACATGACTACATTTTGGTTCTTTTCAACTGGTTCGAACCAAAGCAGTGGTGTGGTATGAAAAGGACGCAAAAAGGCAGAAAAATGCTACAATGTATTCTTTGGCGCCCTTGGTCCAGACCAGATGAACCGAACCACAGATGTAAAAGCACCTATAATCAAACATAAAGCAATATCCTTGCTAGGAGGCAAGGCAACATGTCACTAAGCTTTAAATGCATTTTACCCCATTTGCATTGTTTTAATCTCAAACACTGACAGTGGACTCTTTCACAAAATTAATAATTTTTTTCATAATGGTGAAGGTGATAATCACACAGATGTACATACACACTTTTTGGAGTACAAAAACATTTATTGTAGCATCCTACTGGCTCCTAACAGAGCATGGCTTCTGCTATAAGCTAAGGGAATGGAGCCAGATTGCTTTGATTAGGCAGTAGTTCAAACACACACGTCTGGCCAGTGTCAGCACGGCCTGTGATTGGTGGGAACTCCCACTGCTCACCGTCCACCCTCCAGAGACTCTGAGCTGTATCAGAGATTTAACAGCACTGAAGGAGTCAGCTGGGCCAGAGACACTGCATGTGGGTTGTGGTCATTTTAGCTGACAGTATCAATGAATTACTTCAATGTTACCTGTGTATGTCGTGCTGTACGATTTATTTAGTTAATCTGTGAAACAAGATTATCAAGGGTGATTTAGGATGTTACTTAGTGGTTTTTATTGATCCAGTTAAAAAAACAACAACCACTAAGTGTACAGTGTGGCTCATTCAGTGTAATTTTATGGGTTTTCTTTCTCTTTTGTTGCTAATTTATCACTGGGTAGGTGAAAATCATAAATCATATTATTTAGAAATGTAAGCTCACACCTGCTCCTTAATCTTCTGCAAATTTTGAGTTCTTATTCAGCACAAACAGTGCGAGACGAGTTACAAGTTGAAGCTGGATTTATAAATTAAGATGTTTTTTTAGAGCTTAAAGGGACATTTACTCTGCAATCGTTTACTCTGAAATTACAGTAATTACTTTCTTTGTTCTGTTTTGTTAGTTGTTGTTACTGTAAATGTTTTTGTTTAGTTTGTTTTGCATTTTGTTTGATTAGCTTTTTTGTGTTTTGTTGGTCTCTGTTTTTGTTTTGTGTTTTATTGTAGCAGTAACCTAAATTTGTAAACAGGTCTTTATATTTTGTTTTGTATTGTAGTACCATTGACAATGTTTTTTGTTTTGTTTTATTTTGTGTTTTGTTTTTAGTTTTTGTTGGGTTTAGTTTTTTGTTTTGTTTAGTTTTATTTTTTTGTGTGTGTTTTGTAGTTTTTGTTTTTATTTATTTTTTGTTTTGTTTTGTGTTTTGTATTTAGTTTTGGTTTGATTTAGTTTTTTGTTTTGTTTTATTTTGTTCGTGTTTTGTGTTGTTTTTAGTTTTCATATTTTGTTTTTTGTTTTGTTTTGTGTTTTATTTTTAGTTTATTTGTTTGTTTGCTTGTTTATTTAGTTTTGTTTTGTTTTATTTTTTATTTTTTTGTTTTTGTTTTTTTTTTAGTTTTTTGTATAGTTTTGTTTTATTTTTATTACATTTTTTTCTGTTTTGTTTTTAGGTTTTGTTTTGTTTTTATTTTTTGTTTGGTTTAGTTTTTTGTTTAATTTGGTTTAGTTTTTGTTTTGTTTTGCTTTGGGTTTTTTGTTTTAGTTTTGTTTTTAGTTTTTTTTATGTTTTCTGTTTTGTTTGGTTTAGTTTTTTTAGGTTTTTTGTTTTGTTTATTTTTGTTTTGTTTTGCAAGTAATTTTGCAAAATTTCAGAACGGTTCTTTTCATCTTACTATTGTGTCTTTCCAATGATTTTCTTTCTTTAAACACATGCGGTTTTCCATTAAATATAGTTTGCAGAATAAACTCTTTGGGGCCATTACCACAAAATGTGTCATTGTGTTTTAAAATGCAACTTTGTTAATATACCCAGAAGCATCCAACACTTGTCCTGCTTCTAAGGGTGTTTTCACACCTAGACATTTGCTTCAGAAGCTGTCCCATTTGCCCAGTTAGCGCAGTTCATTTGGCATTTGTGAATCCAGCAATCGCTCTCGGATCCATGCCAAATCAATCAGTCCGAGATTGTCTGAATGAGGTGTTCTCAGCTCGATTGAAACAAACTCTGGAGCAAAACAATCCAAAGAACTAACAAACCAGGCTACATCACAGTGTTTTATGGCCATATATACGGCTATATGAAGTAAGAATTATGAGTATGGCGGAATGTCATTCCTACCGCTAAATGTGTTTTGTCGAATACGAAAGTGAAAGCATGTAAAAGCACACTAAGTTCTACTGTTTGGTCCACTGTTTTGGAGCTGACATTGATGAGCAGCACTGGTTATAAAAGTCATCTTAAAAACGCAGCACTCATGTGTTATGTCCCACAAAAGATGTGAGATGTTAGTGTAATAGTCACGCATGTCAGTCAACTGCATGTTCACATGAAAAAACTATGTAAAAGTAGCACATTGTAATGTAATAAAGTGTGTTCTGTGTGAATGGCCCCTTAGACATTGCATTGATCAAAACTCTAACATCTCCATTAATTTCAGACGCTGTGAACGAATGAGTTGCCCCAACTACCAACAATGCCAGACCATGCCATTACGCATCACCTACTACCAACTGAGCTTCCAGACCAACATCGTCATCCCAGCTCAGATCTTTCGAATTGGACCTTCACCCGCATACTCCGGCGACAACATCATCATCAGCATCCCGCGCGGAAACGAAGACGGCTACTTCAGCACACGGAAGCTCAACAGCTTCACCGGCGCCGTTTACCTACACCGGCAGGTTCGAGAGCCACGGGACTTCTTCATCGACGTAGAAATGAAGCTGCTACGTCAAGGAACTTTCACTACTTTCCTGGCCCGCATCTACGTGTTCATCACAGCAAGCTCTATGTGATGTGATGACACCTTTGATTTCGCATGGTGCTAAACTCTTCAGGCTTCCGTCTTGAAGTTGTTTGTCATCTGGCAGATCCTTAAGGCTTCTGTTTGCCTAACGGATTTTTGCTCAGAGAGACTTTGATGGGACTCTCCCACTGGGATCCAACCGCTTGTTTTGAGTAGAGCGAGAACAAACAGGACAGAGCATAGAGACTGACAGAAACATTTGGCTTTTAAAAATCCTAGTTTTTCCTCTTCAAAGTATCAAAAGTACTCTACACCAGATGCTATTTATACCGCACCAATTTATCTTGATTGCCTGAAACTGCTTTTTATAGCACTTCATTACTTTTTCCTAACAACACAAGGTTTCTCCTAGGGGGTTGGCAGAATAGAGCTGAGGTAGAATTAGGGGTTTTGTAATGGCTGTCACAAATCCTCCATTCAACTGCTGTGCCGTTTAAACGTCTAATCATTTCACAGCTCATCCGATACAGCAAATAACTGTATTTAAAAACGTATCTGTGTATAATTCCCACGAGTATACCTCAGTTCACCTCTGCAAACGAGAGACATTGTTTTTGTAATCATTGTTAGCAGTTAAAAAGCTGTATGATTGTTATTATTACTGTTTCAAACGCGCTCCGTTCGTAGCTCTTGGTGCTAATATACGGTTTTGGAAACATTTGACACGCATACATGAAGAGTGTGTAAGCTCCAAAGCAGCACTGAGAATATTGTATTGATAAACGTCAATTTGTATGTCTTTACATTGTAATACTACACCTGTTTTGATGTATTACTGTCTTGAAAATTCATCTCAGGGTTATAGCTTCAAATCATCTCAAGATATGTTGATATCTGATATTAGAACACATTCCTACTCATTATCAAAACATATTAGGTAAACTCATGAAACAACCAAATGCATCAGTATTGCATAAGTATATTAATGCAAGACATATTATCTCCCTTAATGGATTCAGTTCCTCAATAAAGCAACACCATCATTCCTTCTATCTGTGTTTTGGAGTTTGCTTGAGATGTTTGTCACTTCTGTTTGTGATTAAAAGTTAAAGATCGCCTCTTAGCGGCGAACAGAGGAACCACATCTTGTGGCCTGAGGCTGTCTTTGCTTTCAGTGTAATGCTTTAGCTATAAACCCTCATCAAATTTTATGATGATATGATTACACTAGTAATGAAGCATTTTATTGTACTATCAAATGCATTTAAAGTCAACATGGAATCAGAACTGACCCTGTTCACATTTAATTCACATTTCTTGTCTTACAGTGAGCAATTTCTTAGCGTGTTGTTAAAGACACCATGAAATCTAAACTGGCAGTTCTTTTTTTCTTGCAGCATAATTTCTCTGTGCATATTTTTTTTTATTATGAGCCCTTGTAATATTTATTCAAAATTACTTCCCCTCTTTTTAGTTCTTATTGTGGGTTTACTACACTGTAAACCCCAGTAAGCTAAGGTAACTCAAACCATTTGAGGATTGCAACAAATCATTCAAGTTCAAAAAAATAATTCTAATGAGTACTGTGAACTTAATTAATGTCAGCAAACGACGCAATTTGAGCACAGTAAAAGCAAATAAATGAAGAGAACTTAAACCAACTGAGTACTGTAAAACCAATAGGTTAAGGCAACTCAAATCGTTTGAGAAAGCCGATTGCTACAAACCATTTGAGTAAAGAAAAACCAATCTATATGAGGTTTTTATTTACAGTAACTCATTATCTTTATCACTGAGTTCAAAACTCTTTTCAAAGAAGTAGATTTAACTTTCAGTCAATTTTGAGTTAACTACACTCATTTCATTTGATAAAATTGACTGTTGGGTTTTATAGTGTAGCATGTCTAAATCTCACTCTAATGAGAATGATCAATAGCGTTACCAGGGGCTGATTTAACCAAAAAGCGAGGCAAATGGTTGCTAGCCCCCGGGAAAAATAGTGGCCCTAATAAATATTTAAAAGTATAAGTTATGCTTATAAACTATATATTACATTGTTGTAGTATATTTTGTGTGGTTACAAATTACAATTTTAATGTGATTAAATATTATTTAATTTACAATCCAATATAATATTAGGTCCCACTTTATATTAAGTGTCCCTAACTACTATGTACTTACATCAAGAAAATAAATACAATGTACTTACTGTGTTTATAATGGATTTCAGAACACTTGTGGTGCTTTTGAGTTGGGATAGAGGTTGGGTTATGGACAGGTCTGGTGGCATGGGTAGATTTAAGGGTAGGTTAAGGTGTAAGGGATGGTCAACAGTGTATTTACAAATGTAATTACAAAAGTTAATTACAGATGTAATTACATAAATGTATTTAATCAAGCTTAAGTACACAGTAAATACGTGTATTCACACAATAAGTACATTGTAACAAACTATTAACTACTGTGTAAGTACATATTAGTTAAGGCCACTTAATATAAAGTGGGACCGTCCCGACAGCAGAATGAACCGCCAACTTATCCATCATATGTTTTACGCAGCGGATGCCCTTCCAGATGCAACCCATATCTGGGAAACATCCATACATACTCATTCACACTCATACACTTCGGACTATTTAGCCTACCCAATTTACAGTACCTATACTGCATATCTTTGGACTGTGGAGGAAACCAGAGCACCCGGAGGAAACCCACGCAAACGCGGGGAGAACATGCAAACTCCACACCAAAACACTAACTGATCCAGCCGAGGCACAAACCAGCAAACTTCTTGCTGTGAGGCGACAGTACTATCTACTGCGCCACCGCGTCTCCATAATGTAATGTTATGTAGTAATAATAATATTACAACATAAACTATCCATAATGGAGCAGTCCAGCAGTGAAATTTATTAAAACAATATATTTATTATTTTTTGTTGTAAATTCATTTTAAGAAAACTAATCACTTAAAATGTAGAAATTGCATTCATTTAAAATGATGAAAAGAAGACATAAATACAGCAGTAATATAAATAAAAAATGACACACAGAGAATATGCATACTACACACCGAAATGCCAACTGACCCAGCCGAGGCTTGAACCAGCAAACTTCTAGCTGTGAGGCGATCCTGCTACCCACTGCGCCACCGTGATGCCTCATTTTATAATTTGTAAGCAAAATATAATTGTATTGTTTGTTTAAAAAGCTGTTTCATTAGAATATGCATTACTATTACTTATGTTTCATCCTGACATAAAATCTTAAGTTGAAGGTTTTCATTTGAGTTTGGTTCATACCTGTCAACATTGGAATGTGAAAATCTCCCCCTCGCCTCCAATGAATTCCCATATTATAATAAAAAAAAGATTCACTTACTCACAAATATGTTGTGCAAAAAGATCAAATTGGGTTGAAAGTCACTTCTCAAATATTTAAAATCAAACACCTACATACAATTCTTTTGTTTACAGTCACATTATTAAAGTAAATGTGATAAAAAGCCACAATTCAATCAATGCGCAATGGATAAATTCCACATATTTCATCAAGTATTTTGTTTCATTTAGAAAAAGATAAATTCTGGTAAAAGCAAAACAATACAGTAAATTCCCAAAAGATAAAATCAGAAATATCTTTATTCTCTAATTTATTTGTTTTCTGACTCTGACGCTGAAAATAAAAGTTTATAAACCCCTTGTGGAATATTTAATATAATTCCAACAAGATCTAGGATCATATAATTGTGGGTTTCCATTTTTGTTTAGCATTGTCCTGCATAAACAATTTCATATAACCGATATACTAAGTAAAAAAATAATAATTAAAAACAGGGCATGACCCTGTAAATTCCCAAAGGATAAAATCAGAACTATCCCACTGATTTTCTATTGATTATCTTGTTTCACAATAAAAAAAAATAAAAATGTTACATTCATGAAAAAATTCATGATCACTTCAATTCCTTTCATTCATTCATTTTACTTTGGCTTAGTACCTTTATTCATCAGGGGTCCCCATAGCAGAATAAACTGGTAACCTACCCAGCATATGTTTTACTCAGTGGATGGCCTTCCAGCTGCAACCCAGTACTGGGAAGCACCCACATACACTGTTATTCAAACACATACACTGAAAAGAATTATACAATGATGATTCCATCGATTTACTAAATTTACTAAATTAAGTTGAACATTATTACATTTAATTTGTTTGTTTAAATTTAACACAACAGTTTGCAACAGTTTTGCTTGCAACACTTTTTTCAGTGTATACTACGGCCAATTTAGTTTATTCAATTCAGCGCATGTCTTTGGACTGTGGAAATTGGAGCAGCTGGAGGAAACCCACTCGAACACAGTGAAAACATCCAAACTCCACACAGAAATGCAAACTGATCTAGCCGGGACTCGAACCATGCAGTGACCTTCTTGCTGTGAAGCGACAGTGCTAACCACTATGCCACTGTATTGTTCTTTCAAATGCATCTACAAATCAATTCCCTGATTCAATTTTCTTTTTAATCTCGTGATCAACTTAAAAATACATCACATTACAGAAGCAATAATAGATCATGTTTCACTTAAAAACGTGTCACATTACAAAGGTAAAATGAGCTGCGAACAGCATATGATTCAGGAAATAAAACCTAAAAACATCTCACTGTTATGCATTGCAGGTGGCATTTATTAGAAAGATGTGCTTGTTTTTTGGCTTTTTGCAGAGCGGAGGTGCTTTGCTCTTTACTCACATTGTGCTTTCCATCACAACTCTCATCAGACCTCAGCGCTATCATTTTGTGTCGCACCCTGGAGGCCGCTCAACCCTGCCTTTCATTGTGTAACTATCGGAAAAGGGTGTGCGTTGTTCAAAGCTGGCAGCACGGTCGCGTATGTAGTACATCCCTACAGATAACCTCTGGCTGCTATCAGCTAAGCGGGATGAATGATACGATTCAGCAGCTTAACAGAACAGTATAAATCACAATTACACACACAGGGTTGGGGAGTATACATGTCACTTAATTACTTTTTTAAAATAAGATACACAATTGGATCACTTTCTCATTACTGTTACAGTAAATAGGTGATAATCAAAATACAGGTACACTTTAGTTACAGTTATAATACCACTATTATATTACTATACTATGACAGTTTCACAGTTATATTACAGTTACAGAATATATTTTAGGTAAGTGATTAGTTTTTTTTATTTCATTGATTTATTTTCTGACTTTTTATTTTCTGAAGTTTATTATACTGTGCTGTATACAGCCCTTGTGGAATATGTGAAATAATTCCAACAAGATTTACGATCTTATAATTGTGGGTTTTTTTTGTTTAGCATTGTCCTGAAACCATCTCATGTAACCTATATACTCTTTAAGAAAAAATACTAATTTAAAAAAAAGATTTAATTACATTTAAATGTTTACTGTCTATCGTTATATCAATGATCCACAACTGTTTTTGTTTTGTGATCACAAGTCTTCTGTTTTATCCTTATCTAGCCCTAGACTATTCTTCAGAAAATTCCTCCAGCAGATTTAGGCATTTTCTGTCCAAAGATGTCTAAATTCTTCCTATTTTGCAGTAGGCAGTGCTGTCACCTCACAGCAAGAAGTTTTCTGGTTTAAGCCTCGGCTGGGTCAGTTGGCATTTCTGTGTGGAGTTTGCATGTTCTCCCCTTGTTGTTGTGGGTTTCCTCTGGGTGCTCCGGTTTCCCCCACAGTCCTACACATGCGCTAGAGGTGAATTGCGTAAGCTGTCCGTAGTGTAAGCTGGGTAAGGTTAGCTTAATTTTTTTTAACAATTTAAGCCGATTGAACAAACAATTATTGTTCGTTCTTGCATTTAAAAAAAAAAGTTTAGAAGGTTAAAAACCAATATGTGAACTTTTACAGTGGGTTATTTTAGCTATATTTTTGTCTGGTGAACTATCTGTAAATATCTTCTCTAATATATCTTACTCAGGAATTAAAAATGATTGCTGTGTAAATATATTACAATATATCTAATGTTAATGTATGGCTGTAGATCACTAGCAAAAAGTTCCATTTGATAGTGACGTGCATTTGATCCCTGCTGACAGTCGAAGGTTTAAACACTTCCGGCCATTGAGATGCCATCCCACACACTCTTAGGAGTGTGCTGCTTCTTACAGATTAGAGTCTTCCCTCTTCATGCTTATCAGAGAGGCTAAATATAGATTATTGTGTTTTTGGAAAGCCAGTGTTCAGCCCAAGGAGGGGAAACCATTAAGACACTTTGGCTATTCATATGATAAAGCTGCTCACCGGAAGCTACAGTATGAACCTTGTGATAATATGCAACGTACACGTCTTGATGATTCATAAATAGTCACTGATTTAATTTTGGTTGGTAATACAATTTGTATGGATTGAACGGTAAAATGAATATTCCTCCAGTGATATTATTTTTTTCCCATGTGCTGTTGAACAGAGAGATTTTATTTAACACAATTGGTTAATAATTAGGCATGTCATTTTCCTTCAGCAAATCAGAATAAATAATTTAATAATGGGGCTCATAATATTGACCTAAAAATGTTTTTGTTTTCCTTTAAAGCTGCTTTTATTTCCTGCCAAACTAGCAGAAATAAGACTTTTTTTTAATTATTTGGTTTATTAGGCAATTCATTGTTCTGCAGCCAAAAGAAATAGTTTCTTAAGGGGGCTAAAAATATTGACCTTAAAATTAATAATACTTTTAAAAATTATTAATTATTTTATTTCCTGAAAAAACATTATTGGAAAAACTGCGAAACTTTCCTTCCACTTATGAACTTCTCTTAAAAAGAGTTTTATAGGCGATGCAGTGTCAGTGGGTAGCATGTTCCCCTCACAGCTAGAAAGTCACTGGTTCGAGCCCTGGCTGAGTTAGTTGGCGTTTCTGTGTGGAGTTTGCATGTTCTCCCCATGTTTGCGTAGGTTTCCTTTGGGTGCTCTGGTTTCCCCCACAAGTCCAAAGACGTGGTGAATTAAATAAGCTAAGTTGACTGTAGTGTATGTGTGTGAATGAGTGTTTCCTAGTGATGAATTGGAAGGGCATCCGCTGCGTGAAACATATGCTGGATAAGGTTCATTCCGCTGTGGCAACCCCAAGTTAATAAAGGAACTAAGTCGATGAATGAAGGAATTTCAATTTCACAGGAAGACTAATTATTTTACCTTCAACTGTAGAGTATGGAAAATCACAACAACAAAAGCTACAAAAACAACACAGAGCACAGGACACAGGATAAGAGAAATATAATTATCCTTGACTACACAAGGGCCCTGGTGTGGAGACAGTGCAAACAAACAAACAAAAAAAGAAAACACTACAGACTTTCATTCATTCATTCATTTATTTTCCTTTAGATTAGTCCCTTTATTAATCTGGGGTCGCCACAGCGGAATAATCGCCAACTTATCCAGCATATGTTTTATGCAGTGGGTGCCCTATCAGCTGCAACCCATCTCTGGGAAACAGCTATACACACTCATACACTATGGACAATTTAGCCTACCCAATCCACCTATACAACATGTCTTAGGACTGTGGTGGAAACCGGAGCACCCGGAGGAAACCCACATGAATACGGGGAGAACATGCAAACTCCACACAGAAATGCCAACTGACATTGCTTGGACCAGCGACCTTCTTGCTGTGAGGCGACAGCACTAGCTACTGTTCCACTGCGTCGCCAACACTCCAGATAGATACATAAAAATAGTGCTGACTAGAGTAAAGACTACCATTTACAGCTGAAATAACAACAGGAAGTTACTTTGCATTATGCTTACCACTTCTGCTGTGTATCTAAGAGTGAAGCTGAGTAAAGCTAAGGTTAAATTGATTAAAAAGGTAGCGCTTTTTTCTCTTAAATCGATTGGTCGATTTTGAGCTTAATTTTTACCAGCAGATGGCGCTCTGGGCTAGTTTCTAACCATACACTCAAATGCTCACGAGGAAGAGAACTTAATGTGTGTGTTTTTTACAGTCTATTGTGTTCAGTTGAATCATGTAAGTTGGCTTTTGTTCTTTTATACAAGATTAGTGTAAACATAGTTCATTCTGAACACTCTTATAATTTGCTTTAACTTCTCCCAACTTTATTAACTATTGTTTTATGTTTGAGAGATGTGAGAGATTAGAGTGCAGCTGTTTGCAAAGCATACAGCGCCATCTGCTGTTCAAATAAAACCTCCGAATCAAATCAAAAGAATGGCAATGTATTTAAAAATATAAGAAGTGATGCATAAATTAAACTATTTTGTACCGCAACTCTTTTTAGAAGTTGTGTACTGTGTCTTTTTTCATTCAGTTTAGGCGTTCACATATTTTGATTAGAATCGACATGTGCCACAGGTAAAAATGCTCATTCGCATTAGTCTGATCAAAAAGTTTTATCTCCAGCATGAGGTGAATTTTATTTGGAAAATTGCCAAAACCATTATGATGTAAACAAATGCACTGACTTATAAAGTCTGATTAAATTATTTGTCACCACCTGATGATACAGTCTGTCAGGAATGCATAATCACAGATGAGATAAATTATATTAACACTGAAAAGCCCCAATGCTGCAGAACATTGTAAATGTGAAGCCATTTCATCAATATTCCTTTTAGATTAGCATAACACTTAATATTTCTGTCATATACAGTGAAGTAGGGTGTCACGGTGGCGCAGTGGGTAGCACAATCGCCTCACACCAAGAATGTTTCTGGTTTCGAGCCTCAACTGTGTCAGTTTGCATGTTCTCCCCGTAATCGAGTGAATTTCTTCCTGGTGCTCCGTTGTCCTCCACAGTCCAAAGAAATGCGCTATAGGTGAATTGAATAAGCTAAATTGGCCTTAGTGTATGAGTGTTTACCAGTGTTGGGGAGCTGCTGAAAGGGCATCAGTTGTGTAAAACGTGCTGGATAAGTTGGCGGTTCATTCTGCTTTGGTGACCCCTGATTAATAAAGGGACTAGGCTAAAGAGAAAATGAATCAAAGAATGAATAAGTGCAGTATACTACTGTGATATAACTAATGTGAAATGCTTTTTAAACAAATAAGATTATGCAAATGATTCATTGACGCATAAAGACTCATTAAGTTATTTGTCACCATTTAATTATGAAACAACCCAGAATGAATCCCAAATATACTGCAAACTGAAAGTCTGTCAGGAACTAATTTTATAAACAGCAAAATGTTCCAGTGCTTCACAGCATTGTAAAAGTTAAACCTTTCCCTGAATGTTTTGATCCTCTATAAACCCTAGAACTGTCAGCCCCAAGATTTAGTGTAATTAATTTTGACGCCCATTGAAAGTGAACACCAAAAAAATGCATAACTGAGTTCTGCAAGCGCCAAAAAATGCAAGTTAATTACTGAAGTGGATCATTTACTGTGCTATTCCAATGCCCTTCAGCAGCATCTGTTTTGATTCTTTGATGCCAATCACCAGAAATTTACATCTTTAATCTACATGCTTTCAGCTTCACAATTTAGCTCCTTTCACCCATGTTCTCCATCTTCGCCTTCAATCAATGGAACTAGTAAACCATCCGAGCTCAGTCAATAAGAATTTAAAGAGGTAGTAATTAAATGACATTGAATTGCGCTTGCACAGAGTTGCTTTTCTTGTGTGAGACTGTGTAGGAAGCTGGCACTCACACCAGGCCATCCTTTAATCCAAAACGGGTATCTGAAGATAAAAGACGGCATCATTACCTGTGCATGGCGAGCTGGGTCAAATCAAAGGCTTTCATCAGTGCCTGGTCACTCCAGATTGATAATAGTGTCGGACTTCAAACGTCTTGTGGTTCAACATCGGTTCCCCTCAGATGACCTTCTCAATGCCTTCAGGTCAACAGTAAAGGATTTTTCTTAATTGTTTAGGCTTTTAATTAGCACTAACATTGACAAGCTGTCTGAGTGGACAAGGGTGAATTCTGTTTATGTACACATTTATTCATCAGTCTGAATAGTGCCCAATATTGGAGTAAAATTAATGTCACAAAAAATTTTACCCTGGACCGTAAGGGTCCATATTTGGAAATTGATATTTATGGATCATCTAAAAGAACATTGATATATGGTTTGTTAGAATAGGATAATATCTGACCAACTATTTAACAATCAGGAATTTGAGGTGTTCAAGTTAAGTTCCTAGCAATACAAATATTTGCATGGAACATATTCCTTAAAACTCAAATGATTTTGGCATAAAGGAAAAATCCATAAATTTCACCCATATGATTTATTTTTGACTATTGCCATATATATATATATATATATATATATATATATATATATATATATATATATATATATATATATATATATATATATATATATATATATATATATATATATATATATATATATATATATATATATATATATATATATATAAATACATACAACATTATGGTCTATGGTCATATATAAGTGTTGTAAAAATGCAAATAAAATTTGAGAAATATTTTCCAACATTTAAATATTACAACATTTTGTTATCTTTCGGGAGAAGCCTGTGTCATTTCCGGTCAAAAAACAAAAATGCTGGTTAAATAAACATAACTTTAATCAGAATTTGTCAGGGGTATGAATAATTTTAGGCTTGACTGTATCTATTCTTTTAGCAGTAGTAGTTGTAGTAGTATTATAATTATAATTAGAATTATAATTATTATACATTTTTACTTAAGCTGGAATTTTTGAGTATGACACTTACTTAAACATACAGAAACACATATTGAGAGTCTAAACTTAAGACACTGACAGGCAATTCATTCATTCATTCATTCAAAACAACCAATCATTTAGTTTCTAAATGAATCAACTATTTAAACAAATCGTTTAAATGAATGATTCTGCAATATCAAGTCCTTTTTCTGCATTTACTGGCCTATTGATTTAACATGCCAAAAGAGTTGATGACAAAATAGTCCTTCATGAATTCACAAATGCAGTCATGTAAACTGAGCATTCTTAGGATGCACTATATTGACATTTCTTTGTATGTTATTGTCAGGTTCTACTGTTATTAATGTGTCTTGTGTGTGTGCTTGTGTGTACGTGTGTGTGTGCGTGCGTGTGTGTGTGTTTTCATCTTGTCACCACTCAAAGTAACATGCAGTCTAGATGTTTATCAGTGGGGTCTTTGATTACTCAAGTGGTCAGCAGCAACTGGTGGGATGAAGAGGTACAACATAGGTCCTTTTAAAGATGTAGTTTACCATCCAAGATGTGCCTTTTTGTCCTTGCAAAAACGTTACCAGCTTTTAATAAAATAAAATAATAATAAAAACTATTTTAAAAAAACTGCCCGATCTCGAGAGGAAAAGTAACTACTTTACATTTTGTCAGTTCAGTGGCTAATTCATACAAATTCAACCATCTTTGGGGGATGGGCAAAGCATACTAAATTGTACTGATGAGATGTAGGAATTAGCCATTAATTCAAAAAGTTATGATTTGGCGTGAAATAGCATTTAAAAAGACATAAAGATTAATACTTTAGTGTCCTATGATGATCATACTAGTGTGAACATTATTTACACTGTTATTATTTTATGAATTTCCATATGATTTATCAGTTTCAGCTAAAAAAAATGATATTTCATGTTCTACTGAGGAGCAAAATCTCAGATTGTATATCAGTAAATTACTACAAAAGTAAAATTAGTAAATTAGTACCTTCTACAAATATCTATCTCATCTATAACAACCCCTCTTCCATTAATGCTCATTCTGCTTTCAGAGGAAAATTATAACCATATGCATGTATAAATATTTATATCTAAATCGTTTCCTTACTCATTCTAACTTACTCCCAAGGCCTTTTTTTATATCAAAGTTGATATTTAGCCGCATCATATTGGTGTTTCGTAACATCTAGGTTTTATGAGGTGGGTTGTTAGCTCAACGCTCAACCCCCAATCTGGAGGACACACAATTTAGCTTACCCAATTCACCTACAGCACATGCCTTTGGATTGTGGGGGAAACCAGAGCACCTGGAGGAAACCTACGCAAACATGGGGAGAACATGCAAACTCCACACAGAAATGCCAAATGACCCAGCCAGGGCTCGAACCAGCAACCTTTTTGCTGTGAGGCAACAGCCCTACCCACTGCGCCACCATGTTGCCAAATCCTATCCGATATATAGCCATAATTAATTTTTTTCTTTGTTTTGAAGTTTAAAGATGTCTCACAGTTATCATAGGCATTGACTTACTTTTAATAAATGCCATGATCATGGATTCAGCTTAAAATTAATATTTAACCTTTAACAAAATCTTAAATTGTCTAATAGTAATTAAATTAACAGCAAATTATTAATTTTCTAAGGAACTAACCTTTAATGCTAATTCTGCTTTCAGAGGAAAATTATGACCAAAACATGCAGAGTAAATACAGTATTTATATTTAAATCGTGTCCTATATACAGCCATAATTAACTTTGTTTAAAGGAAAGTTTGAAGATGTCTCACAGTTATCATGGCTGTTGATTTTTCTAAATCCTATGAGACAGTATTATAATAATGCTCAGATTATAAAGAGAGGGGGATTTGCTTTAAAGGCCAGTGTGTTCGGTTAATTACTATCCTGTGGCTGGCGAAGGAATGTTCACTTGCACAACACGTTTGCATAACCTGTTTTAGTGTCAGCCCATCAAATACTATATGCTCACATTTTCCATTGCAGCATGTGCAAAAACACAGTATAAAAACATTAGAGAGCCCAGTCTTTGGGTTACCTATTGGTATCAGTATCTTTAAATATTTAAAGATAAATACCGTAGAGTCAACTTTTGGTCCGTACTGTCCTCCTAACAAGGTTTTGTTGTGTGGTTGTTATGTTAGCAGTCTATGTTTAGTGTAGCAACACAATATGCGTGAGAATAATCCGTTTGTTTGTAATTAAGTTTTTAATTAAACAGTGATAATCTGTTTAATCTTTCTCACGGAGCATTCATTTGTTACCCAATATTTCTTGCAAGCATACCTTTGTGTTTTGCAATAATTCATAATAATTCATCTGGAGTACAGCTACAGTACAGTCATGTTGTGTCAGATACAAACAGTAAGTCAGGGCTCCCATTTGATTATTATCTTTTTGTAATAGATATAATTACACTGATTTCAGTGGAGGTAGTGAAATATTGTTCTTGGAGAGGTCCGTAGTGAAGACTAAAATTCCCCTAATTTACACAAGCCTGTTATTTCATTTTCAATTTTCTGTTTAGAGAGAGACTAGATAGAATTCTGACTGGAAGAGCCTATTACACAATGAAAACAGTTCATCTGTTATCAAAATAAATTTGCAACATTCCACATTAAATAAAAACACACTCACTCAAGACACTACATGTAGAATATCTCACAGATGAAACCTGAGAAAGGAGAAGTTGACTGCACATTTATTCACATTTTGATAATGATGACTTGCATGTAAATTATAATATTTCATTCATTCATTCATTTTACTTTGGCCGAGTCGCTTATTTATCAGGGGTTGCCAAACCACCAACTATTCCAGCAAATGTTTTACACAGCGGATGCCCTTTTAGCCCCAATCCAGCACTGGGAAACACCCATACACCATTCACACACACTCATACACTACAGCTAATTTAGTTTACTCAAATAATCTATAGTGCATGCCTTTGAGCTGTGGGGGAACTCGAAGCAGCAATCTTCTTGCTGTGTGGTGACAGTGCTGCCCCATAAATAATAATTATTAATACTTATTATTTTTAGTATTACAATATACTTAAAATATATTTTTAAAATAAGTTATCTAATGCATTATTTTTTATTATTCACCACAATGATATTAATTGAGCTAATTTTGTGAAATTTATTTAGTAACTAATTTCGAGTGGAGCATGTGATTATGATTGATCACAGCTTGTCCCGCATTAACTAATGCATGATTCATCAATCAGATGATTCCTAACTCAGAATAGTTTCTTACTTCAGTTATTTTTGCCTTTAAGAATCCTCCCTTGCACCCCTACTCCACTTTTCCCTTTATAGGGCGACATGGTGGCCCAGTGGTTAGCACTGTTGCCTCACAGCAAGAACAACACTAGTTCAAATCTATAACAAGCTTTTTGTGTAGTTTACATTCTCCCCATGCTTGCTTGGGTTTCCTCCAGGTTGTCTGGTTTTCTCCCAGACTACAAAAAACATGCGTCATAAGTGAACTCTTGTCAGAGTGAAGTTTTTTAAAGCACTAGGTTCAGTGTTATTTTTTAGAAAATTGTGAAAAAATTTTTTTTACAAAACGTGTATGTGTGGACATGGCCTAGGAATTGAACTGAAAACTCAATAAATCTCTCAAAATCTCAGCTCATCGGGATCATTAAACAACTCCACAAAGGTATCAGCAGCTTTACTTATTACTAAGCTGTTTAACTATTTCTACCAGTACTTTTGTATACCAGTACACCTGAACATTTTGACTTTTTCATCACTTCAAGACAAATGGATTAGTTCTATGTGTTTTCATATTTTTAAAAATTATAGGATGGATGGGGGGGGGGGGGTTCATATCAAATGGTTTTCAAATTTTAAACATAATAAATGTGTTTATGAATAAGAATTGATCTTTTAGAATCTAGTTAGAATCCCAAATGTTCTCCTCCTATTCAAATTTTACATTGAAGGGTTCTTACAACATGTAAAACATCTTCATAGGACACTATTAACAAGACTACATGCCTGAAACCATTTTTAAAAATTGAGCTTAATGTTAATGTTATTTTTACAGTTTGACAAAGTATACGGTGCTTTATTTTACCACATACCTTTATCAATAAAGTACTACACATCTATATTGAGGTATATGATCAAATATAAAATTACAAGAATTTTTCTTTTAAAGAAATGTGTCATGTTATACTCAAATATATGAACAATGTCAATTTCTCATATTATTTAATGGATGAACAAAATGCAAATGCATTTTAAAATGCATTAAATTATTACAGTCATCATTCACATATATGACATGAGTAGACAGATCATAATTATCAGATTATGTCTAAAATCTTTAGGTTTTGTTAAAATCAAGTATAAGTCACATAAGTACAAATACAAATAGGCACAAATCATGCATGAGCTAAAATGCTAAACTGCTCTTTTGGTATTTTTGTCTCAATCTCAATCTTGGAGGTCTGAATCCGAGTTATCATTCCACAGAAGACTTTGAATTAATCCAATTAGTTGCATCCCTGCCTTAGGTAGCAAATCCAGCAGTGCCATCTTGGTGGTCTGCAGCCGTTCTTTAGGTGCCGCAGGTCAGTGCATCAGTTCACAGAAGAGCTAATGGAGCTTCACATTCTGGATTGGGTGGCCTGTGAGATCAAACATTTACCATAGCCCTTTTTGTCTTTTATCATTCTATCTTTTAATCTTCTGTGCTACTTTGATTTGCATGCATGTGCACTCATATCTTATCTTTTCTTTATTTAATATCTATGAACCATTTTAACTCCATTTTAGTGTAAAGGATAACACTGCATTCTCTGAAAGCACATGCATTGATGAACAGTTTTTATTAATTTTTATTAATTTTTAAACAGTTTTTATTAATTTACTGTGAAACAGTTAATGTTCAACTTGTTATTTATGTATATTGTTGTTGTCATTTTTATTATTTAGTTTTGTTTAATTTATTCTAAATTAAGCTCATAGAAACAAGAAATATTTTTTTTAGTGAATATATATATAAATGTCCACTTTATTTTATTTATATTAAATAGCCATTATTTTATTTATTTTATATTTTGAATAGTGGTTACACTTACAGTTTGCTTATCGGTAAATTTAATTTAATTTAATTTAATTTAATTTAATTTTTTTTCGTTTAATTTAATTTAATTTAATTTAATTTAATTTAATTTAATTTAATTTAATTTAATTTAATTTAAATGAAATGAAATGAAATGAAATTTAAATGAAATTAAATTAAATTAAGTTAAATTAAATTAAATTAAATTAAATTAAATTAAATTAAATTAAATTAAATAAATTAAATTAAATTAAATTAAATTAAATTAAATTAAATTAAATTAAATTAAATTAAATTAAATTAAATTAAATTAAATTAAATTAAATTAAATTAGAAAGCCTCGTCCTAAAATCTGAAGTAGTTTTAAAGTTCAAATCATTTAAGTAGTTTGAAACAGTCATAACTACATATATGTTAGGATTGCCGCTAGGCAGTTGACAAGGGGTTCTGAGTAGTTGTTAAGGCATTGCTAGGTAGTTGCTATGCGGTTGCTAAGATGTTCTAGGTTATTGCTAAGGTGTTACTAGGTAGTTGCGAGGGTGTTCTTATTGGTTGTTAGGCAATTCCTAGGGTGTTGCTAGGTGGTTGCTAAGGTGTTGCTAGGTGGTTGCTAGGGTGTTCTGAGTAGTTGCTAGGCGATTGATAAGGCATTGCTAGGTGGTTGCTAAGATGTTACTCAGGTGTTGCTAGGGGGTGCTAGACACTTCTGAATGGTTGCTAAGGAGTTGCTAGGTTGTTGCTAAGGTGTTCTGATTGGTTGCTAGACGGTTTCTAAGGAGTTGCTAGGCGGTTACTAAGGCGTTCTACGGTGTTCTTTTGGTATGACATTAGTATGTTTCTAGTATGGATTGTTATGACATTACTATGTTTCTAGTATGTTAGTATGCTTGTTAGTATGTTTCTAGTATGGATTGTTATGACATTACTATGTTTCTAGTATGTTAGTATGCTTGTTAGTATGTTTCTAGTATGGATTGTTATGACATTACTATGTTTCTAGTATGTTAGTATGCTTGTTAGTATGTTTCTAGTATGGATTGTTATGACATTACTATGTTTCTAGTATGTTAGTATGCTTGTTAGTATGTTTCTAGTATGGATTGAAATTAAATTAAATTAAGGCGACATTGTGGCTCAGTGGTTAGCACTGTCACCTGACAGCAAGAAGGTCACTGGTTTGAGTACCGGTTAGGTCAGTTGGCATTTCTGTGTAGATTTTGCATGGTCTCCCCGTGTTCACGTGGGTTTCCTCCGGGTCCTTCGGTTTCGCCCACAGTCCAAAGACATGCATTGTAGGTGAATTAAGTAAGCTTAATGGACGTAGTGTGTGATTGTGAATGTGGGTATCCACTTTGTAAAACCTATGCTGGATAAGTTGGCGGTTCATTCTGCTGTGGTGAGCCATGATGAATAAAGAGACCCATAATATTCAAATGTTTTGCTCCTCTCTCTCTCACACATCTTTTATTTTTTCAAGCAGGCACCATAACAGAAAAAAATAGCAATAACAGCGAACATTAATACATTTAATACTTCATACAAATGACAGGCACGCTATGGAATGCATCTCGAAATGTTTTCCGACGGCAAATCATCTCGACAATTTTCCTTTCATATCTTGTTTTTTTATGCCCAGAGACTCCAGTGAATAATGATTATCTTTTTCCATGTTTGACGGATCTTCATTATACCCGCATTCCATTCATGTTCTCTCAACTCTTCCATCTTTTGTAAAGTGAGAAAGATCTCTCACTCTCATCTTAAAGCTGAATTCATCCTCGCATAAAATTGCAGTTATTGCTATAGAAACATTTTGTGCTTCGGTCTAAAGTTTTGGGATGAAATAACAATAAACTACAGACAGAATGCTTTAAATTACCATAATATGTCTTATTTTAAAAAGTTATACAGCTTTTGAGACACAAAACAATTATGTTCTGTCATCAATAATGACAGAGAGTTCTCATTGTTTCACATATCTCTTTTTATATCAAGTCCTAATGTGTTTTTAGCACTTCAATCATTTAACTTCCTAAACACTAGGGACTATCTAGTGAAGTATCATATTTTGGGTTTAATAATTGCGATTTTATATGCATTATACAGGGCCAACACTGAGAAAAATGTGCATATATTTGGAAGTAATTTTTTTATCTGAGGTAAACAAGGCAAGCAAAAGCATCCCTTTTTTATTATGCCAGCCTTCATTGCTTTCTCTTTGGGTTTAATATAGTTTTATTAATGAGGTGGATGCCCAAGAGAACCTAAGATGGGGTATTATAAACTGTAAACAAAAGTTCTGCCTGGCTTCCTTTGATACCCATTGAGTGAAATAATTGTACTGCAAGTGTGAAGCATGAACGGTAAATGTGCACCGTTTTGGATGTTGTCCAAGCTAAATAAATTCAAAGGCTTGTTTATATCATTATAGACTCATCCGTTTAAATCTGTCACACAGATATTAATGTAAACAATGTGTCAGCACTTTGCAATAGATACTTTGTGCTTTCACTTAGTGGCATGAAACTAAAAGAATGACATTGCAGTTTTTGATATCCATAAAATCGAGAAGTTTGCTGTGTAGAGATTAATGAGAAGTTAGACAGATGTACCTTATATATATATATATATATATATATATATATATATATATATATATATATATATATATATATATATATATATATATATATATATATATACAGTTGAAGTCAGAATTATTAGCCCCATTTGATTTTTTTTCTTTTTTAAATATTTCCCAAATGATGTTTAACAGAGCAAGGAAATTTTCACAGTATGTCTGATGAATTTTTTTCTTCTGGAGAAAGTCTTATTTGCTTTTTTTTTTTTTTTTTTTGGCTAGAATAAAAGCAGTTTTACATTTAAAAAAAAAACATTTTAAGGTCAAAATTAATAGCCCCTTTAAGCTATATTTGTTTTCGATAGTCTACAGAACAAACCACTGTTATACGATAACTTGCCTAATTACCCTAACCTGCCTAGTTAACCTAATTAACCTAGTTAAGCTTTTAAATGTCACTTTAAGCTGTATAGACGTGTCTTGAAAAAATCTTGTAAAATATTATTTACTGTCATCATGAGAAAGATACAATAAATCAGTTATTAGAAATTAGTTATTAAAATTATTATGTTAAGAAATGTGTTGAATTAAACCTCTTTGTTAAACAGAAATTGGGGAAAAATAAACAGGGGGCTATGTATCTTGACAATACATTTTTAGGTTAATTTATGTAACCCTAACATGTTTCAAATTAACTTTTAAGTCACGTGTTTAAAGGTAAAGTTCACCCTAAAAAATTATTATTTTGTCATCATTTACTCTCCTTCCACTTATTCAGTTTTTTCTTCTGTTGAACATAAAGGACGAGACTGAAAAACACTGAAAACAACAGGTATTGACTTCCTTTTTTTTCATTCCAATATACTGTGGATGTCAATGACTGCTCTTTTTTATTAATTTATTATACAAAAATTCTTCACAATATCTTGCTTTGTGTTTAACCTAGTTTAGAACCACTTGAGTAAATCGTGAGTAATTTCTTTTTTTATTTTGGGTAGAACTGTTTCCTTAAGTAACTTTAATGTAATGTAAATTAAATGAAATTGTAATCAGGGGCAGATTTAACTAATAAGCGAGGTAAGCGGCCCACTTAGGGCCCCAGGAAATCTGCGCACCCCCAAACATACCTTTAAGTTTATAGAAATTATGAATAACATAGTTTTCTATCATGTTTTGTATTGTGAGGGTTTAACCAGTGCATGTGTCTATTTAGTTACAACAGTTTAGTTTAGTTCATTTAGTTAGCGCTTTGAGTCTGAGAAACAAACAATTTTGAAAAATAATAATAATAATAATTGTTATTATTATTATTATCACTCCAACCAGACATAATTCTCATTTCTGAGGCAACAAGACAGTTGATAATGCTTGAACTCACACTGCCCTGGGATGAGTGGATGGAGGAGACAAATGAAAGGAAACGCTATACCAAGAGCTAGAAGAGAAGTGCTGGGAAGGGGGCAGGAAGACCCACTTTGAGCCAACAGAGGTGGGCTGTAGAGGGTTTGCAGGCATTCACTCTCTAATCTTTAGAGTCTAAAGTATTCAACCAACTAGGCTTAGCAGTAGCAGCTAAGAAAAAGAGGGCGGTTAAAGTCCATTTGTGAAGCTGCAGAGAAAGCCACAAGATGGCTATGGATAAAGAGGGCTGATCATTGGGTGATGGATACTGGGACACAAGCTGGGGTCTGATCAACCTTAACTGGGTCACCTGGGCAAGGGTGTCTGATGTTGACAACCCCCACCCCCCCACCCCCACTCATCAATGGGGTGAATTCATTCAGGGGAAAAAATCATTTAAAATGTAGAGATTACATTAAGATACAAATGTAGAAAAGAAGATTATGTTGTATAAGAAAAAAAAGAGCAAATAATAACTACATAAATAAACAAGTAAATTAAAAGGTTGGAATGTTGGGCGCCATGGCCTTAAATCAATAAATCTGCCACTGGTTGTAAGTTTAACCTGATTCAACTAAAGAAATTAAGGTTGCTTTTGATTTTTTTTACAGTGCAGTGAAACAAATGACATCTAATGCCAACACATGAAACTGTTCATTAAAGATTGTATTATTGTAAGCAGTGCACCCATGCATATCTGTTTATGAATCAGGCATTGATTTATGGACAAACACAACTGTGGCAAGACACGTAGACAAACAGCGGCGTGCTTGTTTGCATTCATGCTATAATGAAAACGTTTTCAAGCATAACGTGTCAGGTTGATTGATGGCTGGGTGTATGTTCATATGTCATGTGCTGTTCTGGATCTGTGCGATGATACGATGTGTGTTTGTGAGACTGATGGGTAGAAACATTTGAGAAGGCAGAACTACTGCAGACTGTTGTCACCCTGTGTATGACTGGAATGTTACTGGTGGCTGCGTGCTGTCTTCTGACGTGTCTGGATTGAAAATAAAAGTCAAATATATTTTAGTAATAATTACTAAATCAACTCAACTAAATAATGGTTTAGTAATTAAATGACAACATTGTTTTAAAAGCTTGCTCATGCCTGATTAAAATAAAATATATATTTAAAAAAAACATAAATTTTCATAATAGTTACTAAATAAAAAGTATGTATGTATTTAAAAAATATTTTAAAAGTTTTAGTAAATTAAAATAAAACATATGTATTTAATTATTAAATAAGAAATCTATTAAACTATTTTGCTCATGTGTGAATGTTTTTTTAATACATGTAATAGCTAAATAATGCATTAGTTAATGAAATAAGAATATTTAAAATCATTACAAACGGTCTAAATTGCAATCAGGATTGGTCCAAATAAAATAAAACTTTTCTGGAAAATAGAGTAATTTGTTGCTTGTCATTTTACCTGACGGCGCTAATTTACCCTTAGGCCACTAGAGGGAGCTCCACTAATACTGACTGAGGGCACCAAAACAAGAGAAGCTGTAGTATGTAGTGTGTGTGATGATCTTCAAGTTCAAGAGATTCAAAATCACCGGTCTCACTTCAAATAAAAGCAGGTGAGGTAATTCAAGCTATCAGTTGATTACTGGTTCGCTGCAGTCGCATGTAGTCTGGTTTAACTTCAAGTTGACAACCCTCACGGCTTTAATAAACCTCTACTTCTTTCCACACGGTTGACATTTGTTTATGATAATGTTTTTGTTTCAAACTTTTAAACAGTATATATTTAAAAACTTCATTCTGTATAACAGCAGTACCCAACAGTTTTTACACCCTCGCTAGTTATTTTGTTCCCTAACCATCGCTCAACAGTGGATTTTGTTTGTTTTAGTCTAATCTGTTTAAAAAAAAAAAAGTAGGCTACATATGAACAACAGGCTTTTTAGAGTTTTGATTGTATAGTAAATTACTGTTTAGTGAATGAATCAATAAATTGGTAATTTCAGTGTTTAGGTAAGCTATATATATATATTTTTTTGTCACATCCATAACGCTTATTTATTTTCCTCATTTAAAGTATAAACATGTTCACAGATTGAATTTTTTTGATCCCATAACTCTGTGGTTAGTTGTTTTGGAAAATATAAACAGATGGTTCAATATAATGTTAACGTATACTTTCTCTGCGAATTTATGTTTTGAATTTTTACTGCAAATGTCACATCCATAACGCTATGGCAATCAGCCATATATATACATACAGTTGAAGTCAGAATTATTTGCCCCCTTTGATTTTTTTTATTTCTTTTTAAATATTTCCCAAATTATGTTTAACAAAGCAAGGAAATTTTCACAGTATGTTTGATAATATTTTTTCTTCTGGGAAAAATCTTACTTGTTTTATTTCGGCAACAATGAAAGCAGTTTTTAATTTTTTAAAAGCCATTTTAAGGACAAAATTATTAGCCCCTTTAAGCTATATTTTTTCCTGATAGAACAAACCATCATTATACAATAACTTGCCTAATTACCCTAACCTGCATAGTTACCCTAATTAACCTAGTTAAGCCTTTAAATGTCAATTTAAGCTGTATTGAAGTGTCTTGAAAAATGTCAAGTAAAATATTATTTACTGTCATCATGGAAAAGATAAAAGAAATCTGTTATTAGAGTTCTCAGACACATCAAGGCAAGTGCACAAAGGTCACTCTCACACACTCACAGACACTTTAATTGGATGTCATATTCCATATAAATTCCAGAAACAAAAACCTTTTTAGTACAGGCCTATCTAAAGGGTTAATGGTTCCAACTGATGATCAACAGTAAAAATTACACATTTTACCTCTTCCCAACGGGGAAAACCACCAACAATCAAAACTGCTTGATTACATGGTGTCATGGTTTTGTAATAAAAAAAAGTCAATGGACATCAAAAAACAATGCATCAAAGGCCAAAGCTTTGATTAAAGGTAAATAAAAAAAATCAGTTCACAATTTCCTTTTATATTGAAAATACGTAATTTTATGTGTGTGTGTGTGTGTGTGTTTTTTTTAACCAAATCAGTTACATCATTTGTGAAATTGGCAATTGAAGAGTTAAAATACTGTAATTTTCTAAGCAATTTAGTAGTTTGATGCATTTTTACATCAGTTTAATTCAGTGGATGTTTTCATCCCTAACATAACAAAATTATATAAAATTTGCCCAGAGTATATTGTTGAGTTTTTTTTTGTTTTGTTTTTTTTAAAGCATTTTTTTTAAAATTTGTGTTAAAATAAGATTTGTCATCAACAATCATTCTGCTAGCTTAAACACAGAAAAAGTTATGGCCGAATTAGGACTCAAAATCACCCCAGAGTGGATGAAAACATCCCATACATATTTGCAAATCATTACAATTTACAGTAGTGGTTCTCAAACTGTGCTACGTGTAGCACTTGTGGTACGCGGAGGAATTAAATATGTCGTTTAGACTAAAAATAAAAATTATTTGTATATGAATATGATGACGTGATTTATATGTGTTTAATATGATTTATGAGGACCAGGCAACATTTTTATTAATACTTTACATTTAAGTACATGAGTTGTTGTTTTTTTACTTTTTAAGACCAGCAACCTACCATTTTTAACTTTTAAAAGCATATTTAAATTTAAATGTTGACATTTTTAGTTTTGTTTGTTTGTTTGTTTGTTTTACATATAAGCACAGTAAAGTGTTAATGTTCAAACTATTTGTAATGTTTAAAGTGACTGACAATAATAAATATTCCTCATAGTAGTAATTAATCTGCCTCGTTTTGTACAGAGCTGTATTTCAATACTGCTCATTATGGTGGTACTTGGAGTGACAATTTTTTTTTCTGAGGTGGTACTTGAAGACAAAAGTTTGAGAACCACTGATTTAGAGCAAAGTTCTTTTAGACTGCATATTTTGTCAAAATTGCAGCTTTTGATAGAGCTATTCATTGGAAATTATTCATAATTGTGGAAGTATTAACAATCAAATCTTATCAATTTCACTCTTTCTTAAGAAAACAAAAACATGAAAATGTCAAAAGCTGAAGAAACACTGACTATCACGTTCCGCCCTTTCTTCTAAAAGCATGAGCAAAGTTTAGTGTGACGCTTGTGCTCATCCTTTTAGATCTCTGTGGAAAAGGTCGGAAGCTGGAGGACGTCCCCTGAGAACAGTGGTTTTGTTATTTTCCGTAAATTGGGTTGTTCCCAGGAACTTGCTCTGGTGGTGTTCCAAAGCAAGCCATGGAAAATACGCCACCTGTTAGGAGTGGTGCCGCTGAAAGCTTGCAGGATGATGTCCAGGCATCGACCTGCCATGGGCTATTTCTGGATATCAGTAGCACTGCTGATGTCAAGAAGGTTTCTGTTGTAAAACTATAGTTGTCATTTGTTTAAAGGGAACCCCCGGTATTAAGAGTTGTATGTCTCTACTGATGAAAATTATATTCCACATAAAAATCCAGATTTATTTTGCAGTAGTGAGCCACCATTTATTTAGAGGTACTGTGCATGACATCAAATACTTATAATCTCTGAGCTACTTGTGCTACCTGTTGCAATTTTTTTAAATGGCATGTAATACAAAATATTGATACAAATGTGTGACAAGAAGAGAACCGATGTATGTAGGTCTTCCATTCTGTTGATTATTCCTCACAGGGAGTCTAATCACCCCCAGATATTGAGTAAAATCCATGCTGAAAAATTAAAAGAAGCTTTGTATGCAGTCTGTCGCCTTTATGTTTCTGAAGAGCGCAAAAAAATAAGCTAGAAGTGTGCATGGCCAACCAGCGCCATTTTGTTGGCATGTCACCGCTCCAACCATGGGTAACCAAATAAGGAGAAAAAGGTGGAGCGTGAGCGTAGCTGCAGACGCCTGCTAGCATTTTGCTTAGACAGGCTTTTCTATGGGAGAAACGCTTATTACTTCATTACCTGTGACTTGTTTGTGTTCTGACCACATGTGCTTGGTTGTGTGCTATATCAATAAAGGATTTAGACTTTTAAAAACACTGTTATAATACATTGAGACACTAAACATTGTTTTTGATGTTTTTCTACAGGAGAGAAATGTGAATATCTTCCAAATACTTAAAATATAGTCAGTGTTAGTTTGCTTTACAAGTTTAAAGAAAAATGTAAATGAAAACCTTTCTACAGTACATAAATAAAACAAATAGATTCATAGATATGGTATATAAGTAAAGGCCTATAAGTATTTTACTCACCTGGGAAATGGGAGGCCACATGAATGGTTCATTAGTGCAATTAAGTGCCCACAGCATGCCATATTATCTGATAATTGTGGGAAATAATTCCAAAAAGCAACTGACTGTGTAAAACCACAAAAAGCAAAACAAAAGTATGATGTATATGCCGAGTTCATCGGCTAATCAGCTGGAATCAGCTAAGGTAAAGTTACTGCGACCAGCGAGACCCAGCTGTCAGTCAAGTGGACACGCCCTTATTTATGCAGACTTAATATAACCTAATATAAATGAAACGGATGAGAAAAATTCACCCTCTCACAGTTGTCATGAAGGGTAATATTAGCTATAGGAACCAAAATCTTTCTTTATACCAGACTGTAAATACTGTTTTTTTTGTTGTTGTGAAGTTGGCCATTTCAACAGTGGAGTCAATAGAAATTTGCTCTATTATAGAGCCAGGACTAGCAGAATTTCGATGAATTGCAGTTTTAGTTACTTCTGTATTTGCTTCACGGGGAACAGCAGGAGGTTGTTACTTGGTTTGAAGCCATAGTTCAAACTATTGACTGCGGATTTTGCTAAAAAGCATAAATATTTAATGGGTTTTCTGCTTGACGTTTCAGTAATGTATATACCTGTAATGTACATAAGGAATGTTTGAGGAATGATTGTTGAGTTGCTAGAAAATAATGAAAAGCTGACAGAATAAAGTCATTTTTAAAGATATACATTGTTTTTGGCATATTTTAGGCTAGGATGGTCTTATATTTTCGATGACTTCATGTTTTTATTGTCAGCACAACACAACTGGTGACACAAAATACTGATAAAATGCAACATTGTGTGGCTTTTGCTTGGAATTTTCAAACAAACACCTGAAAAGAAACGAAAATAAATGTCTGTAAGGATGAGAAGATGCCTGATAACTTTAAAAGGGTGGTCCACTACGATATCATATTTTAAACTTTAATTAATGTGTAATGTAGCTTTGTGAACATAAACAACATCTCTAAATGTAATGTCCTGAAAGTTCAATGCAAAGGGAGACATTGGCTTTTACAGAGTTAGCTTAGGAAAGCCTACAGTGAACGAAATTTGGGGACTGCAAAAAAAGACATTCGGGCTAGTGAGATCACAAGGGCTGTCGGTTACCTGCATTCACCTGGCACACACACCCTGCACATCGAAGGGGCGTGGCCAGAGGCACTGTAATGTAGCTGAGATAGCTAAAATGCCATCCAAAATGCTGCTTTTTCCACAGAGCTCATTCTGTTTTGTATTTGGGCTTCCAAAGGACACAACACAAAGAGAGAAGTGCTTATAATTAATTTTTTATTATGTTCCAGAGAATTCTAAAAAAAAAAGATATAGCTCCCATCTGACAAAGGAGAACTTCCAGAATCTCTCCCAGTTCTGACCTATGGTAAAATTCAGCTCCTATTACAGGTAAATACTGTGTAATTTACACAAATTGTTAACAGAGTAGCATTACTGCTTTTTGGGGATAAAATCAATGGTAGACCAAAACCCATCTGAGTGAAAATTAAACCAAATAGTGGCTCAATGTGGCATCGCTTCAGTATTTTATTTTCTGAGTTGTGTTAAAATAGGAGCAGGCCGTGCCAGTGGCTTCCTAAGTGCATAATTTTAACATCAAAAATAATGTCGGCCTCCAAAATCCAGAATAAATGTGGATTTTTTTTTTATGAGTTTGATTAAGAGACATTATTTGTTATATTAAGCCATGCAAGTGTTAATACCCAGGGTCTCCTTTAAATTCTGTGTCAAAAACCAGCATCCTCTGTTTTCCTGCTTCCTCTTTCTTCACATAAGTGACTGAAGATGCATTGTTCCACTGTCTCACCTCAGAAAACACAGGGAATGTGGCTACATGAGCCTGCGCCTCTTGCATTTGCTCCTTGCAACCGCTCTGACATCTTGTGCAATCTCTCCCATTGTGGAGCGCTAGGGCTGTGCACCCTCCGTATCGTCCCGATCTGTTCTCTTTGAGGGCTCTGATAAGCGAAAGGGTGAGCACGTCTGATTCTCATCTCGCCCAGTCAATGGCCTGCGCTGCCCGAGTACAAACACTTTCATTCATGCTCTCTTATCTCCACTTAAAGGCCTGAGATGTTGTGAGACACTGGGACTGTGTTCTTTGTTGGATGTGTGGGACAGTTTGGTTTTGCGTCTTTGAGTTATCGTTGCACAGAACTGATGTAATGTGTTGATGTCATTTGTCAGCGCACACTATATTACGAGGAAAATGTCAGGAGTGAAAATGTCACTTCATAAGAAAGGCAAGATGTGGCCTGCGCTTTTGAACAACTCAATCATTGAGAAATTTCTATGTTGAAATGTGCTGAATTGTATTAATTAGCGATGAGCTCTTGATTAACCTTTGTTCCCCTTCGGTTGGGGAACTTCAGTGCCATGAATGGGAGGATTCGGATCAGAAGCCGCTTATCTGGAGAGTATTGAACGGGCCAATGAATGAAATTAATTGGCAGCGTAAGCTTGCGCAGGTGTGCGACATCTGCAATCATCTCAGCATATAAGCACACCTGAAGCCAGCAGACGCCATCCTTTTCGCTTCAGATCCTTTCTGAGTGAGTCGATGAGGGTTCCTCTTGCTGATCAGCACTTCAGAGCGAACGAGTGTGTCTCCCGGTCCAGAGTGGGTCTTCGCGGTGGCAGACGGTCGAGCTGGGTTACTCCCTTGCCTGCGGTTCTTTGGGTCCGGTCCTCCAGAGCGGTGCGTATAGTTGCAACTTTCCTAAAAGAGCAACACAGTCGTGCAGCACGTCCTTTTCAGGATGGCGCTCCGACTGTGCGTTTCTGGATGCGGGGGTTTCCTGTCTCCGGATGATGGACACGATCACTGCATTGCATGTTTGGGGGTC
The DNA here is from genome assembly GCF_052040795.2 of Danio rerio. NCBI lineage: Eukaryota > Metazoa > Chordata > Actinopteri > Cypriniformes > Danionidae > Danio > Danio rerio. The sequence goes on from NC_141031.1 coordinate 29,984,135, forward strand.
CAGCATGTTAATGCGGTGCTCGCGGGCGGTTCATGTCGTCATTGCGATGCCATGACCGTTGCACAGCTAAGATCGCGGCTAACTTTCGCAAGAGAGCGAGCCACCCCAGTTGCCTCCTGTTCTAAAAAAGCAGCGGGCGCTCGGGCAGATCTGAGGGTTTCAGCGGGAGCTAATCCGCCGCCCACGGGCTCGCGGACCTCTCGCTCCTCACGGCGCTCCATCCAAGCTTCGGGTGGTGAGAGTGATCCGTCTAACCAGATGGTAGCTCTCACACTCGCTGACACCGGAGATCAGATGTCCTCCGCGGCATCGGAGGGTGGGCTTTCACTGTCCGACGAAGATCCGGACCCGCTCGCCCCCTCCGGGCAGGTGAGCGCTGTCAAATCGGATCCTGAAGCGGACATGTTAGCCGTGCTTTCCCGGGCTGCTTCGGCCGTGGGGTTGGAGATGGTTTATCCCCCAGCTCCGCGGCCGGACCGACTAGATGGGTGCTACGTAGAGGACCAGAAGGCGAAGCCTTCGAAGCCTCTCGTCCCCTTCTTCCCGGAAGTGCACAGTAGGCTCACGCAGTCCTGGAGGGCACCTTTCTCTGCCCGTGCTGCGAGTGCCTCCGCCCTCACCGCCCTTGACGGCGGAGCTGCCAGGGGGTATGAGGCGATCCCGTCAGTGGAGCGCGCTATCGCGGTCAATCTTTGTCCGCGCGGCGCCTCTACGTGGCGGGGTTTGCCCCGCCTCCCGTCCAAAGCCTGTAGGTTGTCTGCCTCCCTCGGAGCCAGAGCTTATAAGGCTGCGGGCCAGGCTGCTTCTGCTTTGCACGCGATGGCCACCTACCAGCGCTACCAAGCGCAGGCGCTGGCCGAGCTGCACGAGGGCGGGTCCAACCCAAGCTTATTACATGAGCTGCGCACCGCGACCGACTATGCTCTTCGGACTACTAAGTCCGCCGCGTGTGCGCTGGGGAGGACGATGTCCACACTTGTGGTTCAGGAACGCCACCTCTGGCTAAACCTGGCCGATATGCGCGACGTTGACAAAGTTCGCTTTCTTGACTCGCCCATATCCCAGGCTGGCCTGTTCGGCGACACCGTCGGTGAATTCACCCAGGAATTCAAGGCGGTGAAAGAGCAGTCGGATGCGATGGGCAATGTCATCTATCGGCGTGGCCGTAAGCCCGCTCCGCCCGCCGAGCCATCCACCTCCGCTGTTCCTCGCCGAGGGCGCCCGCCAACGAGTGCTGCCCCGCCCCCGCCTGCGCCTCCGGCCAAGCGGGCGCGGCGTTCACCTCGAAAGCAGGCAGCCCCTCCTGCCCAGGGCGCCGTTAAGTCCGGTAAACGGACCGCGAAGCGTCCCTGAGACAGGCCATCCGGAGAAGAGGAAACTTGCTCTTTCCCCGCTGGAGGGCGGGGCCCCGATAACAACGGTACTTTTCAGTGCCACCAAAACATCAGTAAAAGAGCACTTTTTCTCTTCCCCGGATGTGACTGCACGAGTTCTGCCAGTCCGGGACGCGCTGCCTTCCGGCTCGCAGACTCTACGTGCTTCGCCAGTGGCTCACGAGCGCTGGGGGGACGGTCTCCCTTCCCTCAGCCCTCCAGCCCCCTCTCCGGAGTCAGGGTGCGGAGCCAGAGCGAATCGCTCTCCTCCAGCTTTTCCGCGGGACCCTCGTGCTTCCCGGATCAGCACACCCACTCCGCGCTGCCCCACCGCTGGTACGTCAGCGATTGTAGCGATGACTCCATTAGCGAGGGCTCTGCCTGCCTGGTTAGCGCGGGCCAGCCCCTCGCGGTGGCTCATACGCACAATCAGACTCGGTTACGCGATTCAGTTCGCGAAACGGCCCCCCAAGTTTACGGGCGTGTATTTCTCCAGGGTCAACCCCCTGTCCGCCCCTGTCTTGCGAGAGGAGATTGCTGCCCTCCTGGCGAAGGGTGCAATCGAGCCGGTTCCTCCAGCCGAGATGGAGAGTGGGTTTTACAGCCCATACTTCATCGTACCCAAAAAGAGCGGTGGGTCACGGCCAATCCTAGATCTGCGCGTTTTGAACCGCTGTCTGCACAAGCTGCCGTTCAGAATGCTCACGCAGAGGCGCATTCTCCAATGCGTTCGTCCTCGGGATTGGTTTGCAGCCATAGACCTGAAGGACGCGTATTTCCATGTCTCCATTCTTCCACGCCACCGCCAATTTCTGCGGTTTGCGTTCGAGGGTCGAGCGTGGCAGTACAAGGTCCTCCCCTTCGGGCTCTCTCTGTCTCCGCGGGTCTTCACCAAACTCGCGGAGGGTGCCCTAGCGCCCCTTCGGCTCGCGGGCATTCGCATACTCAATTATCTCGACGACTGGCTGATTTTAGCCCACTCGCGGGAGCAATTGATTATGCACAGGGACGAGGTGCTTCGGCATCTCCGCCTACTGGGGCTTCAGGTCAACCGAGAAAAGAGCAAACTCGCCCCCGTGCAGAGGATTTCTTTTCTCGGGATGGAGCTGGACTCGATCACCATGGTAGCGCACCTCTCCGAGGAACGCGCTCGCCTGTTGCTGAACTGTCTGAGGGAGCTCGACAGCAAACTAGTGGTCCCACTGAAGTTCTTTCAGAGGCTCCTGGGGCATATGGCATCCGCAGCCGCCGTCACGCCGCTCGGGTTGCTCCATATGAGACCACTTCAGCACTGGCTTCACGATCGGGTCCCCAGACGCGCATGGCACGCGGGCACACACCGGGTCTCGGTTACTGCGCTGTGTCGCCGCGCCCTCAGCCCTTGGAACGACCCCTCGTTCCTACAGGCCGGTGTGCCTCTAGGACAGGCGTCCAGCCATGTTGTTGTTTCAACAGACGCTTCCAACACGGGTTGGGGGGCCGTGTGTCGCGGGCATGCGGCTGCGGGCCTCTGGAAGGGTGCCCAGCTGCACTGGCATATCAATCGCCTAGAGCTGTTGGCAGTGTTCCTCGCTCTCCACCGCTTTTTACCGGTGCTGGAGCGGCAACACGTGCTGGTCAGGACGGACAGTACGGCGGCGGCGGCGTATATCAACCGCATGGGGGGTATGCGCTCTCGCCGCATGTCTCAGCTCGCCCGCCGTCTGCTCCTCTGGAGTCACCCGCGGCTGAAATCGCTGCGCGCCATTCACGTCCCAGGCACGCTCAATCGTGCAGCCGATGCGCTCTCACGACAGCTGTTACGCCCTGGAGAATGGAGACTCCACCCCGAGTCTGTTCAGCTGATATGGGCGCGATTCGGGGAGGCCCAGATCGATCTGTTTGCTTCCCCCGAGAACGCTCACTGCCAGTTGTTTTTTTCCCTGACCGAGGGCTCTCTCGGCACGGATGCACTGGCCCACAGCTGGCCTCGGGGCATGCGCAAGTATGCGTTTCCCCCAGTGAGCCTGCTCGCGCAGTTTCTGTGCAAGGTCAGGGAGGACGAGGAACAGGTTCTGCTAGTTGCGCCCCTTTGGCCCAACCGGACCTGGATATCAGAGCTCTCACTCCTCGCGACGGCCCTCCCCTGGCGGATCCCTTTGAGAGAGGACCTACTCTCTCAGGGACAGGGCACCATCTGGCACCCTCGCCCCGATCTTTGGAACCTCCACGTGTGGTCCCTAGACGCGAGGAAGACTTAGGTAACCTACCGACTGCGGTGGTTAATACCATCACTCAGGCTAGAGCCCCCTCCACGAGGCGCGCCTACGCCCTGAAGTGGAGTCTATTCACTGAATGGTGCGTCTCTCGCAGAGAAGACCCCCGAAATTGCCAGATTAGTGTTGTGCTCTCTTTCCTTCAAGAGAAGTTGGACAGCAGGCTGTCGCCCTCCACTCTCAAGGTTTACGTGGCCGCCATCTCCGCTTATCATAGCGCGGTAGCTGGCGGCACCGTGGGAAAGCATAACCTGGTCATCCAGTTCCTTAGGGGTGCTAGGCGAATTAATCCATCTCGCCCCCCTCTCATGCCCTCTTGGGATCTCGCCCTCGTTCTCACGAGTCTGCGATCCGATCCCTTTGAGCCACTCGAATCAGTATCTCTAAGATTTCTGTCCCTGAAGACAGCTCTGCTGGTTGCGTTGGCCTCCATCAAGAGGGTCGGGGACCTGGAGGCATTTTCGGTCAGTGACTCGTGCCTGGAATTCGGGCCGGATTACTCTCACGTTATCCTGAGACCCCGCCCCGGTTATGTGCCCAAGGTTCCTACCACCCCCTTTAGAGATCAGGTAGTGAACCTGCAAGCGCTGCCCCCGGAGGAGGCAGACCCAGCCCTTTCTTTACTTTGTCCAGTTCGCGCTCTGCGCATTTATGTGGACCGTACTCAGAATTTTAGATCATCTGAGCAGCTCTTTGTCTGTTATGGCGGTCGGCAGCAGGGAAGTGCCGTATCGAAACAAAGATTATCCCACTGGATTGTGGATGCCATTTCACTCGCTTATTCGAGTCGAGGTCAGCCGTGTCCCCCGGGAGTACGTGCACACTCCACTCGGAGCGTTGCATCCTCTTGGGCGCATGCACGCGGCGCCTCTCTAACAGACATCTGTAGAGCTGCGGGCTGGGCGACACCCAACACATTTGCAAGGTTTTACAATCTGCGAGTGGAGCCGGTTTCCTCAAGGGTATTAGGTAACCCTTTGGTGATTGAGGAGACAACTCGGTAGGGTGTTGAAACACGCTTGCTGCGCCATTCTCCCTAACACGGAGGTACGTGCGCCTTTTTTATCTGTCAGTAAAGTTCCCCGTCAGGTGAGCCCTGCAGATTCCTCCGTGGCCCCCAGCACTGACTCAGCGGAGGAGTCACTTGCTGGCCCACTACGTTGTAGGTCTGCCCGCTGGTCAGCCCGCGTTTTGGGTATAGGTGCCTGCTATGCGTGATCCCCACTAGGCGATCCCATATGCTTATTCCGCCACGGTTAAGTCCCCCCCCTGGGCGGACCCGTGTCTTCCCTCTCCGCTAACCACTCTTTGCTATGCGTACTCCCCCTTTTTAGGGCTAGTCCATAGGTAAATTCTGCCATCTATCCCCCCCTTGGGTAACGGATGGCCTCCGCAGCGTCCTCCCTATCGGGATTGCACGCTTCCCAACGTACTGTCGTATTTCCTAGAATTATCTAGATGCTCACGACTTCCCAAAAAATATATCTAAATCCGTAAAACTTCTGTTGAAGTAGGATAAATTAGGGCCAGGGACACGTTGGAGGACCGCGCCCCCCATGATGTGGGTGCGTCACGCTTGCTTGACTATCTCCTCATCGGGGGTGTTGGTAAGGTGCAGTCATTATGGCGCTTTCCATATTCTCCCATTCATGGCACTGAAGTTCCCCAACCGAAGGGGAACGTTCGAGGTTACAGAAGTAACCCTTCGTTCCCCGAGGAGGGGAACGGAAGTGCCATATTCCGTCGCCATAATGACTGTCCCTTAGCTGTTTGAAAGTCTCTTCAGCTTAAAAGGATGGCGTCTGCTGGCTTCAGGTGTGCTTATATGCTGAGATGATTGCAGATGTCGCACACCTGCGCAAGCTTACGCTGCCAATTAATTTCATTCATTGGCCCGTTCAATACTCTCCAGATAAGCGGCTTCTGATCCGAATCCTCCCATTCATGGCACTTCCGTTCCCCTCCTCGGGGAACGAAGGGTTACTTCTGTAACCTCGAACGTTTTCTTTGCTATTACCTCAGAGACTGGAGAAAAATTGCTCTTCCGTGATGTTTACAGAAGCGGCAACTTGCGGATTAAGATGCAAGGCAACAGAATTCTGGTTTACGCAGTCTGTCAGTCCGCGAGCTCATTCATCCGCCCAGGCCGTGCAAGATCCCATCACACCTCAGAGTTGCTTTTGTCAGGTGAGCAATAACAACACAAACAATTCTCTCCTGTGCTAATTTTCTTTTCTTTTCTTTTTCCTTTTTTTTTTTTTTTTTAGAAAGATGACAAAACTTCACTGATGCATTACAGTAGCCAGGCTCATATTCATGTTATGACCTGTACAGGTACTTCAGATCGAAAAAAAAAGAAAATCATTTGCAAACTAAACCCTTTTGATAACTGAAATAGCTGTTTAAACATGCAAAGTCACATACAGTGTTGCCAGATTGGGCGGTTTTGAATTTGAGTTTGCGGTTAAAAATGGCATAGGTAGGTTGACAACATTTGGGCGGTTTTGAAATGTAAATTTTATATGCAACTTGCTTAAGAAAACATAACTGTGTGCTCCTACTCCATTCAGTTAGTAGTGACCAATGCATAGTGCAAACCGTGGGCCCACCCGCATAAATCCGACTCCCTTTCACATGCACGCGCATCACACAGCACCTGCACTCACAACAACTTACAGTGGTTTATCATGACACTTTTATCAATCTTTTTTTTTTTCGCAATTAACAGCAAGAAAAAAACATGAAAGCATTGTCTAATTGACAAGAAGCACTTAATTATGTTCAAAAGAATTGAAAAGGCCCAATGGGAAGAATTTTGAGTCAAAAATGCTTTATTTTGGAAAAAATGCTTTGAAAATTTTCAAAAATTTAACAATAAACTCTGGGTAACTTTACAAACATTTCGTTATGTTCGGGGCTGTTTTTGCCCCATTGACTTCCTTTATAATGACTTTTTTTTGTTTGTAAATCCATGACAGCATATAATCATGCATTCTTGATTGTTGCTGGTTTTCCCTGTTTGGAAGCAGAAAATCTACTAACTTTTACTGTTGATAATTGGTTACAATTAAAGCTTTGTTTCTGGATAAAAATTATATGGTTATATGAAGTGTTGTATGTGTGTTGGTCGGGGCTGGGCACCTGCGAGTATGAGAGAGATCTTTGCACACTTACCTTGATATGTATGAGAAAATAAAAAATAAGCTGCTCAACTCTCAGAACATAGTAAACATAGTAAGTGTATTTATAGACACACCCTATAATGGGGTATATGCCAAAGCATGCTAATAGAACTTTTAATTTGCCAGTAACCTGGGTTCAGCGCTTCTAGTTAACTGTTTGCCATTGCAAAAACGGCGCGTTTAAAGGTCTGTTTTCTTTAAAAATCAGCAATTTCCACTGGCTGAGTGATATCCGATATAAAGTGGGTCTCAGATTGTACAAGAAGCACTGCATTAAATAACATTTCCGCTGCCATGTCTTTAAAATATGAGCATTTATTTTACCCTAGTATCGTCAATGGAGCTTCTGCGCTAGCCTGCCAATTCCGACTGGCGCATGCGAGTAAACGGCTTTTTGTCTTGTTTTACGCTTGAGCAACTAAATGAATGACAGAGTCTATTTAATTGATTGTATTTTAACTACATTACAACATCTATGCTGTAAAAGGAATCGTTTAAAATGGAAACAAAACTAAAAATAACAGGTAACCTAAAGTCTATCAGCATGGGAACAGCACTAGCTCAGCATATACCCTATTTGCTGTTTTACTCTATAGTACTCCTTATAAAAGTCAAATTTTTTTTGCACAGGCCTATCCAAAGGGTTAAAGCTACCAACTGATGATCAACAGTAAAAATGAAAAGTTTGACCTCTTCCCAACAAGGAAAAACACCAACATTCAGAATGCATGATTATTTGGTGTCATGGCTTTGCAATCAAAAAATGTTGTTATAATTGAAGTCAATGGGGCAAAAACAGCCACGAACATAACGAAAGGGTAGTCAATTTGAATTCTCTTGGACTTACAATTAAGTCGAGTGGGGTGGGGGGATTAAACATAACAAAAAATCTGTATTTTTGTCTACCTTGCAATGTTTTAAAGATGAAATCTAGGTTTCCCAACCTGCGCTCTGTGTTTTGACATGCAACGTCAAAGACATTCCTAACGTGCATAGTTGCGTCAAAGCATAACACACATTACATTCTGCAGGTCTTTATCTTATGTATTGTATATTGTCTTCTTGTATGTGTTAAATTTATGTATGTGACAAATAACTGGAGCTCATCCAGAAAGTCAAGCATAAACTGTACAGTCAGAGAGGATTTTTCATTATGATCATTTATAATTGAAATCAAAACTTAAAACAGACTTTCTTTCTTTCTTTCTTTCTTCTTTCTTTCTTTCTTTCTTTCTTTCTTTCTTTCTTTCTTTCTTTCTTTCTTTCTTTCTCCTCTGAAACATAAAATATAATATAAGAAAAGACTTTTGGAGTCAAAACAATTAGATCACATTTACTGTAGGGACAACAAAAACACTTGTTAATAACCCTTGGCCATTTTCAAGCCAAGAATAGAATTTTCCTTTATGATGATGACTGATGAAAGTAGTTTAGTGTGATGTCTTAATTCATCTTTGTGTGAAAACCCCTAAAATGTTTTCATTTTTTTAAAATACACTGATTAGTGTTATTTAATTTGCGAATGGTACGTTAAGGACCGCTCATCAAACCACTAAGGGGATTTCCATCAGCAAAACAGATACGCTTGTCTGTGTTTCATATTTTCTTCTGATCCGTCGTCTTGTTTATTGTTCCGCGAGGATTTTTGCGAAATGCTTTTGCCCAAGGCATGTTATGTGCTCTCAAGACAAACTTCACCTTTTATGTGTGAAGACGCTTTCACACCTTCCATTAGACCGCGCGTAATGTTTACTTAACCAATTGTAATAATTGTGAAATCATCAAGCGAAGTGGATGTGGAACAGTGTGTTATATAATTACGAAAATAAAGCATTTCAAAGATTTCAAGCTGAAATCAGTTCACGGCCTTGTCAGTCTGAAAGCATCATAGTCCACTGCCTTGCTTACATAAACTAAGTTTGTTCCTACCAAACAGACAAATGTTCTTTGCAAAGTGAACCTGCCAGACGTACATACAATTGATTGTTGATGTAAATGCAGAGTGGAAGGTAATGGTTGTGTTATACAATTCATCTTGTTTGGCTAATTTGCTCATGCATGGCCTACTCTGCTCAAGACATTGCGGTTATCCAGTCATTCAGTCAAATCCTTACGTGATTTTTATTCAACATTACATTTCTTTGAGATGCATTTTACACCCTGCGCACAAAACATTGAGGTTGATCATTCAGCTTCTGTGCGCTCAAGTAACACCGCCGATTGCAAGTGAATTGTTTAATGAAACCTCAAAGATGTGAATGTATCGCAGTGTTACGCTCTCTTTGTGCATGGATCGGAATGTATTTTGAAAGGCTTTCACTGAGGCTAATGGTTCAGATTGAGTTTCTCTCTCTCTCTCTCTCTCTCTCTCTCTCTCTCTCTCTTTCTCACTCTCACTCTCTCTCTCTCTCTCTCTCTCTCTTTTCAATACAGGCGTATTCCAGAAACCACTAATGGTCGCAGTTTAAACTTTAGACTACTCGGTTGCTGCCCACCTCAAAATGACTAAGTTGGCTGTGCCTGAAAGACAGCATTGTGTGTGTGAAAAAGTCCACGGTGACAGACAGCAGGATAGGCCTTCAGTGGACTTGCTTGAGTTATATTTGACTTTGTGTATTATTGTTTATTTTAATTCAGTGTTCATGACTTTTATCCTTCAATATTATGAGATTTTTGTATATCATATTGTTTTAAGCAGTAATCACAGTTAGGCCAATATAAAATGTGGTTTTGTATGTGATGGCAAAACCATCACTTCCTTCTTTGGTGTCACATTGCCAGTTAGAATTTTTTTCTATTATTCTAGTTATTAATATTGAATTTTATCATCTTTATCATATTATCATCAGTATTGAAAACACTTGTGTTGTTTGATCTAATGGAATCTGTGTTATTTTTATATGATGCTTTGAGATTAAAAGAATAGCATTTATATGAAATAGACTGAATTTAATGTACAGATAAGGTAAAAATTAAGAGATTGTTTGAAAATCTAGGTAGTTTCTCTGGAGTTATTTGGTATGGATTTGAGTAAAATGTTTCATATTTGTTTTAGTCTATAAAAGTCTAAAAACATTTCCTTAAAATTTCACATTGTTTGTTAAAGATTTCATTTTATAACATTTGTTCACAGAAACAAATGTTTTCATCTGTAATGATTTAATATCAGGGAGGAGTAGTAGTAATAGTTGCTGTTGTGATAGTAGTTGTTGTTGTTGTAGTAGTAGTAGTTGATGTTGTTGTAGTAATAGTAGTATTAGTGTTTTTATAGTAATAGTAGTAGTAGGAATTGTTGTTGTTGTTGTTGTTTTAGTAGTAGTTGATGTTGTTGTCGTAGTAGTGGTAGTTGTTGTAGTTATAGTAGGTGTTGTTGTAGTAGTAGTAGTAGTAGAAGTAATATTAGTTGTTGCTGTTGCTGTTGTTGTAGTAGTAATAGTTGTAGTAGTAGTAGTAGTAGTAGAAGTAGTAGTAGAAGTAGTTGTTGTTGCTGTTCTAGATGTTGTTGTAGTAATAGTAGTAGTCATTGCTGTTTTAGTAGTAGTAGCAGTAGTAAAAGTAATAGTAGTTGTTGTTGTTGTGGTTGTAGTAATAGTTGTTGTTTTATTAGTAGTAGTAGTTGTTGTTGTTGTTGTAGTAGCAGTAGTAATAGTTGTTGTAGTTGTTGTTGTAATAGAGGTTGTAGTTGTTGTATTAGTATTAGTAGTAGTAGAAGTAGTAGTGGTTGTTGTTGTTGTTGACATTGTGGTAATAGAAGTAGTAGTAGTAGTAGTTGTTGTTGTTGTTGTAGCAGCAGTAATAATAGTAGTTGTAGTTGTTGTAATAGTATTAGTAGTAGTAGTAGTAATAGTAGTTGTTGTTGTCATTGTAGTAATACTAGTTGTTGTACAGTTGCAGTAGTTTTAGTTGTTGTTGTACAGTAGTAGTAGTTGTTGTAGTTGTTGTAGTAGTAGTTGTAGTAACAGCAGCATTATTATTAGTATAAACAATAATGTAAGTAATGTTTGGAATTTACTATTGCTTCAAAACACAGCTAATCAGTGCATAATGTAGGTAGAACTAACAGTTTTATCAAATGTAATACATTGTTGTTTTGCAATAAAAAGCTAAAATAACAATCAACATTTAAATAATTTTTAATAGCTAAAGATTTTATTAGCCTATTATTTATACACATAGTCTGGGGTATTAATTCTGTATCCTTTCCGTATGTTTCTAAGAAATGCTGTATGTTTTGATTGGGGTCCATCTTGCCTCCCAGGATGTAACTCCTCAGTCTGTTTACTATGCGTGAAGCACTGTACCATCCACGCTCTGCACAGCCAGTGTGTTCGAAATCAACATGCGGATCACTGAGCCAGTAGTTTCCATGGTTATTTGTGCTTCTGAACCCCGGCCAAATGTGGGAGATGGATATCAGCTAGGGATCATCAATCCTCCGATTTCTCCACTCCAAAAACTGTGCTTTGTGCAGAGGAAAAGTGCACAGTGCACGCTTCACATTTTGACAAGGAATTCCACCAGGTTTTCAGTGTAGCTGCATAGTCATCCAACATTTCTAGGAATCAGTTTCATTTGCTATCAATTATTTGCAAATGAATAAGACACAACTTTGTGGAGTTTGGCAAGTTGTTATAATATAAGTGGCTCTATAAAGTATTTAAGTCACACTAGAAAATGTATGTATGCTTTAGATGACAGCATATAGAATCAAAAGGTCATTTATTTTAACCATAGATACTGTATCAGAAACGCACACATTTTATCATTCACACACAAGGAGGTTTATTTGATTTTAAATGATAAAGTAGTGAATATACTATTCACAATTAAACTATACACTTTTAGTTCATATTTACACTAAAATATTGGTATTGGAAAAAACTGACATTGCATTGCATTGCATTTTCATTTACTGCGAGATATATATATATATATATATATATATATATATATATATATATATATATATATATATATATATATATATATATATATATATATATATATATAGCGATATAAATGCAATTTCACCAGATGACTTAAATTTATTCAATTATTTTCTTTTTGGCTTAGTTTAATTTATTGTCCACAAATGTTAAAGTCTGTTCAAAATTCTTACAGTCGGGCCTCAAAAGCACATGCAAATAATAAACTTTCAGTCTAAGGTTAAATTTATTTCACTTTCACATTTATTTACTTACATCCATCAGTCAGCTTTGTGTTTTTGACGGTTTAGCGCTATCTTGTGTCTGAATAATGCGCATGTTAGTGTATACTCCATCAGCTGTTTTTGTTTTTGTTAGCTTTGTGTTTTTGACTGTTTGGCATCATCATCTGTCTTTATAATGTGCAGATTAGTGTATACTTCATCAGCTGTTTTTGTTTTTGTTAGCTTTGTTTTTTCACTGTTTGCTGCCATCTTGTGTCTGAGTAATGCGCAGTTTAGTGTATACTCCATCAGCTGTTTTTGTTTCTCTCAGCTTTGTGTTTTTGACTGTTTGGCGTCATCTTGTGTCTGCATAATGTACAGGTTAGTATATACTGCATCAACTGTTTTAGTTTCTGTCAGCTTTGAGTTTTTGACTGTTTGGCTCGTCTCGTGTCTGAATAATGAGCTGGTTAGTGTGTACTTCATCAGGTTAAAGTTTAAATTGACTCCACATTGCTGTTAACTGTAATGCCTGGTCAACTGTTATCCCTGCGATGTGACTATTGGCGACATTGCGATACTGATGCTGAAATGATATATTGTGCATGCCCTACTTCATACTATTTAAAATGAACTTTTCACTAGAAATTTATTAGGGGACCTAAGTAAAAATTGACAACCAAAATTAATTAATTTCATTTTTCTAAATTTATTTACCTTTTTCTATTTATTTGTTTTATTAAATCTTTTTTTCACTCTTAGTGCACTTGGACGATATATCTTACCAGTTTATTATAATTAAAATTATAATATAATAATAATAAATTGATCTTTGACACTTGGTGTCTCAATTGTTTTGTTTTAACTATTTTATTTTATTATATTAAAATCAATAAAAAATAATGCAAAAATTAATTTGACAACCAAATCTACAGTGATGAAGTACAGGACTGTATGTGCTCAGGTCCATAATGTTTCTTTACAAAGTGACAACATTCTCAACATTGGCATCTATTCACCAAACTTTTGAAAAATGCTGAAATCTTCAGTTTTCTGTTAGTTATTTTTTCCATTGCATTATCATTCATAGAGTTTAAGTACTATTTCATATAGTGTCGTTCAATCCAGACAAAAACCTAGCAGTCCAAGTCTAAGTCAAGGTTATTGTGTTCGGGTTCATTGCCGAGTGGAATGATGGGGTGCCACCTGACCAGCCAACAAAGCCTGCCAATGCTTCCGTTCCATCAGATGTCTTTCGACACGGCGCTAAGACACTCCGCCTCTGCTCCCCTTGAAGAGAAGCTTTAGGTTTTTTCCCTCTTTTAACCTGAGTGGCAGGCATTTGCGCTTCTCTGTTTACTAAATAAGCCACGGGAGCTCAAGAATCCATTTCATGTAATAGTCATCATCACATCAGGGGAAGATACTGTTTGTCTGCTGCAAGATGACTCATCTTTCACGGAGAGAAACTGAGAGCTAGTCAGTGCAGGTATAATTAGGGAGGTTTGAATGATGAAGGGATTTCGGGTAGAGCTAATAAAGCTTCAATTTTTTTGATGTGACCTTTGATAATGAAATTTCAAAGTGCTAAATCAAAACATTCCAGGGAGCTGAACCTTACAGATCACACAAGTCTGAATGAAAGGTCACGGACCTCCCTCGGCATGCTGGACGGGTAACAAATCTACCTTCAGTGTGATTTAGGTGTTTGAAAATGTAAAGACCAAACAATTGAGTAGGGCCTGAGGCAGTCATATCTGCGCCACTATAAATATTACCATTGTCTTTCTGGAATGAGGTAGGAAAATATATGGATAGGTCTGTAGTCTGTACAGCGACTACTGAAAATCATACTCAGGTAAAAATAACATACCCAAAAATGTAGTGCAAGCAAAGTAAAAGTATTTGTTGTAAATATTACTCAAAGTACAAGAGTAGTGAGTATGTGTGATTTGATTGGACAGGAATCACAGAACTGATTACTCTACTTTAGCTGATCATCATAAAGTAGACAAGATAAATAATAAAGTAGTCCCTACAGGTATAAGGAAAATAGTGGAGTAAAAGTATTGATACAGCACTAAAAAAATGTACTTAAGTTTTAAATCTACTCAATAAAATACAATTCCTGAGTAAAACTACAGTGTAAAACCCAATAACTTAACTCAATCCATTTGAGGAAACCGATTGCGGCAAATTTTAATTTGTTTCTTGTCAATGTTTTGTTTTTGTGTGACTTTCTTCATTTAACACTCGTGAATTTGTCATTAAAATGTTGTAACAAAATAGCATTTTACATTATTACTGCTATCAATTAATGCAGCTATAAGTGACTTCTTTAAAAAAAAAAAAAAAAAAACTTTTTTTGACTGTGTAAATATTTTAAATGCATATCATAATACGACAGTAGTTTTTGAAAACACGTTTGTTCTCTCCGGCTTCAGGCTTTGCACTGCTCTGCAACTAAATCACTCATTGTACCTCAATTGCTTGCTTACTTTAGTAGAATTACAGTAGTTTTACACAATTTTGGTTCACCTATTACATTTTTGTTTGCGTTTTGAAACTAAATGATATGAGTACTGTAAACTTATATTATATTATATTATATTATATTATATTATATTATATTATATTATATTATATTATATTATATTATATTATATTATATTATATATTAAATCATATACACTTGTACTATTTGAGATTATATCACCAAACATTTAAACTATTAGTAACTTAAACATGTTGAGTTCAGTTAGCAAATTTGTATGAGTTTAGTTAACTTAAATGAATCGAATCCAAACAACTCTATAGCTACTCAAACGATTTGAGGATTTGAGGAGCTCAAACTCAAATGAGTTAGTCAACTTAAATAGTTTGCTGGAATCAGTTTCCTCAAACAATTTGAGTAGTATAAACAAGAAATTAAATAAAAATAAGCTATTTTAAGACAAATTTATCTAAAGAAAATAAGTATTTAGTCAAGCATATCAAGTACAAATGAAGTTGTCATGTATTAAAAAACAGTCTGTGGATGTAGAGCAAATGTAATCAATCAATTGGTGTCAACATTACCTTTTTCACAAATTTAAGGAGATGGAAAAAACTCTGTGCTCATTTACAATAATTTGAGTATTTGTAATTTGCTACTACACGCCACTGGTTCTGTATATTCACACCCCCAGTTTTGTTGACCAACTAACAGCTACATGCTTGTTGTTACTATTATTAGCTACAACTACAAATAAGTTGCAAGCCGAATATCAGTGATGAAATGTTGACCAACTGCTTTGCGCACACTTGCACTATTTACTCTCCAGTTTTTTGGGCAGGTGGAAAAGTGAGTTCTTATTTACTTTGGCTGTGAGCTTATCAGCAGAGATGGGAACTGTGTTATGAAAGACATATTTGTGGGTGGCCTTTCGCATGTTTGTGGTTAATGTGCTTGCAGACAACTTGAGCCTTTATGTTCAGCAAACTGTGTCCGTGTACAAAGAATAAGTGTATTTCAAATGCTTTCCAGCGATGTGAGATAACATTTTGCAACAACATTGGGAAGCATGATTCGTTTTAGGGAATCGGATGAATCATTTGGTTCTTTCATGCTTTTCTATTTTATGCTGATCTATTTTCTGAGTTTTAATGTTAAATCTTAAAAGAGTAGTTTTTTTTAAATTAACTTATTCTGGTTGCACCACGCACATAAACCTTTCTAAATTTTCATCCCCTAAATCTCAAACGCACTACATGATTTGAAAACTGTGGTGTTTGAAACACTACAAGATATTGTTATGTTTAGCTTACCCAAACAGCAGATGTCCAGGGTACGAACTACGGGGAGCTAGGGGGAGCTGGGCTCCTCCAAATAAGACATGATTAGTGAAATGCTGGGGTGGTCTTAAAAAATATTGACAATGTGTTACTTTGATGTGATGTTTTAGTATTGTGTAATGTTATCATGGATTATTACGTGTAAAAGTGTAAAAATATCATTCATTCACTCATGCATCACAGCGATTTACACCTCACTTTAAAAAACATGCTATTTTGTCATGAGCACAGGGGCGGATTTAACCGATAAGCAAGGTAAGCGGCTGCCTAGGGCCTGAGGTCATCTGGGGGCCCTAATAAATATCTAGAATTATCTAGAATATCTAGAAATTATAACTATCAACTATAGATAACATCATTTCATATCATATTTTGTATCATGAAAGTCAAACAAATAAATTTTTTACATTATTAATAATATTTAATATACAATAAAATATAATATTATAATAACATAATGTTAAGTAATGATATTATTATTTATCCACCACATGTTAAAGCAGTCAAATTGTTTAAAAAAAATTTAATTAAAATATATTAAATAATAATATAAAACGTAGAAAAGAAGATTGAGTGATATAAAAAAAACTGCTAAATAAATTAAATGAAAGTAGAAAGGAAAAATCACTAAATCTGCCCCTGCATGAGCATCAAGGTTGGAGAGGAACTGAGGAGCAAAGTCCAGTCATGTCAAAGACTGACTGCCAGATGCTGTCATATAGACATTGAAACACTGCTTATTAATTTTTCAAAACAAATCTTGTGACATTGTTTTGTTTTATTTGATTCATACAGTAGGCCACAATTCGTGACTATGATTTACCAAAGTGAAAAGTGAGATCCCATGTCATTCTATAGCCTTATGTAAAATAAAAAATGCATATACAGTCCTTAGTGCCATCATCTTACATAGCGAATGTTGTTTAGGCTGCTGTTATTTGTGCATGTAAAAATAAATCCCTCAAAAGGTATTTTCAAAGGTCAAAGAAAGTTGGTGATGGGAAAAAAGTGCTTTTTAGAGAGAAAGTTTTGTTCATTTATCCTGCTTTGTAATATTAGTTGCAATTATAAAACTGTTTGTTTTATATTTAAATGCTGTTTGAGGACGGGATCCTGTGTGTTTTTAGCCTACGTCATCAAAAGTAACACCCGACACCCCCTTTCTTTAGTTTCTTAGAACAATGGAAGGTTCCTTATAAAATTTTAGTAAAGCGTTCTCAAGATAACTATTTGTTTTTTTTTTGTTTTTTTGCGAAGAGCAATTGAATAAACTAACTAACATTTTCTCTACTTTTTGTGAAACATAAAAATGTTCTTCATGGATCCATTGAGGCCAATTAAGACTTTTTTTTTCACGGCACATAGAAACATTACAGTATATAGGTCCTGGACCATGGAAGATGTTTTACTAAAATTATTCATTTCTAATTGAATCAGACATGAATTTTCTGCAAAATAATTACTTTTATAGTCACAATATTTAACTTTGAATGTCACAATTTTAAAAACTTGTTTAACCAGCAGGGGGGAAAATCATAATAATGATGCTGTATAATTATTATAATCATAATATAATATTATTAAATAATTATGACAAGTCACAGGTTTGAAATAATTATCACTTAAGACCAAATGATGACTTTTAATGTCATAAGTATGAGATAAAAAAGAAGAAAATTATG
Organism: Danio rerio; assembly: GCF_052040795.2. Classification (NCBI taxonomy): domain Eukaryota; kingdom Metazoa; phylum Chordata; class Actinopteri; order Cypriniformes; family Danionidae; genus Danio; species Danio rerio. The sequence goes on from NC_141031.1 coordinate 30,001,610, forward strand.
ACATTTAAGTATCCCATAATTTCAACATGGTTTTGTTTTTTCCAATACTGGCAGTAATGGGCTTCCATACCCTTGTAGCAGCTAAAAGCCTAGATATATTTACAACAAACTTGCATGCCATTTTGAACAAGATCAGACCAAAAATACATTTGTAAGCAATGTTTCAGGAGTTTGAAAGTGAAGTTTGTGCCAAAGTGAAGTTTGACCAACCATTGGTCCGTGACCGTGATGATGATGTAGTAGATATAATGGTGTGTGGCACTGAGGGTCCACTCTTTTTAAAATGGAAATCTTCTCCAGTTCACTCCCTTTTTTTAGTCTGGAGGTCAGTATGAACATATACACTGAAAAGCTGTATTACAGATATTAAATAGGGCTGCACAATATTGAAAAAACTTACGTTTCGATATTTGTTTCTGCGATAAATATTTCAATATTGAGTATACACTGACCAGATGAAATGAATGGCTCAATTTGGAAATAATTTATAATTCTAGATTGATTGGGATGATTTTTTAAATGAGAGCATCTGCATAAGATGTAGTAAACCAATCGCAAGCATTGATGAATACAGCAGAGCAAAGATACAAATTAAATAAACAGTATTTAAAAAGTCTAGAAGCATTCAGATACAAATTGAATAATCAAATGTTAAATGGCCCAGTATAGTCTTAATCGTATTTATACATAAATACAGTTCAAGTTGCAAATATTATAATTTCTTGTGCCTGAATGCTTTAAACTATCTTGAAATACACAAATCATGTACCGTATGTTTTTAGCTACGGGTTCTGGTAAACTCTAATCACGATTCAACACTGTAGATCCTGTGATGTGACTGTTTTGATTGTCTACGCTGTGATATTGATGCTGAAACGATATATATATAGTACAGCTCTAAGATTTATTTATTTATTTATTTATTTATTTATTTATTTATTTATTTATTTATTTATTTATTTATTTATTTTGACATGGACATCACAATTACACCTGACATCCAAATACATTTGTTAAAGTGTTTTAGCTGACTTACTAATTATCAAAACCTGTCCATGGGAGGCTTACCATAAAAGGAAAATAAAATAGATACATATACACAACATTATAGTTCTTTACAAAAACTTGCCATAAGGCAAAAGCAAAGCCGTCATAATAAATAAAACTAATAGTAAACTATTTGTTTAAACGCTGTTTTGTTTTTAACCACTTCCTAAGTGCACTACTAAAAACATTTTTGACTTTCTTATTTTAGGCTAACAGGTTAATCATTCCACAGTTTGGTTCCTTCAACAGGGAAACAGATTAACCAAAAGAGGTCTTACACTTTGGTACAAGGCAGTCACCATAGCAGTTGCTCGTGTGACTCTGTGAGAGATCTGATGCCTACTGATTAGATCAGAATTGGAACATGATTATCTAAGCATTTAAAAAACTATTACGATAACTAAATTTAATAAAACTATTAATACTAAAAAGGTTATGTTTACATAAAATCTTACAATGATGCCATCGGATAGGCTTTATGTCCATACAGTAACTTTAATTGCTTGTTTATATATACAATTAATAGGCTGCAATGTGGTTAAAAAGGCTTGTGACCATGATATAATGCAATATGACAAGTGAGAGAATATCATTGTGTGCATGTATAATTTTTTAGTTTGATATGTTAAAACTTATAATAAAATGAAAACAATTTAGACTTGGTTTGACCTTCTCACGCATAATTTTCCAGAAAGGGATCAACAACCCCTCTTTGAAAATATCGTCAAATTTGTTCTGGGAATTTTCTGACAAGAGAAGTTGTAACATTACTGGTAATTTGCTGGAATGCAGCTCTGTGTAAACGCAGAAGGAAAATTGCTGGAAAGACTGCGTTCACGATTAGAGCGCGCTGATGTAAGATGTCTACTCCAGCCAATCAGAACATTCAGATGCATTCACATCCACGCTGTTTATAAAAATAATAGCCTTTGAATATTTTTCCAGACACATTTAGCTGCTAGATGTTAGTCAGATAACGTTTCTATGTTCCTTCCTAATGCCAACTGTGTAAAAAATTGTGGATAAAAATCTTATGATTAACCGCTGTATGTTTACCTTCAAGCTTTGCTTCAGTTGCTTGACCCGTGTGCACGTGAAACAGCCGGTAAGTGTCAGCATTTTTAATGTCTCTGGAACAAAAGCAGCTGCTTGAATGCTAAAGCTTTAAATAAAAGTGAAACGATCAACAAAAGCCAGACCCCCTATTTGCAAAACAAATTCAAGTGCAGCCTTTAGAGAGGCCATATCTGGTTAATGATTTCAGAATTTACCGGTATCTTGGATAGGATGTGTGAACGATCTTTTTCGAAAAAATTCCAAAACCTTCTTGCCTGTGTGAACAACACTTTTTTTAATCTACCGGTAGAGTCGTTCCCATAATTTTCTGGATATTTACTGGTATCACTTTGTAAAAGAGACTACTGTCACATGGCTATTTTCAGATGCTTTCCTAACTGCTGTTTTCTCACTGCTGTAACTGTTCATTTTGTTCAGAGAGACAGAAAAACTGTGAATAAATTCACATATTCATCTAAACACCACTATCAACACAGTTAATGCAGAACAACGAATAAGAAAGAATTCACTGTAAGCGTATCAGCGTCTCAAGAGTACGTTTAGCATTTTCTGGAGAAAAAAAAAGAAACTCTCATTTAGGCTTTCATGAAATCCATCTCCCTGCAGGTCGACTTTGCCAAAAAGTTGTTCCCATCTCAAGGTCAATGCTGTGTGATTGTTTAAGTAAAACAGACTGCTTTGTAATTGATACAAAAATATCCTTCACTTTACGGAGCCTCTATAAAAGGGAATTAATTTGCGGATTAAGGAAATCGGAGAAGGGAAGAGAAGTACCTCTGGTGAATGCTCTTTAACCCAGACTTTCAGCACCTGACTGGCTACAACAAAGGGTAATGGTGGTGATGACGGATGCTGCTGCTGTCTCTCTGTGTGGCGCTCAGTCTACGTCTGTCTTAGTGTCACGGTTCTCAGAGCCTCAGACTGGCTGCTGCTTTACCCCCAACTTTCAATCAAAGGCCACTGTCAGACCCCGGGCAAACACAGTGTTTGTAGTGGTCTGAAAAATGAGCCAGTCTTTGCTGTGGATACATGGAGTTATGATTACAGGTGTCAGACTAATGTTTTTTTCTGGGACGCTTCAAAGTGCATGTTATATTTCAGCTGAAGTGTCAAGACGGTAAAACGATAAGGATCATAAATGCGAAGATGTTTTGAATTTATAGACACAAGTGATCAGTATTATGATGGTGAAGAATATCTTTTAAGTTATACACATCATGTAATTGGTTGCTAATATGAACTTAACTACTGTGATTTAGTTTGATGATATTCCATATAAAATCAAATTAATATAATTAGTGAAAAAAATTGAAATTATATTTATAAAATATATATTAAATATATTTTCTATAATTGTGTACATTAATGTAAACTATTTATAATTTTTTATTTTATTAATAGTTTTATACATTACTTTTTTGCTTGCTGTATGATTTTTAATTACCAATGCATTTATTTGATTAAACATACACTTAAACTATTGAAATATTTTCTATAAATATTTATTTGTTTAATGGTAATGTATTCCTGTAATGTCAAAGTTGCATTCAGAGTCCAATGATCCTTCAGAAATCATTGTGACGTGCTGATTTTGTGCTTAGGAAGCTTTTCTTCTTCTTTTCATTTTAAAATCGTTGTTCTAATCCCATAAAATATTTAAATACGTTTAGACATTAGTATTGTTAGTTTTTAACATATCTATAAGCTAGTGTGCTCCAAAACAATGACATAATTCATGTTTAGAAGATGTGTAACTGAATCTTGTAGTTTGTCACTTCCACCTAAATGGATGAATGGTTTTAATCACATCAATTCATACTACAGTTTCTCATTAGATCATAACCAATCAAATGCTCTATAGTATCTTACATGTCCCGCCCCCTTTAAGATGCTTCTCATTTGCTTTTCATTTGATGTGCTTAAGCTCAACCACTCTTACTGGCAGAGCAGCGATAAAGCAAAACGCTACTGGCAGTTTTTTTTAAAGGGGAGGGGCTACATAACATGTCACTCTCATCGCGTTTCTGTTAAGATTACATCAAACATCGAAAAAAATGCACAAATTAAAGCACTTCACAGGATCTTTAAGTGTAACATTTTTTTTATACACTTTTTTTTTTTTGCAAAATTGCTGCATTAGTAAATTTTATTCATAAAATATTGACCCCAAAATTTAACATAAATAAAAATAACAGAAATAATACAAAGTTAAAAGCAGCAATGTAAAGTAAAAATTTATAAATACTCAAATCACTGTCATTGAGTAGTTTTTAAAAAGGTGAACTTTTACTTCTACCTGAGTATATTATTTGTGTTGTATTAGTACTTTTACTCCACTATTTTTCTTCATTCTGCAGTCACTATTTTATTTTTTACTTATATTTTTTTATATTTGATTAGCTACATGTAATCAGTCCTGAGATTCCCATCTATTAAAAAACAAAAATATGGTTCATACAGTCATGGAAAACCTGGAAAAATCATTGAATTTTGACATGGCATTTTCCAGGCCTGGAAAAACTGAAAAGCCCACAAAGTTTTGGAAAAGTCATGGAAAACAAATATCTGTATACTTATTTATACAGTAGGTTATTTGTCTTTACTTCTTTTCTGTCCTTGGCCAATCAAATATCAATTGGGTGTCAATGTGGTGCAGTGGGTTGCACAATTCCCTTACAGCAAGAAGGTTGCCGGTTCGAGCCTCAGCTGGTTCAGTTGGCATTTCTGTGTGGAGTTGGCATGTTTTCCCCGTGTTTGTGTGAGTTTCCTCCTGGTGCTCCGGTTTCCCTCGCAGTCCAAAGAAATGCGGTATAGTGTATGTGTGTGAATAAGTGTGTATGGATGTTTCCCAGTGATGAGTTGCAGCTGGATCCGCTGCGTAAAAAATATCCTGGATAAGTTGGTGGTTCATTTTGCTGTGGCGACCTCTGATTAATAAAGGGACTAAGCCGAAAAGAAAATGAACATAGAAATGAATAGATATAAATTAAAACTAAATAGGTTGTGGCGTGTTTTATGATATGCTGTAATAAATTTTAAGTTGTATTGTTTTTAACACGCAAATGTAGACATTGAATGAAAAATTAGGTCATGAAAATTTACTTAAAAGTCTTTTTACTTAAAAGAAGAAAATCATGGAAAAGTCATGGCATTTTAGTAGATAAAATGTGTATGAACCCTAAGAGTTATACAGAACGACCTCAAGACTTGTGCGCTTTTATAAACGCAGCAAACATGTACAGTATGGATGCATTAAAAGTGTCCAAGAAAACACAAAATCATTGGACGCAATGACCGAAAGACTGTTTGGATGATCATAGAGATGAAAATGTCTACTGTATGAGGACTGAAATCAGCAAATGGCCCTAAACAATCACTAAATTCCCTAGAGAATGTTACTTTTTTACATTCACAAATAAAAACACTCACTACTCTTGAGTACATTTTAGTCATACTTTGAGTATTATTTACAACAGATAATTTTCCTCTACTTACACCACATTTTTGGAAAAGTAATAGTACTTTTGCTTGAAATCGATTTTTCAGTAGTTCTTCTGCCACTAGTTAACAAGTTATTTAAAGTTGGAACAATAAAATACATATACTTTAAGCCAGTATGAGGTAAAATAGCAAAAGCAAGATAGCTAAAACAGAGAGATTACTTCATGATTAGCAGTTTAACCTTTCAAAAAGCAATGCAATGCATGCACTGAGCCAATTCCAAGCATTTGTTATTATAAAAGACATTTTTCTCCTTTAAGATGGAATCTTCCTCGGGTTACAGCCTGTGCTGCAACACGTCCCGTCAGATAGGCACAACTTGCGGCCAATTACAGGAGGAAGCCGTGTCTTCTGCTGGGTGATTTACACCATTTGCCCCAACCAGGAAAAATGCAGAGCACTTCTCTGTTAAATCAACACCGCAGAGCATCGCAGCACAGGTGATGAATGTTACAGCAATTTATTGAGCATTAAGACCAGTTTTTATGCCCACAGCGTGCCACTGATACATCCGCTGATGGTAATGATGAGCCTGCGGTAGGTGTTTGCAGGTGTAAACAGAGAGTTTTCCGTGCACAGACTAACTGTAAGAAATCAGGCCTCTCTGTGTGGCTCCAGGGCGAAACACAAAGCGTAGTGGTGGTAGCCTTCATCGACTGAGAAACGCTCTAAGCAGCTGGTGACAGATCTGTCGGGATGCATGACCACTTTACACCATCCAATGTGTGTGTGTATGTATGTGTGGGTCATAGTGTTTTTACTGGAGAATCTGCACAATGCACCTGAGGAATTTCACCAGTGTCCAGCGGTAAAAACACTCGCTCTAAATGACATGCCTCTGGCTCTGTAGTCGTAAACACCAGTATTCAGTCTTGCGTCTGTCTGCTTCTCAGGACTGCCATTTTCACAATCTCTCCTCCCATATTTTTTTTTCCTGTGTGTGTGTGTGTGTGTGTGTGTGTGTGTGTGTGTGTGTGTGTGTGTGTGTGTGTGTGTGTGTGTGTGTGTGTGTGTGTGTGTGTGTGTGTGTGTGAGAGAGAGAGAGAGTGTGTGTGATTCATGGCTAATGAATGAATATTTTGTGATTTACAGTTTATTACTGTATTGCATTTTTGGATCTGCTCTGTCCACTTTTCATGTTAAAAATTCAACTCAGCAGTTTAGCAAAGTGACTGTCATTAATAGTTTAGTAGTATTAAGAAATAATATAGCTACCTGACAAAAGTCTTGTTGTCAATCTCAGTTGTAAAAACAACAAATGATAACTTGACTTCTAGTTGGTCTTTTGGAAAAGTGGCAGAAGGTAGGTTTTTCCAATGAATCGTCTGTTGAACTGCATCCCAATCATCATAAATACTGCAGAAGACCTATTGGAGCCTGCATGGACCCAAGATTCTTAGAGAAATCAGTCAAGTTTGGTAAAAGAAGAATCATGGTTTGGGGTTGCATTCGGTATGGGGACATGTGAGATATCTGCAAAGTGGATGGCAACATCAACAGCCTGAGGTATCAAGACATTTGTGCTGCCATTACATTACAAACCACAGGAGAGGGCAAATTCTTCAGCAGGTTAGCACTCCTTCCCATACTTCAGCCTTTACATCAAAGTTCCTGAAAGCAAAGAAGGCCAAGGTACTCCAGGATTGGCCAGCCCAGTCATCAGCACTGAACATTATTGCATGTCTGCGGTAAGTTGACGGAGGAGGCACTGAAGATGAATCCAAAGATTCTTGATGAACTGGGAGTCCTGCAAGAACGCTTTCTTTGTCATTCCAGATGACTTTATTAATAAGTTATTTAAGTCATTGCAGATATGTATGGATGTATGATCATATTTTGGTAAAACAAGCATTTTCTAAAGACCTTTGCCTTTCATATAAGCCACTTCTGATACGAAATGATCAACTAGAAGTCAAGTTATCATTTGATGTTCCTAAAACTTGTACAGGACTTTTGTCAGGTAGTGTATAGAGACACGTGTCTGTAAAATAGCTGAAAAGGTTCTGGCTGTTTATTACCAGGTTTTTGTCATTTACAACACGATTAAAGACAATATATCGTTTATTATGGCATAAATGTCGATAAAAGTGTCTTTTTCAAACTTTTCAAAATCAAAAGTTGTTGGAGGAGTGATCAAGGCCTTGCAATGCAGTTTAAAAGTATGAATGATTAATAATAAACATGAATGACAAAATACTGTTTAAAATGCTGTTTTATGATTTTTTTTAAGAGTGTATGATGGGTCGGGTTTCCATTGGCTCAAATGGTGTTTAAATTTGAATGCCTATTTTTCAGAGTTAAGGGTTGGGAATTGATATTTTAAGGAAAATACTTAGTTTTCACTTTTTGTAATTGTGTATGATAGTGAGCTTTTGCATGTTCACATGGAACGCACGTGATTCGGTTTAATGTTCTGATCTTTAACACATTGCAAACGTCGAAATCTGATATTTTTGTTTTGATGATGTTGTCAGTATCTGATGTGTCGTCATCATCATTTGCTCAAGTAATGATACTATATGTGTCAGTATGATGCCTGGAGAGCCTGGAAAACTGAAACTTTTTTTTCTTTCTTTGGTGTGGAGATAAACTCACCAAAGGCATGAAAATATACTTTGCCAAAAAAAAAAACACTGTTGTTTACTCATTGACTGCATACATTACATGGTGAATGTGACATGTTTTGTGAGATAAACAGCTATGTGAGTGATCAGATGCAACAATTTCTGAAATGTTTAGAACTTTATCATGTTGTAAATTATGAAATATGATCTTTTTTTGTTCTGATGTAGTTGTCAGTATCAGAAGCATCATCATTGTTTGCACTAGTAATGATATAAGTGTCAGAATGATGCCTACAGATTGGGAAACTTGAAATTTTGTCTATTTTTCAGTGTGAAAATAAACTCATTTGTATTCATGAAAAAACACAGATTTTTCACTCATTACCTTAAGTATATGGCGAGTGTGCAGATACGACACCCTAATATTGTGTGCTTTTATCAGCACTGCCATTCTTCACAATCTCCCCTCCCATGTTTTGCGATTCATAGCTCATTAATAACAAAACATGTTATTCGATCATATGAAGGTGGGTCGGGATTCCATTGGATCGGTATGTCATTCGCTTTTCAAATGCCCGTATTTAGAGTTATAAGGGCTAGGATACGCGGTGAAATAATTTGTTTTCCCATTAGCTCATCTCCAGGCTTCATTCCTATCCTCTGACCAATAAAGTGTATTCAGGTGCATTCTTTCATCTCGCGCAGGGGCAGAGAATGCAAAGGTGTTTAGATATCGAAAACTATTAGGCTTTTCATGCTTCACGTCTGGTTGGCTCTCAGGTAGTGACTCTTTGTGTGATCGTCATGTGGAAATCGTCTGACTGGAGTCTAATTTGATGTGGCTGATGTGTGTTTGCAGTGATTGCAAATATCCTTTGATGCATCTTGTTTGGGCAGAGAGATTTGAAGAAAAAAGGCTTCTTCTGCTGCTTGATGTAAGGGATATGGAACTGGTTTGTGGAACATACTTTGTATACTTTTGTACCAGTTCCCTAGGCTACAGTATATTCATAAACTAGCGACTTTGCTATTTCACAGCGTGCTTAACAGTGTCAGGCAAGTTATTTCATAATTATTAATTACTTAATATTTACCAATTACAGGATTAAAATTATAATTAAGGGCGGAATAGTGGCTCAATGGTTAGCGCTCGATGGGTTTCCTCCAGGTGCTCCAGTTTCCCCCACAATCTAAAGACATGCGGTATAGGTGAATTGAGTAAGCCAAATTGTCCATAGTGTGTGTGTGTGTGTGTGTGTGTGTGTGTGTGTGTGTGTGTGTGTGTGTGTGTGTGTGTGTGTGTTTGTGTGTGCATGTTTGCCAGTATTGAGTTGCAGCTAAAAAGACATCCGCTGCGTAAAACATATGCTGGAATAGTTGGTGGTTCATTCCGCTGTGGTGACCCCTGCAGAATAAAGGACTATGCCAAACAAAGGATATTCTGGGATTTCTAATGACCACAGAGACCTCGGTTTAACGTCTCATTCGAAAGAGGGCGCTCACTGAGCAGTATAGAGTCCTCATCAATATACCAGGGCGTTAGTGCCCACCCAGACCGCAGGTCGAGCACCCCCTCACTAACAACATTTCCGACAGCAACCCAGCTTTGCCATGTGGTCTCATATCCAGGTACTCACTGGGTGGCTTCAGTGGGTGACCATGTGAGAGTTGCACAGCTAGCTGCCGGCTAAGATACAAATAGAGTTAATATGCAAAATATCTGACAAAAAAAAAACATCTATATATAGTTACAGTTACTCTGCTTCTCTGAATTTATATCTTATATTGTTTAATTTAATTTATTTTTTCAGTTATTTTGTTTCTTAAAGATATACAAATATCTTGATAAACGACATTATATGCTTTTAAGTTGTAAAATTCTGCAAAGCTCTCTGAATTGATTCATTCTGAACTGTTTAGTTTATGTTCTGTATTTTATAAGTTTGTAATTATAACTAAATGTAATTGAATTACCTAAAAATTAGAAGCAATTCCTCACTTTATTTTCAGAGGAAAAGTAACTTAAAGGTTAAGTAGGTGATTTAGAAACATTTTTGTTGTGCTGGTTGAAAGTCTCTTCCCATTCCAATTGTAATGATTAAAGTAAATGGTCTAAATGTATTTGTATATTCTGGTTAAGGCATAAGATTTAAAAAAATCCAATTAAAATTTGTCTGGCCAACAATTCCCATAATTCTGAAAAGCAACCCAAACTGTCTTTCAACAAATGTAGATTTGTACATCTGTGCAGCCGTTCATGCAGATCCACCATTTGGGCATGCACACATATTCACCTGCACACGATAGAGAGAGAGAGAGAGAGAGAGAGAGAGAGAGAGAGAGAGACCTGTAAAATCAAATGATAAATTGAAACTTTTTAAAATCCTGAATCAATATTGGATTTACTTTTGTTTCAAAGATATTATGCTAACCGCTTAGCGTTTTTAAAGATCACCTTCAATTACAGTAACTAGTTACTTTGTTACTGATTACACCCAACACTGAGGCTTAAATAGGAATGACTGCTGTTATTTTGTTAAATTATATGGTTATTAATCATAGGGATGGGTCATAATGGTCGATTTGTTTTATTATTATTTTTAATGTAGGATTTATATAAAAGGTTAATTAACCAAAGCCACAAATTAAAAATAAAAAAACAGATACAAAAATATATAATAACCATTTATTAACCCTGTGGTTGGGTTTGTTTGCATTTTACCTATATTCAGGTTAAAAAAAACTGCATTTCTAAAGTGTACAGTACCTGATTGTTAGTTTCATCACATGTGTGTTCTGAAATCTTTTCTAAATGAGCAAATAGGCGATAAAGATAAAAGCAGTGTGAGATATTTAAATGATGATGATGTGTTTTTCTCATTCGCATGGGGTTTTCCATTGATTAATCTAGATCAAAGCTGAAGGAGCGAGGTTGAAGTCACGGTTCGTCTCCCCAAGGCAAATCCAAAGCCTGAGTCACAGCATGTTTGAGAAATGGCAGACATCAAGTCAAATACTTTCATACAGATAAACATGAAGTTTTTGACACCCTAACAAAACTGCAGAATTCTAGTCGAAAAATATATCAGAATTTTTTTTTAATCTACAGACATACAACCAATGAATCCATTTGAATCGTCATTGATTTCCCCATGCAGCTCCAGTGATAAGTCTTTTCTTATTACACCAGCTCAGAACAATCTCCCACCTTGATTAAAAGCTTCATGTAAAAACATATTAGGCAGTGGAAGTATGATCGCCTGAGGGTGGAGAGCTAGAATTCACTGTTTGCTTTGTGAAGACAGGGAGACAAGGAGAGGTAATGGAAAGTTCAGGAGCAGGTGAGACTCACCTGAGAAAGCGAGTGACCTGTAGGCCCTGTCTGACTCTGACTGCAGTCGCGGCTGGGGAAGGGAATCTGTTGACAGACACTCAGATATCCCAGGCACTATGGAAAAGATAAAGGCAACATTGTTGTACGGAAGGGGCAGGTCTTAATCTGGGTGAGCTGAAGATCAGTATCATTTCTAGTGGGAGTATTAGTACTTGCTGTTGGCTGTACAGTGGTGGAGAAAAGAAAATCCCTTCGATGTGTGTGTGTTTGTGTGTGTGTGTGTGTGTGTGTGTGTGTGTGTGTGTGTGTGTGTGTGTGTGTGTGTGTGTGTGTGTGTGTGTGTGTGTGTGTGTGTGTGTGTGTGTGTGTGTGTGTGTGTGTGTGTGTGTGTGTGTGTGTGTGTGTGTGTGTGTGTGTGTGTGTGTGTGTGTGTGTGTGTGTGTGTGTGTGTGTGAGCGTGTGTGAGCGTGTGTGAGCGTGTGTGAGTGTGTGTGAGTGAGAGAGAGAGAGAGAGAGAGAAAGAAATGGAAAAGGTTGGCTTTATTTTCTTTTCCCGGTAATGTTTTTGTAATAATTCTCACAATGATGAGGACACTGCTGTTTTACACGTTCACACTACACCAGTTTAATTTGGTTTAATGATCAGAACTTGATGAAATTGGATCTTTTTGTTCTGATATTGCTGTCGGTATCTTGTGTATCATCATTGTTTGTTCTTGTAATGATATAAAGTCAGTGTGATGTCAAGAGAGATTGGAAAACTGAAAACTTGGCCTTTGCTCACGTCTGTTGTGACCTCTTTGGTGTGGAGATTAAATCATGAAAGATTATAAGCAATATGAGAAAATGTACTTTGTCTAAAAAATGTAGTGATTTTAAGTTATTTTGCAGTATATGATGAAAGTGGATGTGACTTTTTTTAGGTTAAATATTAAATGTTGCAAATGTAAGAGTGTATGGGTGTTTTACAGTGTTATATTGCAGCTGGAAGGGCATCTGCTGTGTAAAACATATGCTGGATAAGTTGGCGGTTCATTGTGCTGTGGCGACCCCTGTAAATTAGTAAAGGGATTAAGCCAAAAAGAAAATAAATGAATGAATCTGATATTGCGTTTTCGTTTTGCTTCTAATTAGGTGAAAAGCTATATCATGTACATGAAAAACTTTAAAAGGAACTAAAGGATTTACTTGAGTATTTCATATTACCAACTCACTTTCCTTTGGCTTAGTCCCTGCTTCATAAGGGGTTGCAACAGAGGAATGAACCACCAGTTACTGTGGTATACGGTTTACCGGCAGATGCCCTTTCTGTCACAACCCAACCTTGTAAATGCATGAATCCCTAGTGCATGTACAGTACGTGTTTCAAATTACTTTTATGAAAATAATGTTCCATTGGCATTCAGCTTGAAGTATACACTCACCAACCAATTTATTAGGTACATCTTACTAGTACCAGGTTGGACCCCCTTTTACCTTCAGAACTGCCTTGATCCTTTGTGGCGTAGATTCAACAAGGTACTGGAAATATTCGTCTGAGATTTTGGTTCATATTGACTTGATAGCATCATGCTGTTGCTGCAGATTTATCCGCGGCACATCCATGATGCGAATCTCCCGTTCCATCACATCCCAAAGGTACTCTATTGGATTGAGATCTGGCGAATGTGAAGGCCATTTGAGTACAGTGAACTCCTTGTGATGTTCAAGAAACCAGTCTGAGATGATTCACGCTTTATGACAATACTCAGGTAGGCTGTGGCATTGATACGATGCTCAATTGGTACTAATGGGCTCAAAGTTTGCCAAGAAAATATCCTCACACCATTACACCACCACCATCACCGGCCTAAACCGTTGATTAAAGGCAGGATTGAACCATACTTTTATGTTGTTGACACTAAATTCTGACCCTACCATTTGAATGTTGCAGCAAAAATCGAGACTTATCAGACCAGGCTACATTTTTCCAATAGTCTGTTGTTTAATTTTGGTGAGCCTGTGCGAATTGTAGCCTCAGCTTCCTGTTCTTAGCTGACTGGAGTGGCACCCAGTGTGGTCTTCTGCTGCTGTTGCTCATCTGCCTTAAGGTTCGATGTGTTGTGCATTCAGAGACGCTCTTCTACATACCTCGGTTGTAACGAGTGCTGATTTGAGATTCTGTTGCCTTTCTATAAGCTGTGTGTTAAAATCCCAATAGATCAGCAGTTTCTGAAATACTCAGACCAGCCCGTCTGGCACCAACAACCATGCCACATTCAATGTCACTTAAATCACCTTTCTTCCCCATTCTGATGCTCGGTGTGAACTGTAGCACATTGTCTTGACCATGTCTACATGCCTAAATGCATTGAGTTGCTGCCATATGATTGACTTGTTAGAAAATTGCGTTAACCAGAAGTTGGACAGTGTACCTAATAAAGTGGCCGGTGAGTGTTTATTTGTATACAACTGTAACATGACAACATAAAGTCTTATTCTGACCTGTATTTAAATATACACAAAAGCGATTATACCATTTAATTCCATTATTTAAAAAGATTACTTTTTGCTGACAAATTAATAAAGCTTAATGGTTTAATGATAATAAGCATAAAGATTCAAAATGACAATTAGTTCATTTTCTGGGAGGTGCAGAAAGACCATAGATTTATTTTAATGTTATCTGATGATTATTAGCAATTTAAAACAATAAAATGAAGAAGATATTTAGAGTGATATTCACTCCTCAATTGGTTTGGTGGTTCTGCTTTTTATTACATCTTTTAAATGATGATAATTCCAAAATGTCGTTGTCTTTGTTTTGACAATTATAGAATACAGTTATTTCAAAATAGACTAGGTTAATTAATTAACATTAAACAAGCACAATTTAATATATAAAAGCACTTAATGAATTATTAAGTATCTTCTGGAACACTCCACCACAAACAAAAGTATTATTACTTTATCTACTTTTTCTATTCTTTATCGTTCACTTTCAAACAGGTTCACAACTCAAATGCAATGTTTTTTTTCTGCCCTCTTTTGATTGACAGGATTTTATCGACCCTGAATGTTACTGTTTGCTGTTTTTAAGGAGTTAGCTTTAAACTGGAAAATTGGAAATTTGGTATTTTTACCAGTCAAAACAGATTATTATCTAATAGTATGGTGCATTTCTAAATTGAATAATTGTTACTCTGATTCAGTTTTTGATTGGAAGGATTGTTCTGTAAATCCTGCTAGAAAAGAATGACAGCCTATATTTTTTGCTGAGAAAATAGTAAATAAACACATTTTATTGTAAGCATGGGACGTTGACCAGTTTCAAGGTATACCGTGGTTTGGAAAAGTCAAGGTTTGAAAAATGCCAAAGTATTCTGTTTTACCGTTTTGTCTGTTTTTTTTTTTTTTTTTTTTTTTTTACATGTTTTTCACAACTATTTTATTTATTTTTTATTTTTTAATATTTTAATGGGGGAAAAATTGTTGTTTTTTACCCAGACATTTAAGAGTGCTTTCACACCTAGACTTTTTGTTTCAGAACCTGGCACGTTTCCCCAGCTTGGCATAGATAAATCCAGCAATCAGGTTTGGATCCATGCCAAAACAATAGGTCTAAGATTGCCTGAATGAGGTCTTGGCTCGATTGAAGCGAACCCTAGTGTGTGAAAGAACTCAAATGTGAAAGTGAAAGCATGCTAAAAATATTAAAGAGGACTGTTTATCAGTCAGGAAGTTTGACCGAACTGCAGTCTTAGTTTATCTGTTATTTCTATCTATAATGTAAAGCCATAAATGCATAAATCTACCCAAGGCTATGTATGTAAAAAGTCTCTGATTTATATTTGGCAATGATGTCTGTGGGTGCCACCTTTCAAAACTGCACCTTTTCGCTTATATTGTCTTATTGCTCATCACCATAAATTAAAATAAGGAAGCATGACAGCTGAGCATGACTTTGTAAAATAAATCTTAAAACTGACCAATGTGAGGAGAGTTTACTCGCACGTGACTTGTGTTAGCTAATTCTGTCCATCGAGAAACCTTGCCTTGTGAAAGCGAACTGAACCAAGAACAAAGAGCAACATTGTAACAATTTAATCCCTGTTTCAGAACAAAACAATCGATTTACGGGTGTGAAAGCACCCCAAAAAGAACCTATTTTGGCGCAGTAATCACAAAACCGTGAAACTGGGATATTTTTATCCAAGGTTATCATACCGTCAGAATCGTATACCAGCCCATGCCTATTCTAATGTTTAGAAAAATTTATTATAAATTGCTTTGAAACCACTTTTTGTCTTTGACCCCAATTCATGTCTTCTTAAATGACAATCAAAAATTCTTCATCCAATCCGACTATTAATATGGCGACAGATTGGTGACAGATTCCCAAAATGGATGTGGTTTGCATTGTGTTTCTAACCATGGGATTTCATGTGTTTTTTTCTGCTATTCAGACTACAAACAAAACGGATTTGGGTTGGATTTGCCAGAAAACTACCTGTCTGAACAAAGCGCTAGAGAATGATGAGCACTCAATTAATCAGTTCAGTTTAAGGCGAAATGCTGACTAAGCTAACATGCCTGTCTAAGAATACCTTAAAATTATTGTTTATATTGCTTTTCCCCAACGTATAATTACATACCTGTTGATGAATATTGACTTTGCACTAAGAGTAATTGCTGAATCCAGGATGTAAATGGGTAGATGTCCATCTGATAAGCATGTATGAATGAGCGGTCTAGAAGTGAGTCCCTAGGGCCAGGGCATATAGACATTATCCATCCGTCAGGTGATAGTGATCTAGGTTCAAAGAGACACTGCCCTGTCATTAAGTAAAAGGTTATGATCTATAATTAAAGAAATTAAACCAATTAGAATCTCTGAAAAGATGGAAAGTTGTAATGGCATGTCGATGTTAGATTAGTCACAAGGACCTGTGTGATGAAGACATGGTAATTTAAAGATGCGCACACAAACACAAAGATGGGCAGAGCCAATGTGGACATGTGTGCTGAAAATGAATGACATAAACCAGGTGTTGAACTTCCTGAATATAGATATTAAGCAGACCTGTCAAACGCTGTCATTCCCCCCTCTCATTACGCTCAAATACCTGTTGCCCTCACACTTTCAGCAACACTCTCTATCTGAGTTGTGTTAAGCAAACTAAAAATGCTCTCTAAATGCATGCTGGATCTAATCAACACAAATTTGGGGAAAATGTGAGGAGACCCAACAAAATTTAACCCAGTGTTTGTGGGTTTGTTCAGATTTTACCCCAATTTGAAACATTAAGCATTTTTACCACATATACTGTAGAAATATACAGCTGGGACAGTATGTCTTGAACATGTCATGTTTTTTTTCCCTGGGGATAATATTTCTAAAGGAGCTGTTGACATGGAATTGGACCAGATTTTAGCAAAAACCCAAACCATACAAACATAAAAATAAACCAAAAAAAGAAAAATTAATCATGTGTAATAACAATGAAATGACACAAGGAGAAAGTACTGAACTACTAAAAAGTATTTAATACCTTGTACAAAAGGTTTTTTTGGTAATGGCAGCTTAAAGGCACTTCTCATATGGAGAATGAAGTCGCATGAGTTGCTAAGGTGTGAGTTTTTCCACATACTTCAATAAAGTGTATAAATCTTGATAGTTCTCTCGGTCTTGTTTATCAAATCTGATTTTTTTGTATTTTCCATTTGATTCAAGTCAAGTGATTGGCTGAGCCTTTCTACAGCTTGATTTTCTTTCTCTGAAAGCATTTGAGAGTTTCCCTGGCTGTGTTTTGGATCATTGTCCTGCTGAAATGTCCACCTTGGTTTCATCTTCATCATCCTGGTAATGTAGATGATGGACTGAAGCAGCTAATATTAATTTACCATGACAAAGGACAGGGCAGAGGATTGCTGAAAAACTACTGAGAGATTTTAGCTGCTGTCTGGGCTTTCACTGCTTTTCGACGGCAATGAAGTATCTCTCTTTCTTCTTGTTCAATACTTTCTCCCCATGTCATTTTATTTTATTATTGTACATATCTTAATTTGTAAACTAATTAGATTAGATTTTTTTGTGTATATATGGACTTCTTTGGTTGTTACCATCATCCAAGTAAAATTTTAAATCAGTGGCAGAATATATTTTACAGAAAACATATATATTTCAAAATATAGCATTTTTATATTTTATTATTAGCATATATATATTTTCAGCCATTGGAAATGTTTTGAAATATATGTTGCAAATTTGAAATCTATTTTATATATGTGAAATTCAACTATGAACTTATCATAATATGTAATTTGCAAAAATTTCCCTGTATACGATTTCTAGATGGGAGGGTTTAATAATAATATTAATAATATTTCCTTACATTTATATAGCACTTTTCTAGACACTCAAAGCACTTTACACAATATGGGGGTCTCGCTCATTCACCAATGCGCAGCATCCACCTAAATGATGTGACGGCAGCCATATTGCACCAGACCGCACACCACACACCAGCTGATTGGTGGAGAGGAAACGGAGAGATGAAGCCAATTATGACATGACAATTATGATATGGGGATGGTTAGGAGGCCATGATGAACAGTGGCCAAATTTAGCCAGGATGCCCGGGTTAAACCCCTACTCTTTTTCAAAGAATATCCTGGGATTTTAAACAACCACAGAGAGTCAGGACTTCGGTTTAATGTCTCATTCGAAAGATGGCGCTCACTGACAGTATAGAGTCCCCATCAATATACTGGGGCATTAGGACCCACACAGACCGCAGCTTGAGTGCCCCCTGTTGGCCTCACTAACACCACTCCCAGCAGCAACCTAGCTTTCCCATGTGGTCTTCCATCCAGCTACCGGGCTGACCGGGCGCAGCCCTGCTTAGCTTCAGTGGGCGACCATGTGAGAGTAGCAGAGCTAGCTGCCGGGGACATTCCGTTTAACACTCTGATTTGCAACAAATTTAAATGATAATATCAATCAATGTGTTAACAATGTGTTTAAAACAAATAATGAGTTTAACATCTGTAATTTCTAGTACTCACTCCTTTTTCTTTGGCTTAGTCCCTGATGTTTCAGGGGTCGCCACAGCGGAATGAATAGCCAATTACTCTGGCATATATTTTTGTGCGGCGGATGCTCTTTCTTTTCTCTCATGATGCTCTCAGACTTCAGAAAGTTTTTTCATCACTTCCAGCAAAAAAGGATTGCAGTCCTGCTCCTAACAGCTGTTTGATGATCTACTGATCCAGCACAGCGCTCAGTCACCGTCAAGATGAGTTTAAGCTGCTCCATAATTTTCCTGTTGCCTGGCCTCATCACTCTTGTGAAGGCATAATTACCCTTACACTGATGTTACCTGCAGTTTCCACTGAGAAACCACAAGCTTCTCCATTTGGCTAAATATTTGTGGTCGAGGTACCTGTTTGCTGGACTGGCTTGTCAAATTCCCTTGAATTCCCCTAAATTCCAGTCTCACTCTGATCTGAAGTTGCTAAACATATATGAGAAAATAAAGCATGATGTGGCCAGGCCAGATATGGAAATCAAAGGAACCCTTTAGGGGGTTTCCTTCACCAGAAACCATTCTGTCCTTCATGAGAGAAAGCCAGAGCCAGAGATGCTGTCAAGAATGATCTTTGATCACAACCTTTGATATTGGAAGACCCATACAATACGGGTGCATATTTTCTAATATTCATGGGTGGTACTTCATCGTTCACAGCACCCTTAAATCTGATAAATGGTCTCCAATTTGTGACTTGTGTCAGTGCAAACGCTTGACTTATCAGTGATGAGGGTGGAAAAGAAAATTACGCTACTATTTATACACAGCCAACAAAATCCTAGTGGAAAATGGAGAAGCTAAATATTTTTCTTCAAGGTGTGTTAAACTAACATCACAACAACACCTAACCTCCCATTTTCCCTCATGCCTTTTTTCAAAGGGCGCATCTAGAGATAATTGTTCATTCCATGACTTCACACATCTTTTTTAGCACTACATAAATATGTTTTGATTGAGACCTTTTGATATTTTAAGAGATCACGCGTTCACGGATTCGGTGATTAATCAGCTCTAGCTTAATAATGGCATAAAAAACTTTTGATATATGGTATAATGACATATTAAAACTGCAGCAGGTTCCAGCAGGTTTGCAATAGCCCTAGGTACCTCATAAAATATACAGCCAGACCGAAAGTGTGAATCATCCAGTCACATGGGTAATGCGGAAACCGTGCTTTGTCACCGCTATTATAACCACTGAACCCAGACACCCGGATCTTTAATGTCTTGCTGCTGTAGTAGATTGAGTGTAGCTCTCAGGTATCCAGTTTTCAGGCTTTTACCTCAGCTGTTGATGGACAAACCGTACCTGCTGGGAAGTTCAAGCTTGTGCCATTAGTCTTTCAGCATTTGGGAGTTTGGCTTCTGAGAGGCCTGGCTGAATGCTACTCCTGTAGTGTTTCGTGTTGACTGCCATGCTTAATTAAGATATCCTTGTCTGTTAGCAAACATTCCTTTGTCCGAGGAATCTTTCTCTTACTCTTAACGACACATCTTCGCAGCCCCTCAATGTTATCTCCCACCATAGATCTTGGGTGACTAATTAGTGCACGGGGTGAACAGAAAAGACTTTATTGATGTCTAGTTTCAGGCCTGTAATTCACACCTCCTGGGCTCCAAGCTTTCCGCATCTAGTTATAACACAAAACGTCAAAACGAACCCAAGAGAAAGCTCAAGTCACATACATGTCCACAAGGCAGAAATATTTCCACTGTCAGTACAGCACATATGTCAACCATCAGACCAATATAACTGTAGTCTGCTCGCAAGTGTCTGCTGTATACCTGTTGAAGAATTGCCCTCAGGTGAGAGCGCTTTTCCTCGTAAACTTCAGTGGGGTTTTGAAGTCTTAAAAGCCGCAGAAATATCCTAGAGATCTTCAAATGCAGCATAGAGTTGATAGCAAAGGCAAAAAATGCTGAACAGTGGAAAAAATTTACCCTTTTTTGAACATTGTGCGTTCTCAGAAAAAACGGTACAATATTGTACCAAAGAAGGTACAAACCCTTGTCACTGGAGCAGTACCTATTATGGAACAGAAATGTACCTTAAGACAAAGAAACAAATATTTACCATTTGCAATTTGTACCTTTAAGGACATAATTTGTACCATGGCAAACCAAAATGTACCTTTGTTTTTTTGTTTTTTTTTTAAACCTGCAGATACAATATTGTACCTTCATCAAAGGTACAAATCTGATCCATGAAGGTGCCATGACAAGACACTTCATAAGTTAACAGTGTAAAATGTGTTCCTTCAAGAATTATTTAAAGGCATTTTGCTATATCCAAATGGGTCTATTTATTTTCAGTAAATATACAAGTACAAAATAGCAAATACATTTATTATACAATGTTTATTTTTGTATAAATGCACCTTTTCCATTTACAATAAGAAATAAAAAACGCTTTAACATAAATCAAAAGATCTATTTTTTGCTAAACATTTCACAACAATTTTCACAAAAATGTTACACAAGTACATTCACCCATGTACAATGTAAAACTTTCTCCAGTTTTCAAACAATACCTTTGTAATCACTTAAATGATCATTTAATTGACTTAATTTTAAAAATAGAAATAGAATTATTCCAAAGTATTGTTACAAAATAAACACAATGTTTGATTGGCTTTACAATACTAAGATGTCTGCATAACACTTTGTATAGGCAGGACTTTTGACAGCTCATGTGCGTAGAGGAAAGCAAACGCCACAAGGTGCGGATATTATTAATGAAAATGTATTTAACAGAAAATGCTTAACAAATGTTTATTAAAAATGCCCTAAAAGTTTGTTTTACCAGTTGTTTATTATTATAGAACTTAAATAATGTTTATGAATTTCTTTAAACATTTGCTTTTAAATGATGATTCATGTTTTATAATGGAAATCATTCATAAAATCACTTTGTCTTTCCAGTAATATATTTATTTTCATAGATATTGTAATAAAGGAATTGTACGTTTTTTATGAGAACAATTGTGTATCTTCATTTCAGTACCATAAAAGGTGCACAACAGTATCATAAGAAATCTTTTCTGTATCATAAAAGGTACAACTTTTACAAGGGTACAAAACTGTTCCTTAAGGAACATTATTTACAGTTGAAGTCAGAATTATTAACCCTCCTGAATTATTAGCCCTCCTCTATATCTTTTGATTAACAGAAAGAAGATTTTTTTTCCAACACATTTCTAAACAATAGTTTTAATAACTCATTTCTTGTAACTGATTTGTTTTATCTTTGCAATGATGACAGGGCGTAATATTTTACTATTTCCCAGAGATGGGTTGCGGCTGGAAGGGCATCCGCTGCGTAAAAACTTGCTGGATAAGTTGGCGGTTCAATCCGCTGTGGCAACCCCAGATTAATAAAGGGACTAAGCCGACAAGAAAATGAATGAATGAAGGAATATTTTACTAGATACTTTTCAAGATACTATTATTTTGCCTAAAGTGCAATTTAAAGGCTTAATTAGGCAAGTTGGAGTAATTAGGCAAGTCATTGTATAGCTGTAGTTTTTGTTCTGTAGCCAATTGGAAACAAATATTGCTTAAGAGGGCTATGAATTTTCATTCATTAATTTTCCTTCGGCCTAGTCTCTATTTCAGAGATCGCTACAGTGGATAAGGGGTGCTTGTGCGCAGATCATGGAGTAGTCGCTCTACTCTTTGAGCTTTTCTCTTGTTACGCTATATTTGAAATGTTTTTGTAAGTAAAGTACCATTAATTCACTTTATAATCAATTGTGGTTCTTTGTAATGTATTAAACGTCAGATGAGCTCGCTGTATAAATTTCATTACTTCGTGGATTCTTTCATCAGCTGAAAATGGCATCTAAGAAAATTTCAAGTGGCAGATGCTAAGGAGTACGCAAATCCAGGTGACTCTTTTTTACAAAGAAATTTAAATTTGATTCTTGCCGTGATCAGTTCTCAGGGAGATGATCTGAAAAAGTTGTTTGAGGACAAAATGACTACTTTAACTTTTCGTCTTGATGCCTTAGACGCCACACTGTGTACTTTGCAAGTGGAGAAAACAAATATGGTGGAGATAGAAGGGGATCTGAGTGGCTCAGAGAGGTTTAAAAAGTGTGTGATTTTCATGTGAAAAGTAAATCTCTCTGGGCCAAATTGAATGAACTAATTCTTCATTTGAGCAGAGAAAAGTTTCTTCTGCAATTCAAAAGAAAATAGATCTTTCCAGACTGCATCCATGTGGGATCATGCGTTTGACACAGTCACAATAGCTCTACGTGAGGCTGGATTGAAATGGTCTCTTTACTTTCCAGCAAAACTGATGCTGCATCATAACAGCCAAGAGATTGCCCTTAAATCACCTGAGGCGCCTAACCACTGAGCCGCTGGGTTAATAATATTGACCTTAAAATTAAAAACTAAAAATAAACACTAAATATAAATATTTTTAAAAAGGGCTTATAATTTTGACTTCAACTGTATACATTTTAATGATCTGGTTAAAAAATATGAATGCAAAAATATGAAAACTTGCTCAGAATTCTCTGTTTAGTCATTTCATATTCATTAACCAGCATATTAGGACACTCCTAAAGAACATAATTGCTCCTCTGAGGAGTATAGTTGTGTTGAGACGATTGGCAGTGTGTGTGTGTGTGGCAGGTGACAGCGGAGTGATGACAGGTGTATACAAAGCTGACACAGGTGAGTTTTGGACACTGTATCAAACAGAAAGCTTTGATTTAGATTCAGTAAACAGCAACCACAGACCACCAAGTCTGACACTTCAAAGACTTCAAAGTCCTGCTGTTGTGTCATAAACCTGAACTTGTCTTGTGACGATATGACAGGGCTCTTGTTTTAAAAGTATACACTATCAAGTTTTGGGACCAGTAAGCTTTTTAAAGATTTTTATTTTATTTTATTTAGAGTTTCGAAAGCTTGAAGTTTGAAGTTTTTTTTAAATATGTTGTAAAATATTAAAAGGTACTTGAGGACATTGAAGTATCTAAGACAGTATACACTAACAAGGTTTGAGACCAGTAAGCTTTTTTAAAGATTTCATTTACTTTACTGTATAATCATCCAAAAAACAAAAATCAGATTTTGTTATCCCTTGATTTTAGGACCAGTAAACTTTTTTTTAAAGATTTGTATTTTCACTTCACTTGTATATTCATCCAAAAAGAAGGATTTTGTTATCACTTGAATTTTAAAAGCTTGAAGTTTGATGTTTTTTTTCACATTTAGCGTAGTATTAATAGCTACTTAAAGACTTTGAAGTATCTCAGATAGTATACATCAACAAGGTTTGGGACCAGTAAGCTTTTTTAAAGATTTTTATTTTTACTTCACCTGCATATTTATGCCAAAAATTCAGATTTTGGGATCACCTGAGGTTTAAAAGTTTGAAGTTTTTCATATTTAGCAAAGTTACTTGAAGACATTGAAGTATCTTAGATAGGATACACTAACAAGGTTTGGGACTAGTAATCTTTTTAAAGATTTATTTCACTTTACCTGCATATTCATCCAAAATCAAATCAAATTTTGTTATCACTTGAGGTTTAAAAGTTTGAAGTTTTTCATATTTAGCAAAGTTACTTGAAGACTTTGAAGTATCTTAGGATACACTAACAAGGTTTGGGACCAGTAATCTTTTTAAAGATTTATTTCACTTTACCTGCATATTCATCCAAAAATAAAATCAAATTTTGTTATCACTTGAGATTTGAAAGCTTAAAGTTTGAAGATTTTTACATTTAGCAAAGTATTAATACTTATTTGAAGACTTTGAAGTATCTCAGGCAGTATACACTATTAAGGTTTGAGACCAGTAAGCTTTTTCAAAGATTTAATTTACTTTACTGTATATTCATAAAAAAAAGATTTTGTTATTGTAAAGCTTTTTTTTAAGATTTGTATTTTCACTTTACCTGTATATTCATCCAAAATATGATTTTGTTATCACTTGAGTTTTAAAAGCTTGAAGTTTGAAGTTTTTTTTTCTCATTTAGCGGAGTATTAATAGCTACTTGAAGACTTTGAAGTATCTTAGATAGGATACACTAACAATGTTTGGGACGAGTAAGCTTTTTTAAAGATTTATTTTACTTTACCTGCATATTCATCCAAAATATAATCAAAATTTGTTATCACTTGAGATTTGAAAGCTTGAAGTGTGAAGTTTTTTCACATTTATCAAAGTATTAAAAGCCACCTGAAGACTTTGAAGTATCTCAGATAGATTGCTATGTGGTCCTTGTGGTCAATTGGCAGTTGAATCCTGGGTGGTTTCTAAAGTGATACCATGTTGGGTGTTCTCTGTGGTTACTAGGGTGTCCTGTATAGCTGTGTACTAAACTAAACCTGATTAATATATGTTATTAAGTACTAAACAGTGTAAATGGAAATTGTCATAGTCTCTTGTGTTTTTGCTTTTCCTAAGCAGATTAACTCATGACGATCAATGGCAAATCCAAACAAGCCATCGAATCGGTTCTCTCAGTCTAAAGAAAAGGACTGGAAAGCTGTACAATAGCAACCAAAGAAAGCATAATACACTTGGAAGCATGTCTGGGTGTCTGCCAAAAACAGTAATTGTATCAGCAGAGTCATGAGATCATTAGTTAATGTGCACTTCTGAGTTACAGATGTGAACGTTCAGTAGTTGAATCGGTCAGTCATGTTCCACGTGTGCTCCCTGTGGAAACAAAACACAGTGTATTCTTGGAGACTCTTCTCTAATATGAGAACTCAGTGTTGTTATCTATTACATGTTCTTGGGTGTTTCATTTCAATTGAGTATTACTTTTCAGAATAAAATTGCTTTACATATTAAAAACTCTAGAATTAATTTATTGAAAGCAAAGTTGTTTCTCTAGAGTGCTTTAAACTTTTGTCCTCTCACCTTGTTTATAGAGGTCCCAGTAGCGAGACTATAAATACCTATCAGTGATATTTAAAAAATGCTGAACAGTGGGAAAAATTTACCTTTTTTGTAAACATTGTGGGTAAAGATATACAGTTGAATTATTAGCTCTTATTTCTATTTAACGGAACAAAGATTTATTCAACACATTTCTAAACGTAATAGTTTCTAATAACTCATTTCTAATAACTGATTGCTTTAATCTTTGCCATGATGACATACTAGGGCTGCACGATATTGGAAAGATCTGATATTGCGATATTTTTCTGCGATAAATATTTTGATTTGAAAAGATGGTTTAAATAGCTCTTTTTGGCAGTTTTCTGGTAAGTCTAACAGTTGTTTAGCCGGGAGCTAGCTCTCTGCAACTCTCACATGGTTGCCCATTGAAGCTAAGGCTGCCATCGTGTCATCCATGTGGATGCTGCACACTGGTGGTAGATGAGGAGATTCCCCCAATGTGTAAAGCACTTTGAGTGTCCAAAAAAGCACTATATGATTGTAAGGAATTATTATTATTATTATTATTATTATTATTATTATTATTAATTTACAACAATGGAATAATCACAATGCAAAAAAATCTCTTTTTTTCCCTTTGCTTTGTCCTGTTTCTAGTCCAAATATCTAAAAATTCTTAGATCAAGTAAAATTACTTCGTTTTCACCTTAAGAAGAAGAAGAATTAATATTTTTTCCCTTAAAACAAGCTAAAGTATCTGCCAATGTGGTAAATAAAATTATCTTGTTTTCACCTTGAAATGTAGATATATGTATTAGACAAAAGACTAGGGACTCTGTTTTAATGATCTAGGCAATAAGTTCAACGCGCATGGTGCAAAAGCATCCAGGGTGTGTCTGAATCAACCTTTGCTATCTATGGATGAAAAAATATGTTCTGTACCCTGGCACATGGTCTAACGAGGTTGGGCTTATTCTCTTAAACAGTTATGCGTATGTTTTGAGCATAATGGGCATTAAACCAATCAGAGTCTCATCTCCTACTCCCTTTAAGAGTCAGTTAAGTCGCGCCATGGCGCATTTGCTATTTACATGGCAAATTTTGTAAGTGAAAAACTGAAAGCTTTACTAGGAAGAAAAAAGTTAAACAGACCATCTGCAGCGCAAGGATAAAAAACGAGCCTCCTCCATTCGGCCTCTTTACTTTCTCTTTCCCTTTACTTTTACTGCTTTACTTTCATGGATAAGGAAACAATGTTGTACACAATCCCCTGAAGAAATCCATTAGCCTACATATTTAATTTAATTTGTTAAGTGCAAAGATTTGTTTCAAAATTATTTCTAAATTCAGTTCTAATTTCCAGCAAACTAATAAATGAACAATAATACTGAAATGTGGTCAAAAAAATGAGTTATACTTTTGTGTTTCATTTCAATAGAGTAGTACTTTTCAGAATAAAATTGCTTTCGTCTAAAGTCTAGAATTAATTGATTAAAAGCAAAGTTGTTTCACTGGATTGCTTTAAACTTTCATCCTCTCGCCTTGTTTATAGAGGTCACTGTAGTTAGACTATAAATACCTATCAGTGGTATTTAATTACAGATTATCATAACTTTATGTTTGGCTCTGATATATTTACTGGCATGCCGACAAATTTCAGAGTGCCTGATTTCAGGAATAGTTCACGGACCAACTTTTCATGACCTTTTATTTTGTTTTGTCAGGTGCGTGCCAAATAATAATTAAGGTTGCATACCCTCTGAAAGGCTCTATATCTGTCAACACTACTGACAGAGGCATGGCATGTACATTAATTATTATGTTTACGCCTCCAAAGATCTTCCTATACGAGGCATATTAAACTTTAGCTGATATCTTTTGATGTGCTAGCATGTCTTTCAGTTCCTGTCTTGATTGCCTGCCTGACAGCACGCATCCACCTGTTTTAACACATTACCTTTGGGATTGTTTGAAAGTCACCAATCAAAAGTTAAGCTGTATTCATAACTCTTCAGATTGTGCTCGACTCTGACGACTGAACGTTGATTTCAGCAAATCCTCCGAAAAGCATTATGGTGTCTGGGAGGATGAGGTATTTAGAGACACAGTGAAGTTGCCTGCAGATGGCACTCTTGTCCCTGGACCTATAGGAGTTTCGTAAGATCCAAAGGGGACACGGGGAAGCAGATCAGTGGGTCATTAAGACATTTAGAAGTGACAGTCTAATTTTCTAACCGAAGCAGAAAGATGGGCGCACTCACTGATATTGATCTGTTACACTTGAAATGTTCCACATCAAAGATAATGCTTGACTGACTTCCCCCCAATTAAATCATTGGCAGAACTAGGAAATCATTCTCAAAGTACAGTGGTTTAAGTTTAAACTACTATTGATTGGAAATAATTATTTTATCTTATTTGTACAAGTTTCTGTCATTACATTCACTCTGGAAAACACATTCTACTGGACTGTCTTGCTTTTATAACTGCAGAAGGCTTTTTAATTATGTGAACTCTCTTAAGGATATTTTTTAGCAAAGTGACACAAGGAAAAATGTATGTCATGTCTTAATGCTAAAAATCTTATTTCATTTGTTTGTTGTTTTTAATTCTATATTTATTACTGAAATGTTCTTTCCATAAAAATAGCCTTTGCTGCTGACATCGCATTAAATAAAAATTCTTC
Source organism: Danio rerio (assembly GCF_052040795.2). NCBI lineage: Eukaryota > Metazoa > Chordata > Actinopteri > Cypriniformes > Danionidae > Danio > Danio rerio. The sequence goes on from NC_141031.1 coordinate 30,029,763, forward strand.
ATCATCATTACATTTACTCCAGATTTCTCTCTTTTATCCTGGTCAGATTTGGATGTTTTGGGGTGCAAAATGATCACTTTACACTTTGTTTTGATAGTTCACCTTAGACATTCTATTGAAGAACTTTTCAATTGTCTGTAAGATAACTCTCAGTGGAGTGTTAATCCTAGCATTACTAGATGATGCCGCATTTTGGTTTTTGGTTCTAAATCATGATATGTTTGGCAGCTGCTTGGCAGCTATTTACCCTTGTTGCAAGGTAAATAGCAACAACTTAAGACATTTAAATGAGTGGATGCTTGCTCGCTTTTGTGGAAAGTTAGTTTAATTTTCAGCATCACAGAACTGCATATAGAGTTTAAATTTAAAATTTTTCGCCCTCCTGTGAATTATTTTTCTTTTTCAAATATTTCCCAAATGATGTTTAACAGAGCAAGACATTATTTCACAGTATTTCCTATAATATTGTTTCTTGTGGAGAAAGTCTTAATTGTTTTATTTTGGTTAGAATAAAAACTGTTTTTATTTTTTTTAAACCAATTTAAGGTCGATAATATTAGCCCTCTGCATAATGCAATATTTCTTTTCGATTTGTCTATAGAACAAAACACTGTTATATAATGACTTGTCTACCTACCCTAACTTAACCTAATTAACCTAGGTTAGCCTTTGATTGCACTTTAAGCTGAATAACAGTATTTAAAAATATCTAGTCAAATATTATTTACTTTCATCATGGCAAAGAAAAGAGAGATCAGTTTATATAAATGAGTTATTAAAACTATTATGTTTAGAAATTGGGGGGAAAATACACAGGATGGCTATTAATTCAGGGGGGTAGTAAATCTGATTTCAATTGTATATGTAAATGTATTTGTGAATTCAAAAGTTCAATAGAACCCATGAATTAGTTTCTGCAAGCAGAAATGAGACATACTGTAAATTCAGTGATGTATGTCACGTGATCAAGTAAGCAAACACCCAAATACACAGTTTCAAAATATCTACACCAGACATAACTGTTGTCGTATGGGTTGCAGCGGATAGATATAGACTGTTTACATTGGGGTGCTTAAATTTTTAGCACATGAAAATAATTTGTGTAAATACATCTTAAATAGACAGAGCTATCGTTTCACATCTAATATAGAACAGAATCACTGATATAAAAAAAACAATATACTATATAAATCCATACTCCAATCCATAAATCCAGAGTTACCTGTGCAGTTTGCAGGTATGCTAAAGACAGGGTTAAAACACAGACTTGACATTATTCAAACTAACTTAACTGTTTTTTTTTTAAAGCAGACGTAGGACAGATTAGATCTCACTCCAACATAATCCGATGACATTTATTTTCGAACCCAACTGGGCCGAAACAGCATTGACATATAAACAGCCTGCAACCCTCCATGCAGTCCTGGTGTCCTGCTGACTGATTTGGCAACTGCTCCATAAATTCAATTAAATAATTGATTTACTTATTTATTATTATCCTATTATCGCCTGTTTTACAGAGATTGTTTCTGAGTTTGGCTTTTTAATTGTTACAAGTGTATTGGAAAAAATAAACACTAAAAAAGTGTTGCATGCAGAACTGTTGCAAACAATTAATTTGTGTTGAATTTAAACAAACAAATTAAGTTTAATAATGTTCAACTTAATTTGTTTGTTTAATTCAACACCAATAAATTGTTTACAACCACTTAACGGTAAAAAAAATTGAGTAAATCCAAGGAATCATCTCGGTATAATTTTTTCAGTGTATATAAAAATTACATATAAATAAATCATGAATTTTCTAGTGTTGTCTGCATCACTATTTACCTTTATTTAAAGGGTTTCTGCTCACACAAAAAGAAACGCACAGCTTAAAGCTAGTGGCCTTTGATGGATCGCATGTCTGTAGGATTTCTGTGTGCGAGGTTATAAACATTACAGACTTTTCAACATGCTTTTCTCAAAAATGTGCAAGGACACACTGAAATAGTGAAATGTCTCTAGCTCTGTGTCCATCCACAGATTCTTCTTTGAATTAGATGTATGCGCAAAACTGGAATATTGCATAAAACATTTGGGAACCGAGCACCGTTTCCGTCCAGTCAAAGTCAAATAGAACTAAATCGTCACTTCCTGATACAACAGTATCATCTCTCCAAATCGTGTATAGACTGTTTGTTGACATGTAGATACAAATATATTTGTAGTTTAAAATATTGTTTAATGATATCATAGAAATAAAGTGTGACCTCACAATTGAACACAAGACTTTTTATTCAATCAATACAAAAACCCGCTGCTTTTTGCTCTACTAAAACATCATGAATGGTGTAACGTTTCATCAGCCAATTAGTTTCATGTGCCTGGTTGTGAAAATAAAAGCCCAACTAGATCCAGTTATTTTCCCAATACAAGCATTTGTGGGTGTTCTGCTCTGCTTACAATTAGTTGATTCACAAAGTGTGAAAGATATTATATAGAACATTTAAACCCGACTGTGAATAGGAGCTTTGATAAGCGAGTAGGGTTAGTTAAATAGCATCAGCTTCATTATAGATTCAGCACTGACAACGAGCCTTTAGACAACAGGTCACCAATGCTGGCCGCCTGCCATTGGGAACGATGGGAGTCTGACAGACGCAGCGAGACTTGCAGTTGGGCTGCAAACACATTTTCTTCTTTCTTTCCCGCTTTCTCTCTCTCTCCCACACCCACACGGACAAACGGACACACACTCTCACACGCCTCCTCTCACCCGTCTCAGTGTCAGGATTCAGGGAAACTCTGTTGCTTTGACCTAATCCGCTTTTCCGCCCAGCTGTGAGGGAAAGTCACCTTTTGATTTGATCACATTTAAATGCAGAAAGGGCCGGAAAGAGGTGACTGTGTGGCACTCCTGGAGATGCTTGACGCAGGCCTGAATGGGAGCTGTTGTAGTTAGGGACAAAAATGTGACAGGCAGCTTTATCACGGTTACCAACCCAGAGCGTCCGAAAATTATTGCCTCTTTTAAGCTGGGATGCATACATTCAAAGGGGCCTAACCCAACAGACACTGTTCTGCTGTTCAGCATCTTGATGGTGTTGAGATATGCTGTTTTTTTTTTTGGGAGGATGATGAACTAGAAGATGCCAGTGACTAATTAAAGCAAGGATTACGTCAGTGCTTTGCTGTGATTCACACATCCCGTGGGACAATAGACCAATGATTTTGCAATTAAGAAATAATTCAGGAAATTTGTTCACTATCTTGAAATTCGATTTAAAATCACACGTGAAGTGGAATTGCAAATTTAACATCCATAAACACAATCACAAAGTGTTCCACGCACACGCAATAAAAAGGGAAGCTGTACAATTGTGACCAAGGAAAGCATTGCTTAATGTTGAAATATGTTGACGCGTCTGCCAAAAGGAGTAATTGTATCAGTGGAGTGATGAGATCATGAGTTCATTTACACTTTGTAGAGTTGCAGATGTGAGCGTCCAGAAGTTGAAGCGGTCGGACAAATAACGCCATGTCCCTTTTGGAACACACATTGTGATCTTGGAGACAAGGGTCTTTTATGATATGAAAAGGGTGTAGTGTACTAGTACATGTATTATTTTCTGTATTGGTGTACTTTACACTTGTTAACACTGAATAACATAGTTTTCACTCTTGTTAAAGGAAATTAATAATACATTAAAAGCAATTTTAAAGAAACATTAAGTAGCACATTCATTAAATGGGAAATTTTGATTGCAGTTGAGATCGAAATGTCACACACTGAAGAAATGTATTAGTTTCAAAACAGATATTAGTAAATTATTACAAATAAACATCTAAATACATGCTGACATGACGTTTAGATTTGTTTTGTGTGTAAATTTACTTCTAAACTATTTCAAAATTGTATCATAATTATTTATAAAACTGTATATACAAAAGTCAAAAGTATTAGCCCTCTTGTGAATGTTTTGGTTTTTTCAAATATCCCCCAAATTACTTTTTTTATGATGTTTAACAGAGCAGGGATTTTTTTACTGTATTTTCTATAATATTTTTTTCCACAGGAGAAGCACTTTTTTATTTAGACTTGAATAAAATCAGTTTTTATTTAAAAAAAAAAATTAAGGTTAATATTACTTGCCTTAAAGGGCACCTATTTAACCCTTTTTTAAAGATTTTAAATTTTAGTCTTTTGTCTTTTGTGTCGCCAGAATGTGTCTGAAAAGTTTCAGCTCAAAACACCCGCCAGATTATTTATTATACCTTTCATAATACTGAAATTTTCTGCTCTGAGCATAATGTAACTGATTTTGTTGCCTGTGCGTTTAATGCTAGTTCTCCCTGCCCACCGTTATCACGTGCCTGGCTGCATCAGATAAACAGCACAGTGACAGACATGAAGTAAGCAGATCTCATTTAACATTTGTGAGAAATACTACAGAGAGCTAAACAGATCTTTTAATCCCAGTTGCTTTGCACACGTCCTGTCTTGTTGATATGATTATACACGTTTCTACAGAGACATGATAATACGCGGCTGTCAATCAGACCGGTGGGTGGGGAAACCGCACTTCTTCGTCACGTTGCGGTGGCCCTCAAAAAGGGTCCTATTTTAACTTTAGGAAGTTTTTAAAAAGACACTTTTTATTTTGTTTCTATCACCCCAATATAACCAACCCAAGCTCATTCTGAAAACGTAGTCCCGTGGACGTTTCTGGAGACAGCAGAATACGTCCCGGGAGGTACGTACGGCTGCATTTATTTTTTTCAAGCGAACGCTGCGGGGCGGTGTGACGCTGTTCCCTTTCGAGCTTGCCGGCTGACCGCTTACCTCCTTGTGGAGGGCTTTCCCGCTTCAACCCGTTTGTCCACTCAGCTCACCGTGTAACGTCGGCAGGCTCGAGATGCAGAGAGGAGGAGTTGACTACGGCGATCGGTTTCGAGTCCGGGGAAGAGCAGTTCCAGCAATCAGGTAAGACAAAAACAGAATCCCAAAAATTAAGTGAACAAGTTTCATAACAGGGTGAGAACGCGGTGAAATCCGAAAACGCGGTAGAAAAAAAAAATCAGGGCTTTTCTTTTTTTGAACGGCTTTTGTAAACTGTTGCTCGGGTTTAGGGAAGCGAGCGGGTGGGTGGGTCAATCGGTAAAATTGGTTGGGTTCAGGGAAAGAGGAGGGCGGTCAGCCGATTGGCCGGTCGTGCAGTCAATCATCCGGTCAGTTGGACAGCGGCCTCTGGCGGGTTGACGCAAGAACAGCGCGGGCGCGAACCGCACTCGCGAAAGATGTTCAAGATGAGAAAAATCACACAACAGCGGCCTCTCGCAGATTCGCAAAAACAAAAACTGCAGCCGTACGTACCCGCCGGGACGTATTCCGCGGCCTCCAGAAACGTCCGCGGGACTACGTTTCCACAATGAGCCTGGGTTGAATATAACTGTGGACACACTTTACCTACACACAGTTCTGTTCAAACAGCTTCCAAAAGATGATTTTCATCATAGGTGTCCTTTAAGATATATTTTCTTTAATTGTCTACAGAACAAACTATTATGTGTTGAAGAAAATTGTATTTACTTTAAATGTTCTGACTTCAACAGTATATATACATTACATATATATTCATTCATTCATTTTCTTTTTTTCTTAGTCCCTTTATTAATCTGGGGTCACCACAGCGGAATGAACCACCAACTTATCCAGCATATGTTTTATGCAGCGGATGCCCTTTCAGCTGCAACCCAGCACTGGTAAACAACCATTCACACTCAATAACACACATACACTACGGACGATTTAGCCTACCCAATTCACCTACCATGTTTTTGGACTGGTGGGGGAAGCTGGAGCACCCGAAGGAAACCCACACGAACATGGGGAGAACATGCACACTTTACACAGAAATGCCAACTGACCCAGCTGGGGCTCAAACAAGCGACCTTCTTTCTGCTACCCACTGCACCACCGTGCTGCCCAGTACATATATTACATTATATTACATTTTTCAAAATAACTTAAACAAGGCCACCTAGAAGTAAATGTATTCTTTTCTGAGCAAAATCTTAAAACTACCATCGCTTCTGAACTGAAAAAAATAAAAACCTTTTCTTACAACAATAAAACTATTTTTCTCTCATTCAGTCTTTTGAAAATTGAGATTCTGTGCCCGTGGCTATATATTAACTGCTCTTGTGAGTCATTCTGCTGATTTAAAAAGCTCTACAGACTTAACAACATTTGAAAGACATGTCAGGCAGTTGTTTAATCTGTCACCCTGTGATAGACTGAAAGAACCTCATCATGCATGCTTCATGCACTCTTTATCTCTCAGCGTGACACAATTCAGCAGCAGTTGGTAGTTGGGAATTCACATTTAAATGCCATTAGGTCTCATTTAAAAACTTTTAATTGTAGAATTTTGTCAAGCCAGTTTTAGAATATATAAATGAATAAATAAATCTGATGTTATTCGTTTAACAGTTTTAGGTTTAGATGTTTATGTTAGTAAATAGGTAATGCATTTGCTAATCAAGTTAAGACATAAGCATAGGGTTTTCATTTTTACATCGACTAATCAAATTGTTTGTAATAAGAATAAATGTATAGCATAACTGGTTGTCACAGCAAACCACGAGATCACCATAATTCATCAAACAATAATCAAAACAAAGGTCTGTGCTGGTTGCTTGTGGAATAAAAGTGATTGTTCAAAACCGCATTGTATTTTAGGGCAATCTTAAAGCCACCAACACCTTTGCCGTCTTTGGCTGGTTGGGATGATAAATGACTTTAATAAGTCTGTAGCTTCAGGACACACTACAGGGAAATGAAAGTAAAACACCTTATGTGTATCAGTGTTTTGGAGATTTACATACAGGTTTTTTAATCATGTGTAGACTAGCCCAAAGTCTCAATGACAGACAAATGACAGAGCAAAGCATTTCTTCTCATAAATGTTTGTGTAACTAAAGTCAGAATCAGGTGCCATTTGTCAATCTCATTCATGAGTTTTCTCTTTTTCTGAGGGGTCTGCAGGATAGATTCAGGATATTTGTAGCATTTTCTGTTATTTGTCTTCAGAAACTCACTTAATTAAATGATTTGTTCATTACAGTATTGTTATAGATTAATAAAAAAAAATGGAAATAGATTTTTTTTATTTGCTATCGATTTATTTGCTATCGGCATCCTGGCCAAATTTGCCCACAAGTCTCTGTCCATCATGGCCTCCCAACCATCCCCACATCATAATTAGCTTCATCAATCTGTTTCCTCTTCACCAATCAACTAGTGTGTGGCGTGCGGTCTGGCACAATATGGCTGTCATCGCCATATCCAGGTGGATGCTACACACTAGTGGTGGACGAGGAGATTCCCCCCATTGTGTAAAGTGCTTTAAGTTTCTAGAAACACGCTGTTTAAATGTAACAAATTATTATTATTATTAACAACATAATGGTTGAAAGACAAAGGCTTTCAGCCTAACGTTAAGCCCTATTACACTGTCAGAGACTTAAAAAATAAATCTTTAAAAATTACTTTAAATAATCTGAGGGCAGTTTCATTCAATGAACCACCTTCGTGTGTAAAGCTGCCATGTAGTTCAGGTCAAACCACGTGATCTATGCAGTACGGCTAGTCAATGTCAATCAAAAAACGTCACAGCAGAGCATTAAAGTCGACTACTCTGTTCAACACTACTGCAAAGTTACGATGTGCAACACATATAAACTGTATATGTCAACATTTAAAAATGTGCTTAAGGGTTTCATGACTCTTTAAAGATCCAATTAATTCACAACATTTAATTGAAACATTTAATTCAACTTTGTTTTTGTTTTTAATGGGATGGTGGGCCAAATCAAAGGTTACCTTTGGCCTGCAGGCCCTAGTTTGGGCATCACTAGTCTAAAGGGAACCATCAAAGTGTGCTGTACTATTCCAATATAAGCCTTTCTTAAGGGTTTTTTCCTTCACTTTCATCAATTGGTGAAGTTTGTCTCTTGCCACTGTTGCCACTGGCTTGCTTGGTTTGGGACTTGTAGAGCTGTGCATCAGTGGAGTTGCTCTTCAGTATTTACTGTTTCGTCTTTCAGCGGTGGCATTTACATTACACTGAACCAAACTGAACTTCAACTGTGAAAACTGGACTGCTGCCATTTCAATTTACTAGAACTTCATCTACAGTATGCTAAGCTGCTTTGGCACAATCTACATTCTAAAAAGCGCTACAGGAATGAAGATGAATTGTAATAAAAAACAATTGATAATTAATATATTAATATCAACCTCTGTAACCAGAAAAGTTCCTCTCTCACCTCCAAACAAGGTCACTATGAATAGTTTTTTTTAGCCAATCCTGCAGTAACTGGAGATCAATGTTCCTGAGGAGCTGCGAATTATTATGGGTTTTGATCGCACAAGTATCAGCTGACAGTACTGTGCCACGTTTTATTTCAAAGAGCTCGCTGTGACAATGGCTTCTGGTAATAATAGTATATGTTTCCCCTCCTGGAGAGGCTGTGAATGCTATCTCCACACACCATCTCATTCCATCTGAGCCTCACACAAACCGCTGACATATCACACAAATACCTCCTTTATTAGCTGGCAGTGATTGTTTGCTGAATGGGATAGTGGCCCCCAGGACCCCAGCAGACATTCCAGCACAGTGTTACACTTACATGACATAAGATGAAGGTATATTTCTGTAGAACAGGTCTGTACTGGCTGCCGTTGAGGTCTCTTTCTAGGATGTAGCCTGAGCAGAGATGCTCACTACATGGTTGTGATGGAAAATACAGTTAGATATTATTCTCTTCACTGTAGTTACAGAATATTTAGCAGATTCTATTCTTATTTATGTTAAGATTAGCTTAATGTCTGCATGAACCAGAAGTTTCTGAGGCTTTTATTTCGGTATGCTGATGTACTTGACTAACTGAAATTAAATATTAAATAGAGGAAGGGCTTACTTTTTTGCACATCGTTCCCTCATAGCAAACTAATCGTAAGTGGGGTGTGAGTAAGAATATTATGGCTGAAGTTGTCAAATTGACATCAACAGAGAAGGATCGCCACCAAGGATCGCCTAGATATACTTGCACATATTAATTGTTCACCTAAAGAAAAACAATGTGCACTTGCAAAATAAATGTAATAAACATTATAAATTTTCACTTCACACAGACTATAACAATCAATGGAACTGGACATACAGTAAGCAGTGTTTTCTTTGACAGTGTTACCAACTTAGCCATCATGGTGGTGCAGTGGATAGCATAATTGCCTCACAGCTAGAAATTTACTGATTCGAGCCCTGGCTGAGTCAGTTAGCATTTCTGTATGGAGATTGCATGTTCTCCCCATTTTCGTGTGGATTTCTTCCTGGTGCTCCGGTTTCTCCCACAGTCCAAAGACATGTGGTACAGGTGAATTGAATAAACTAAATTGGCCACAGTGTATGAGTGTGAATGCAAGAGTGTATGGATGTTTCCCAGTGATGGGTTGTGGCTGGAAGGGCCTCCGTTGCATAAAACAATGGATGAGTTGCTGCTCGCATCAAATTCAAAGCTCTGATGTTTGCCTACAAAGACATCTCTGGCTTTGCTCCTTCTTATCTGCTCTCACTTCTGCAGATTCATGTGCCCTCCAGAAACTTGCTTTCAGTGAATGAACGTTGCCGTCGTTCCATCCCAAAGAGGGAAGAAATCACTTTCCCGAACTCTCGCATTCAATCTGCCCAGTTGGTGGAATGAACTCCCTAACTGCATCAGAACGGCAGACTCACTTGCTGTCTTCAAGAAACGACTAAAAACTCAACTATTTAGTCTCCACTTCACTTCCTAATCTGCAATTGCCTCTCTGGCTATACCACTAACTGTACTAAAAAAAAAAAATACATTACTAACGATTTCCTTCTTAGACTTTACACACCTGAAACTTGTCTACAGCACTTATTCATTGTTGCTCTTATAGTTGTGTAAATTGCTTCCTTGTCCTCATTTGTAAGTCACTTTGGATAAAAGCGTCTGCTAAATGACTAAATGTAAATGTAAAACATGTGCTGGATAAGTTGGCGTTTCATTCTACTGTAGCGACGCCTGATTAATAAAGGGACTAAACTGAAAGGAAAATTAATGAATGAACTTAGCCACTTTGTTGCTATATTTAGTGACATTTTAGAACCCCATAGCGACAAATTATCAAAAAAGCAACTAGCGACAAATCTAGCAACTTTTTTTGGTGTTACTGGACATTTTTATACACTTTCATGCGTCCGTACTGTACCAATCCTTCTCTTCTCAACGAGCTGCAGGTGACACCGTCAGCTCCTCCCCTTCCATGCCTCAGAGCACTCACAAGCAAAGGAAATTTCCCTTGTACAGTCAAACTGATCTGCTTCTCCTTTGTTTTAAATTAAACAATTTAATTTGAACAATATTTATTTTAGTGACAGTTTCAGAACTTGAGTTTGAGTTTATTACATCTGAGAGATTACTGCAAATTCACTACATGTCTATACTGCATTCAAATAGCAATAAATTTAGTTAAATTGACATGCAGACATAAAGTGAAGTGCAAATATAAATACCCCTTTATTAACCATACGCTGTTAAACAAACAGAAACAGTTGGATATGATGATGTCAGTAATATGCTAATTGACGTATGACATAATCTAGTGATGTTTAGTGACTTTTTGGGCAGAGCTTAGCCTTTTCATTGAAAATAGTTGGCAACAGTGTTCTTTAATAAAACATAGTTTTTGTTCACATGGTGCTCTACACTCTTAAATAAATGAGGCTCTTTTACAGTTTTTAGAACAGAACTATTCAGTTTTTGATGGATTCACAGGAACTGAGAACAGTTTTAATTCTAGGAAATAAGTTCTTCATTCATTCATTTTCTTTTCGGCTTAGTCCCTTTATTAATCTGGGGTCGCCACAGCGGAATGAACCACCAACTTATCCAGCATATGTTTTAAGCAGCGGATGCCCTTTCAGCAGCAACCCATCACTGGAAAACACCCGTACATTCTCAATCACACAAATACACTATGGGCAATTCAGCCTACCCAATTCACCTATAGCGCATGCCTTTGGACTTGAGGGGGAAACCAGAGCACCCAGAGGAATCCAACACGAATGTGGGGAGAACATGCAAACGCTGTGAGGCGAGAGCAATACCCACATTTTAGAGCAAGATCTAATCCAGCAAAAAAAGAACAACAGTGACATAAGTGTACATTGATTGGGCAAATGCATGCCATATAAAACACAGGCGCGACAAGACATTATGAGACATAAACATACAGAAAGTTAATGTTAACATTTACCTGTTGTGTTTGCCTGTTGTTGTTATTTTTTTTATTTTTTTCAGCCTTGATAATATATAGCACTACAATGGAATGGACTGGAATGTGTTTATATAGTCATTTACTGTATCGTGTATGGCCATACACCCAAAGTGCTTCAAAATCATGAGTATCACGTAATCATGAGCAGCCACATGACACACCAGCTATAGGTGGAGTGAAAAACAGGGATAGAGCCAATTCGGTGGATGGGGATGATTGGGAGGCCATCATGAGTGAGGGCCGATGGAGGGAATTTGGCCAGGATACCAGGGTTACACCCCTACTCTAGAAGTGCCATGGGATTTTTAATGACCACAGAGAGTCTAGGTTTAACGTCTCATGTGAAAGACAACGCTTACTGACTGTATAGTATCCCCTTCACTTTACTGAGGCATTGGGACTCCTGCTGGCCTCACTAACACCACTTTCAACAGCAACCTGGTCTCCCATCCAGGTACTGACCATGCTGAGCCCTGCTTAGCTTCAGTGAGTAAAAGGTCTTGGGCTGCAGGATGATATGGCTGTGGCATAGGTGATTTTGTCTGTACTTTATACTGTACTTATTTGTCTATGTTCCATCCCTATTATAATGGAAGACAAAACTCAGAATGAGATTTTATCATGTTGTTTTTCATACTCCTAATGCTAACTTTAACCCATAAAGATTGGCATCTATTGTTTTTTGAAGAACCATTAAGATCAAAAGAAACTTTCTATTCCATAAAGATTTCTTTAATATAGAAAACTATTTTTCAGATCAACACAATGCTCATCAGATTATGAAATGTTTTTTAGGGAACCAAAACAGGTCCTTCCATGGCAAAACTCGCACCTTTGTTTTTAAGAGTGTTCTTAGAAATGATGGGTAGAAAGTGATCTTCCCCCAATATTTAATTCCACGCTAGTCAGCCAGTGCAAAAAGAGTTATTTAATTAACATCTCTCTCCTTGTTTCTCCATCTGACATCAGCATAGGCTGCCCAGCTGTGTTTTTCTGAAGAGAAAGGACATGTACACAGTCTCCTCTGACCCAGCGCTGAACTGTAGAGGCAGCCAGTAGAGCTTCATGAAGCGTTGATACTCAGCTAACCTGAGCATGCAAAGGGGAAAGTCGTAACATTACAGGCCCCTCACTTGGAATATAGTTTTGGATTAGTGGGCACTGGAATGAAGCAAAATACAGGAATCTCAGGATGCCTATTTTAATGGAAAGTCACGGTGTAAAAAGCACCCCTGCTGGCAGAATTTTTTCAGCAGTGTTTGGATTGAACAGTCAAAATTACAAACAATGTGCCCTCAGCCCTTTTTGCACACATCTTTATGGCTTGAGAGGATAAAATAAATTTGATTTGGCAGCCAAAGATATTAACATACACTACCTGACAAAAGTCTTGTTGTCGATAAGACAAATAATAACTTGATTTCAAGTTGACCGTTTAGAAAAGTGATAGAAGGTAGATTTTTCTGATGAATCATCTGTTGAAATGCATCCCAATCATCACAAATACTGCAGATTGACATTCCACATGACTTTATTAATGTTATTTGAGTATTGCAGAGATGTATGGATGCCGTGGTCCAAGCTCATGGGAGTCATAAACAATGTTAATTTTTTTTCCACTGCACCATGAGTTTATATTCTACAATATTTCTGTTAAGTGACTTAGACATTGACAAGTGATTAGAAATTTGTCTAATCAAAGTCAGTCCTTACTGTTCTAATTACATCATTAAAAATCAAGGCATGATCATATTTTATTTTGCTAAAATAAGCGTAATCTAGAGGCTTTTGCCTTTCACATAATCCAATTCTGTCACATAAGCCAATTCTGACACCAAATGATCAACTTGAAGACATTGTTATTATTTGTTGTTCCTAAAACTTGGATAGGCGACAAGACTTTTATCAGGTAGTGTAGAGTAAAAGTGCAATTCAATAACAATGTGATTGTCAATAAAAAAGTGTTTATTCTTATATTTAATTTCATTATTAAGTTGTTATACATAGTTGTAATTATTTTTATGAAGTTTAAATACAAACTCTTTCTCTCTCGAACTGAAGATCAGACTGTTCCAGCAAATGGTCAATTCGAAGGTTTCACTCTAAATATCAACTTTCCATTTTTGAAGAAGCTTCAAGCTGTCCAAACAATAATAGTGGGGGACAGCAACAAGCAACATGAGGCAACCCTGGGAAAGGGGAATGCGCCACTTGGAATAGGGGTAGAGGGAAACAATCTTATTTTCCTTTGCATGAGAAATATGAACTTGCTTCCCACATCTGTTTGCTTAAACTTGCACTATTGCCAGGTGCACAGATCGTCCAGACCAGGGCCATCATGATGACTTCATGCAGTATCTTTCTAAGAAATCCTGATGAAAAAAAGTCTGATAAAGATAGATAAGATAAATTATTTGTTGAGGTCTTCTATAGCACAATGGTTTACATTCATTAAAAAAACTCTTCTGTATGGCATTGATCATTTATAAAAGATTTAAATGATTAGTTCACCCAAAAATTAACATCCTCCTATGATTAATTGATGCCCTCATGTTGTTCAACCCCGCGAGATCTTCATGGTTCATCATCGGAACGAAATTATTAAAGGATATTTTAATGAAATCTTAGAGCTCTCTTATTCTCCATAGACAGCAAAAGCCATGAGATGTTTAAAGCCCAGAAAAGGAACTAAAAACATATCATGTGAGTAGTTCAACTGTAATCATGCGAAGCTACAAGAACACTTTTGTGTGCCAAAAAAACTGTAAAAAACGTTGTTTATCCGCATCTAGTCAGGATGTACATTTACAGTAGTCCAGGCAATAGGACATGTGCAATACGACTGTGTGATGTGCTGCTGACTCTCATGGCAATATGTCGTACTACCTCTAGTAAAAGCGCACACTGACCCATTCCTGCCCCGGAATGTTTTTGCAATTTTTTTGGTTCCTTTCTTTGAATATCTTGTGCTAGTTGCTGTCGGTTGGGGAATGAGAGAGCTCTCGGATTTTATCTAAAATATCCTAATTTGTGTTTCAAAGATGAACAAACTTTCTTTGGGGATTAGAACAATATGAGTGCGAGTAATTAATCCCCTTCCTTCAGCTTATTCCCCGCTTTATCAGGGGATTTAATTGTTTTAAGGAGCAGATGCCCTTCTAGCCACAACCCAGCACTGAGAGTACAACCCTGAGTGATGGGAAATGCTCAAACATAGTACCTAGTACCGAAAAACCTAGTACCGAAATCGACAGCAGGACATGAATTGACTCCCAGAGTCGAGTCTTTTTTTTTAAAATCCTCCTGAATGAAGCAGTTACATGCTACTGGTACAATGCTTATAATGAGCTTGATGAACACTTGTTTTACGCTGGGCGACGCAGTGGCGCAGTGGGTAGCACGTTCGCCTCACAGCAAGAAGGTCGCTGGTTCGATCCTCGGCTCAGTTGGCGTTTCTGTGTGGAGTTTGCATGTTCTCCCTGCATTCGCGTGGGTTTCCTCCGGGTGCTCCGGTTTCCCCCACTGTCCAAAGACATGCGGTACAGGTAAATTGGGTAGGCTAAATTGTCCATAGTGTATGAGTGTGTGTGTGTGTATGTGTGGATGTTTCCCAGAGATGGGTTGCGGTTGGAAGGGCATCCGCTGCATAAAAACTTGCTGGATAAGTTGGCGGTTCATTCCGCTGTTGCAACCCCAGATTAATAAAGGGACTAAGCCGACAAGAAAATGAATTAAAGAATGAATGTTTTACGCTTTCGCTTTTGAAATTTGCTACCACAAGCACTCTAGGCTATTATAAATAGTGCTGCAGGATGAAGTTTGCTTTCACTTTTATGAAACAGACCTTTTGGAAGTTTACTTTTACAGATGATCTGCCTGCAATGTCAAGATTGCTGTGTTATAAATTGAATATAGCATATGTGTGTAAATTTGGAGCAGATTGACGTTTTACTAGCACTGCAGGTAAAATTAAGATGGTCTTGGTTATTGCTATGCTCATGTAAAATTTTTAACCTATGCTTAGGCATATTTTACAAATTAATTAATTAATTAATTAATTAAAAAACACTAATCATAATGACAAAAGAAGCAAAGATTTATTTATTCACAAAATCTGACAACACATGTCATTTTTATTTATTTATTTATTTTTTGGCCCTGGACACACTTAATAAATATTTAACTGGTCATTAAATCAAATTGAAAATCTAGCTATATTGTTTGTTGATCGGTTGGAGCGTCTGTTGTCTTTAAAACAAAACCGCTGACTGTTCGCTACACCAGATTATTTCGTTCACTTGGTACTCTGTATTCAAGTATCAAATATTTAGCTATATTAAGAAGATATTAAGGCTATTTTACAGTTTTTATTTAAACTGTTTGGGTTCAATTGGAGTGTTTTTATTTGTTAATGAACTGCTACACATCTTTTCATTGAATATTTCGATAATAAATTGATGTTTTAAATTTCTGTCTCCAAGTTTGCAATGTAGATTTCTAAATTCAAAAAGTATAGGCTGATAATTATTTTATTTTGACTGCAAATGATTTAAACTGCTTTCTCAGTGATTGGTTGCAGCTGGAAGAGCATCCGCTGCGTAAAACACGTGCTGGATAAGTTGGTGGTTCATTCCGCTGTGGCGTCCCCAGATAAATAAAGGGACTAAGATAAAAGGAAAACGAATAAATGAATGATTTAAACTGTTGAATTTGTCTCACCACATGAGAACTGCATGATGTATTCAGCGCGATATGATACAGCTTGTTTATCACTTGTGCTATTTTAAGTGAAGGCAAATGAAATTGATTCTGGAGTCGACTCCAAAATTAGGAGTCGAGAATCAGAGTCAACTTCAAAAAACCTGGAACCGAACACCCCTACTCAAACAATCTTACGTTTAGACACTATAGCCAATTTGTTTATCCAATTCACCTATAAGGCTTGTCTTTGGACTGTGTGTGAAACCCACACAAACACGAGGAGTACATGCAAACGCCACACAGAAACTCTCCTGGTCCAACGGGGACTCAAATCAGCAACCTTATTGGTGTGAGGCAATCGTGCTAACTACACAGCAAATTCATCTGAGTTAAATTCTCGGGGTTGAAGCATTTCAGAGTAAAGTGTTGACGTTAAAGAGTTAGATTTTGATAAATGAATATAATAAGAGTTAGAATTGATTTTATTCAGTGCGAAATCAAGGAGTTATCTTTTCAACACTTGGTGGTGTTATTTCCAACATCCGGGAATTCATGCAGCCCCAGTCACTGAAGAATTTTCCAGACGCCATTTTCCATCTGAGGTTTAGAACAGCAACTGGTGAGTCAAACTACCTAAATGTTGGTATTTTACTGACTTTCTTTAAGGAAATACAGTTGTAAACATATTGTTAAGTTAATAACTTTAGAATGGAGTGACAATTTTAATCTTCTGCGGTTCATTCATGGTTGTTTGTGTATCTAGCTTAACTGTATTACTATTCACTTCTTTTCAAGAATGTTTTTATATATGCTCACGCATACATAGTGCATAAAAATATCAAATGTACATGTTCAACACATTTCTGTCACGCTTAATGCCATTGTGTGCGTTGTTACCCATCTGTAAAATAAAATCGACACTTCTCCTTTAATTCGAAGCAAACTAGCGAGGGAATCCCCGGAGCAGCCTAGCCTAAGTTACTCTGCCCGGATGCTAACGGCAACACAGGACGGTTTCCATACGCTCTGGAGAGTTTCTAAAACATATCTGGTGAGTAAATGAACATATGCTTACTTGTAAAAGGCTTCCTGACTAAAACATGATTGTTTGTTATTCGTGTACGTTAATTTGGTTATTTTAAACACCGCGGCCCTTTTAAACTGGTTCATTCGTGGCCGTCCATATACCGTTAAGTTAGTTCATAGACTCGCGTGATAACGTACGCTTGAATTATATTAAGCGTTGACAACCATTAAAGTCGGAATGTTAACATTAATGTCTTTAAATGACCGCGTTTGCACTTTCTCAGACATTTAAGGTTACAGAAGTCTCCCGGAAGTTGCGGGACTAACGTTAACGTTATCCCGCAAATGCACAGAGACTCCCAGATGCCCAAGTAGATGCCCGCAAATGAATGATAATCTCCCGCCCGGTCATTAAACACTTTGCACACCCCTCTCCACCGCATCCCTCCCAGCTCTTCAGGTACGTCGCGCGCGCGTCACCCCCACCGCTCTTCAGGTACGTCGCGCGCAACTCATCTCATTGCTCTTCAGGTTCTCATCTCTCCCGCTACCTCCCGCAAATCAACTCTGTATCCCCCGAAAATTACTTTTCCCAACTCGGGATGTCTGACGTTAGTAAGTTAGGCTATTTCTGTAGTCAGGAACATCTTAGTCAAGCTTTTTCTCTTGCATGATATTGTGCTTAAAACTATAGGCTAAACTTAGCATGTACTGTACACAACATTTCCTTTTTATTAAAGACAATTTAGTGCGTTGTAAACAGCCACCTGTCTGTAAAATTAATCAACTGATTCATATTTGAGCAGCCTAATGTTGATAAAGGTTTGATTTGTAGATTTATTATCCATAATCAACATCTGAATCAAAAGATATCTGAAAAAGTGTGAGGCATACTTTGTGATGTTCATCTCTCTTTTTTATCTGAAGGTTATGCATATGTGTTAAATACTAATTTTTTGTTGTTTTTTAACAGCCACAGTTCTCTATATAATAACACAAGACCCTGTGACGGTGGCTGATTAGACACGGATGGTGTATTTCCATAGTTGGTGGAATGACCAAGCACACCTTCTTGGTCATATGTGGTGATAATAATGAAGGTATATTTGATAAAGTTCTGTATTTGTTTCACAAGCTGAGAGGGTATTAGAGCATTAAAGAATAACGAATGACATGAAGGTGATAAGTTTTGTATTGTGGGTGAACTGTTACTTAAATAATGTTTTGCTCTTTGCTTTGCACTTTTCCTCTTCTGCTTATCCTAATATTTTAGATTATATTTGGACCTGAAACATCTGCTAGACTCCAGGAAAGGTGGCGTCAATACTGGACCTGAAAGGGCCTAAGAAGTTGAATCTGGTAAAGAAACATGCACGCACGCACACGCTTACAGAAAACTGTTGTTTATGAAGTTTATGAATATTTTTTACACTGTGGCCAATATTTTGTGGAAGTCAGCATCACTAAATGATATAAAAGATTTTAAGCTCCTCTAAATTTTGCTCCAAGTGTTGTGTTAAATTCAGGATTCTGGACAGACAGCTGCCTGTTTTTCCAGTTCTAGTCATAGTGGTTAACCTAATTGTTTTTGGAGATCCAACAGTGATATATGTGTTTTTTCTACTTTTCCATATCCTGTCACCTCAACCAGCTGGGAGAGTCAAGTTGTGGATCATCATAAAGATTTTCAAAAGGTGAGTTTAGATTTCTTGAATGTTTTATTTACTTTAAATGTTCTTTTAAATATATCATAGAATTTGATTGCAATTTGTTTTCAAACATTTTTCTTAGTCATGCTGGAGTCTTGAAGAGTTCTTAGATGAGCTTCACCCTATATCCGTGCATCAGGAACCACCAGACGAGCGATCAGCAGCTACTACATCGTCATGGATAAAAAGGTCATCCTGTGGCTGGGAAGCACTTCATTCACAGGACATGCTTGATGAGATTTCCTAGCTCCAGTTTGTTTTCACACAAGTTTACAGCATTTATACCTTCATTTAAACTGCTGTGTTTGATATGGAGGACCAAGGAAACACCCGAAGTGAAAGATTTGCACGCCAAGTTGTTTAAAATGTAATTTCACAAGAAAACTATGAGTTCAGAAGTAAACTATGAGTGACGCTATATTGAACTTTCAAATTGCTCTGATAACACATCAAGTTTGGACCAAAGGACTGAAACAGCCTTTTTGAGCACTGGTCATACATATTTTGTTGATACTATCTGTACTAATAAAACATTTAAAGCATATTTGACATTGTTGCATTTTAAAAACTGAATGAATTGTTGAAGTGGTGAATGTTTTCAAATAAAATGTTTTTTATTTTGTAATTTACAGTCTATTTGACCTTTTTACCATATTTACACTCAAGAGAGTTGAATAAAATAACAATATATTACACCAGGCGGTGTTAAATATAGTTACATTTTTTAACTCTGCCCTGAGTTAAAATTAACCCTTACTTCGGTGTCAATGTGCCAACCCTTTTGAAAGTGTTGATTTAACTCTGTTTTGAGTGGACCCCATGAGACACTTTCAAAGTGTTGAAATTAACACCCATAGAGTTGTTTTGGGTCCCCATATTTTGCTGTGTACTTACCAAGCGTGCCCCCAATGAGTAATTAATAACAGTATTTTGACTTTTAGGTGAACAAATTCTTTAAAGTGCATTTAAAAACTTTCGATTTATTGTGCTTCTTACAATACAAAGACAATAACTCTTTAAAGAACTGTTCACTGAGATTTTGGGGGAAAACCAAAAAGGATTCTTCGCTGTAAAACCCTGCTTTATCAAATGAAATGAGTGTAGTTAACTTAAAATGTACTGAACTTTAATTCTACTCATTTGAAAAGAGTTTTGAACTCAGTGTTAAAGGTAATGAGTTAGTTAAATACTCTATTACTTCAACTTAAATGGAGCAAGTTCACAGTACTCATATATATTAGCTTTTTAACTCAAATGGTTTGTGGCAATCGTTTTCCTCAAACGGTTTTAGTTTCCCTAACTTATTTTGTTTTACAGGACTCAGTTGGTTTGAGTTCTCTTCATTTATGCGGTTTTACTGTGTTCAAATTGCTTCATTTACTCAAATGGATTAAGTTTACAGTACTCATTAGCATTTGTTTTTGAACTTATATGGTTTGTTGCAATCGGTTTCCTCAAATGGTTTGAGTTATCTTAACTTTGGGTTTTACAGTGTTCTATTGAATCCTTCTTATTGTGCAACTAATGCACTGCTTAGTCTGCGCAATTAATTTGCTTGTGCAACCTGAGCAGCTGTAATTGTATTATAGCACTTCAAAACAAGGGTGCGATCCCTTCCACTGTCTTTCTTGCTGTGCCAAAATTGTCAGAATATCAGGCAAGTTTAAAGGTCATCGCCAAGTGTGTGACACACACCAGACATTAAGCTTGCCAGCATTGTCATTTTTTGAAAGGACTTCACTTACCTGATATCTAATAAACAACAGTGGAGAGCTTGTGCTATACATTACATACCTGCACTGTATTCTTGCGTATGGCTGTGATAGTCTGAACACAAAATGTTGCCACTCCTTGAAGTCTCTCTTGGCATGCAGTCGAGCCAAACTCTTTTCCCTGAAGAATCTGCATCTTGTTGCTTGTTCAAACTTGTTTTCTGGAAGGAGCTTGACAGATCTGCGAGTTCATTGAAACAGTACTCAGCTGGTGTTGCCAGTTGAAATTACTAAGCCACGTAGTCAGAGTCATTATGCTATTCACCTCGCTTCGTAGTGTCATAAAGGTGACCTCGTATTGAACCGGTTGATGGAAGGCAGTGGTTTTTATCACTGATCCAGAATCCCATTTGACAATCAATAAATGATTCAAGCGTCCTACATAAAATGGCAGCTTGCTCGGAAAAATTGAAGAAAAAAAATCCTCCACTAATGGAAAGAACATCCAAACAGTTTGAAGAGTCACAGAAGTATTATGCAATGTTGGAATTTGTCATGTGTACTTGTTCTCGCTTCTCAGTAGACATGCATGATGAGACACATTTGAAGCCAGTCTGAGTTGATGATGCGTTAAGTTCCCAATAAGCCTCGCTCCGAGCTTCTCTTTGTCTTAGTGAGCAAACACTGCAATCATAAGCATCTTAAGGGATTAAAGGTAGAGACGCTCTTTTGCAAAACATCATTATTGAATCGTCATCCATAAATTGTATAACTTAGGTTATACAGTAATGAAGCGCACAATATCGACTCCTGTCACCAGTCTAGTGTAACTGGAGTCATAACTGTACTATGAAATATGACTGTAGTCAGAGTTCAGACATATTGAACAGGTAAGCCCCAAAGCCAGGTAGGTCACATAACTCAAAGAGGAAAACATTGCTCGTGTTTCCTGAGCGCTCTTAAATATCTGGGGTGTGGTGGGGAGGGGGGTGTGCACCAAAAAAGAGGGTAGCAAAAGTCCCTTGAAACCCTCTGGGCCCAGATAGTCTTGGCTTGCTATAGTGATCATACAGGACTCAGGTTAGTCTGGTGCCTTTGGCGTTGAAATCAAACACTTGGCCTTGGAGTTGGATGAACTGTAGATGGTTCTTAAATTGCAATGATGACATGAATTCATCAATTAACAGGAATAATTAAGTCTTTTTGTCTTAAGTATTATGTTAAAATATTATGCTAAATTATCCCACATCCAAATATGTGCCTTTAGCCCAGTGGTCCCCAAACCCCGTCTGTAGATCAACTGGTACCCGGCCACACAAAAAAAAAATCATTAATTATTTCTGTTTTATTTATTATCTGAGTCTGAACAATCTTTTATTTTGAAAAATCTTTTATTTTGGAAAAAACGGCCGTAGTCTTTCCTTTACATTTCGATCACTTGAGCGCCAAAACGTAACTTATAAGCAGCAAAATGAGTAAGAAACAGATGTCTTTGGAAAGTTTCTTAGTGAAAAGGCCCAGTGAAGGACCCACAAACTGCCAAGGAATGGATCCACAACCCATTTGTCAACAAATCCATAAATCCAGCATGTCTGTGCAAGAAAAACAACTGCTGGAGATTGCAAATGGTGGCAGCTTATTTTCATATGACTTCTTTTGCGCATACAAGTTCGTCATTTTCAATGGAGGTTTGCAGCTTGTGCATGCTTGTAGATTTCAGGCACACCACAAAACTTGTATCAGAGTTGCAGCAATGTTTTGTCAGCTTGTCATCCTCTGAGAAAATGGTTGATGGTCGCCTAGAAATCTACATATACTCACCCCACGGGTAATAAAAAGGTTGGGGACCACTACTTTAGCCTACTTTTTTTGTGAAACCACAAAAATACTTCTACATACGTACATTTAACTGCGGTTTCTAAGCAAACTGAATGCTACGCTACAAAACAACTTTTGTTCTTTTTCACACTAATGATATTTACAGGGACATATCATCGATGAATAATTTTTAATTGATGAATAACGAATTTAAGAATAATTTTTCATTGATTATTTGCATGCAGTTCTTTGCACAACACCAAATGAATACCACAAAACATCTTAACGATGTCCATAATTTGTAATGGAATACGTTTGCCTCACTTGGCTCCATTTGGACAACTTTTCTAGCATGGTCAGTTTGTTTAGTAGCTCACATTGTGTACTGTTGTATTTGTGATGCAGAACACTTGGGTTCAAGTCCAGCGAATCATAAGAGAAATAAAAGTAATGCAAAATCAAGGTAAAACTATGTGGTCGCAGTGGACTTTTCTCTT
Organism: Danio rerio; assembly: GCF_052040795.2. Lineage (NCBI taxonomy): Eukaryota > Metazoa > Chordata > Actinopteri > Cypriniformes > Danionidae > Danio > Danio rerio. The sequence goes on from NC_141031.1 coordinate 30,052,579, forward strand.
ACAGCTGCTTTTGAAAAACCTTTTGGATGGGTTTAGAGAAGGGTTTAGGCAGTGGTTTGCTTGATGATCTGTATGACAAGCCCTGTATCCTAAGTCAGTGGTCCTCAACCACCAGGCCGCGGACCGGCTCTGGTCCGTGAATCAGTTGGTATCGGGCCGCACAAGAAATCATTAATTATTTCCCTTTTATTTATTATCGAAGTCTGAACAATCTTTTATTTAGAAAAAATATTTTATTTTAAAAAAGGACCATATTCTTACGCTTTCACATCTAAAATCGCAACCAAATTTAACCCACAAGCAGCAAAATAAGTGAGAAACAGATGTCTTTTAAGGGGAAAAGACCAGTGAAGGACCCACAAACTGCCAAGGAATAAATACGCTATCTATTTATCAACAAATCAGGTGAATCCACCATGTCTGTGCAAGAAGATCAACAGCTGGAGATCGCAAATGAGGCTGTTAGAGGCTGTTAGCAAATCGCTTTTTTTCTAGAGTTCACGCTAGTTCATTATTACCAATGGAGGTGCTGGGCTAGCACGCCTTCCAGACGAACCAGTTGAATGAATGCCGCAAGAAATGCACCACGAGTCACGTGACAAGAACTGACCGTTCAGCTTAAACTGAATATACAGATTTCAGTAGACTAATTATCTTAGACAAACACAGAACTGCCAAACACTGCAGTGCTTTGTAATTTTCTGCATAAATAAAACTGAGAAAACGATTGGTTGCCTAGCAACCTATAAACCTCCGACCACCCAACAGGTCCGCAACAAAATTGTCAAGCATTGACCGATCCGCGGTGATAAAAAGGTTGAGGACCACTGCCCTAAGTGATGTATTTCAGATTTTCAAAAACTTACAATGCACCCTGTAGTAGATTTGTCATCTGAAACAACAAAACTTTTGGTGCGATGTATTTTGTGGTTATCAAAAATGTAGGCTGAGGCACATGTTTTCGGTGAGCCCAGGTTTAAATTATCATCTTTAGTGAAATAACTTGTCATCAGTCTTTTAATAGAAATGCATTAAATTATCTTGTACTTCAAATAGTAAAACCTGACACTAGCAAAAACAAATAAGTAATTTTAACAAAAGTAAATGTCACCACCACTTTGCTTCTGGATTTATCAATCTGATAACCTGAAGTACATTCAAGTTATTGCTTATTGCTTTATTAACATGGCTTGATTGCTTGGTCATCTTTCAGCATCCATAAAATTATTCCAGAGCTTTGGACCAAACATGACCACTCTGCTGGGTTTCTAAGATGCACATTGACGTATGTGAAGTTTATTCATAAACTAATTTCGAGAGGATCACGTGATTATGATTGAACATGGCTGGTTCTGCATTAGCATGTATGATCCACCAATCTGGCTATTTCTAACCCACTAAAAAGAGCCAGGGTTTTTCACTACAGTCATCTTCGATTTGAAGAATTCCCCTTCCACCCCATACCTGTTCACCTTTCCCTCCATAGGGCGGCACGGTGGCCCAGTGGCTAGCACTGTTGCCTCACAGCAAGAATGTCACTGGTTCTAGTCTTTTAACAGAACGGCTGTCGTTTCTGTGTGGAGTTTGCATGTTCTTCCCTTGCTCGCGTGGGTTTTCCCCGGGTCCTCCGGTTTCCTACTACATTCCAAAAAACATGCACAACAAGTGAACTGATCAATCTAAATTTAGCACTACTGTCAATCTCTCATCCTGCAGCATATCTCTTCATAGCAATCATTTTAGTCATCAGCTCTTATCAAGGGGAGAGTTGTCGAGATCTACCTGAGCTCAAGGCTCCCCTCTCACCCTGCAAACGGCAGGGAGCCCAGGGCTCAAGGATCTTTTGAGCTCAGGGCTCTCTCCCGGGACAGCATGCCAAACTTGCTTATAATCAATCATCAGCTAAGTGTGAACTCTTGAAAACTACATTGCTTGATGTGGTAACAATATTTTCAGAGGTGTGCTAGTGACCGGCATACCGAGATTAATTTGTATTCTCATATACTGTAATATGCACATTTGCAATATTTCAATTCTGGTTGTGGATTTGATTCAACCTGTATGCTGTTGGGCTAGATGAAGTACAGTAGTGCACATATGAATTTGAGCAATGAAGTGATTTCTCTTGCATTTGTCACTGAATATATTGTGCGGCTGGCTCAATTGTTTTAATTGAAGCGATGCAGAGTTTATCTGTCATCAGATGTTTCAAAATAAAGGCTTGCCATGGTTTGCGCTGTCATTGCAGTCCTTATGTTTTTATTTCTTCTTTCAAGGAGACCATCAGGGATGATAAACTGCATTCCTTTCACTAACTGTGCTCGAGTAGAGGTGATGAAAAAGAGTGAATTAATATTTTGAATGCTGTGATGGCATATCTGACCACTAAACCAAAGCTGACACAATTTTTTATGCTCCACCTTGCTATACCAGACATATCAGTGGTGAGAAACTATGGGTATAAAGTAAGATAGTGAGTAGAGTTTGGTGACTAATTTTAAAATATACTGTAAAAAATGTAAAGCAGCTTTAATTAATTATTATTTAGTAACTAGTTTCACAGATTTTTTTTTATATTCACCCATATTTTAGCAATATTACTTGAGTTTTTTTTTTTTTCTTTTACAGTTGGCCCAAACTTGACACCAACTTTAGAAAGATTTCAATATTGCCTGGATTTGTGTTTAATTATCCAGTTAACATTAGCTATTCTGAATGTTGAGCGGGTTAGAAAATAACCTTTCGTTTAACTTCTTTGAAGTACATTTGTGCATAGTTCATATTATGTCTTAATTCAGTCAAGAATATTACTTCACTTAAAGTTGTTTTTATTTAACAGTAACAATTTATGATTTAGGATTTTTACAGTGTAAGTTGATTAATATTCTTGCTTGTCTGGACTAATAAACCCAAATCCAGCAACTATTATAAAAATTTTAAAGCTGAAGTCAACTGTGAATCAGATAAAAATAACAGTTCAGTTAATATTTTTAAGAGAGAAATTAAGTAATGATAAAAAAAATAATAATAATAGGTCACTCTTTATTTTGATGGTCCATTTGTTGAATTTAGTTACATTGCATTTACATGCCAACTAATTTTTATTAGATTATAAGCAGACTGTTAGATTGGGTTTAGGGTTAGTGTAAGTTGACATGTACTTGCAAAGTTTCTTATAGTCAGTTAAATGTCTGTTGAAGGAGCAGCAGCAGATATCAAGCAGACAGTCTACTTATACTCAAATGGACCATCAAAATAAAGTGTTACTAAATAATAATGATTTGCTTAGATAAAGAGTTCTTGCCGTTCTCCATATAGAAGTGCAACCCTGGAAGATCAGCAGACAGTATCTTGTAACCTCTTTTATTTTTACATTTTACAAATGCAAGTTCATTCATTCATTTTCCTGTCGGCTTAGTCCCTTTATTAATCCGGGATCGCCACAGCGGAATGAACCGCCAACTTATCCAGCAAGTTTTTACGCAGCAGATGCCCTTCCAGCCGCAACCCATATCTGGGAAACATCCACACACTCATTCACACACACACTTATACACTACGGACAATCTAGCCTACCCAATTCACCTGTACCGCATGTCTTTGGACTGTGGGGGAGACCGGAGCACCCGGAGGAAACCCACGCGAACGCAGGGAGAGCATGCAAACTCCACACAGAAACGCCAACCGCGCCGAGGCTCTAACCAGTGACCCAGGCAGCGACCTTCTTGCTGTGAGGCGACAGCACTACTGCGCCACTGCTTCGCCCCAAATGCAAGTTGTTCAGTAATAAAAATAAAAATCACTGATTCAACAGTAATAAAGGGACAAAGCCGCAAAAATGAATGAATGAATAAATAAATGATTCAGTCGTCTAAAATTGGCTAAATAACTTCTAGCAGCTTATCAATTAACTGTCATGGTCAGGTTTTGTTGATTGCCCAGTGTTATTTCTGAAACTTGTTATGCAAAAATATATACCAAATAAATTAAATTGAGCTAATATTGTTGCAATTAAAACAATTTTACCAATGCTGACTTGCCACTTGGATTTTTATTGCAGCATTTTTCCTCTCTCATGCCCTTTTAATTGTTAGTTACGTCGCGCCATATCGCATTTGCTATATACATGGCGGACTTTGTAAGGGGAAAAACTGAAAGCTTCACTGACAAGAAAACAGTTAAGCAGACCGTCTGCAGTGCAAGGATAAAGAGTGAGCCTCCTCTATTTGGCCTCTTTACTTTCTCTTTACTTTTTACTTTACTTCTTTGTAGAGTAAGGAAATGGCGCAAACTCACTCAAGACATCCTTTGACAATAAATTCAGTTCTAACTTCCAGAAAATTAATAAATGAACAATAATAAGTGACAGGTAGACAAATCTAAACTCGTTTTAATTAAAACAAATATAAATATGCATATAATGAATAATACTGCGAATAATAATAACATTATACAAATTGTCATAAATAAACTGAAAAAATTCCCCCGACATAAAAAGGCATGGAGGCAGTAGTTTTCATATTTATGTAGATAATAATCATTTTTGTAACATTTTAATCCTTTATTTTTTCCAAATGTAAAGAAATCTGTGTGTAGCTGTACATCCTGTGTGTATTATGTGTATTAAGCAATGTAGAGCCCACATGGGTGCTTAACTAACAAACTCTGCGCTGCACTTCAGACCAGCTTAAAGATCGTCATTTACACAGTCTATTTCAGTTCCTCAAAATAGCAACGTGCCAACAATGCGCCTTAACACACCTCCTTTTTAGACTGGAACACCCATGAGTCGACAAAGTGGCGCAAATGGATTTGCTATTTAAACAAAGGCACAAAACAAGAAAATTATGCGCTGGTCTGAAAACACTATGTACGAGTTGTTTATTGCGCCGGGTGTATGATAGGACCCATTGAGGCATACAGCACAGCTAGTATGTCTTTCATGACAATCTACTTAGAATCTCATCTCAAATCTCATTTCCAAAAACTCACAACCTCACAACCACCCATTTACCCATTCATTTCGCACACCGCAAGTGGTAATCAGATACTTTCAGATCATACAAACACCTTAGATGAAAGTAATTCACAGAAACCCCAATAAAAGCAACCAACATCCTCCTCTGTTTTAGAACTTGAGGCACGGAAAGAGCAAATGTACACTTATCCCTGTGCTTTAGGCCACGGACATGGCTGCTTTACCGCCATAATCCTGCTATTATTTCTGTTCCTTTCTCTGAAAATTACAGTTTTCACCGCATTAAGTTGGAACTGCTCCCGTGCTGATGTATTCACAGTCTTCCTATTGGTTTTGGCCCCCAGTGCTCAAGTCGTCTTTGACTCTAGAGTCATTAACACATTCTTTGCACTTCTAAAGGGATGAAGCGCAAAAAGCTACAGTCTTTTAATGTACAAACATCCACCTGGGCTATATGCGCTTTACATATCCCTTCGATATATTGTTCCTCCATATTCCGCAAATTAGGTTGAGTTGCAAGCTGGCACAGGTCTGGGAAGACATTATACATGGATTGTAATTTTAGACACATTGCCACACATGATGAGGAGAGGCCAGCAGGGAAGGAGATCTGTAATTAAGAACAGTTTGATGGTATTTCCTATGGCAACATGAGAGATGGGCTTCATTGTAACGCCTCGCGGGACCTCCTGTGTCGTACGACTGTCAACTCACAAGCGTAGGAATGCGTCTTAAGTGAAAGTCTAAATCCCCTCCACCACCAAGCCCGACCTCCAAATAAACACAAACCAACACGCGCACATGCACACAATGGGGAGATTATGGTGTATCTGTGGGCTAGTAATACTGATGTGCAGGATTGTGCAAGATAATTCTTTGACAACTTTTCTTGTCGGTTTTAGTGCCCTTCTTATTTATTAAACATGTAGTTCACAACAACGGAGAACAAATTACTGAAACTAAATTACTTGACAGAAGTTCTCTGCAAGTTTTGGTTAAGTTTTACTTGTTAAGTTTTTCTACAGGTATAAAGTTTGCATGAAACAAAAGCTGGTAAGACTTTTATTTCAGTATGTTAATGTACTTTCAACTGAAATAGAATATTGAGTAAAGGGTAGCGCTTTCTTTTTGCGCGTCATTCATTTGTGCCAAACTAATGGTAAGAGTACCATTTGTGGCTGAAACTGTAAAACTGATGTCAACAGAGAAGGAACACCACTCCAAACACATAAACAAATGGTCAGATTTTTTTGAAGATTACCAAAACAAACATTTTTTTCATTGGATTAACTTGCACAGATTAATTGTTCAAGAATACCCATGTACACTAGTAAAAATTTAGATTTTACACAAACTTTAAGCATTTATTTTTTATGTGGAACAACACCATAAAAGGTTTTAAGCAACTTCAACTATACTTCCTGACAAAAGTCCTGTCGTCGATCCCAGTTTTAAGACTAACAAATAATAACCTGACTTCTAGTTGATTATTTGGAGAATGTGGCAAAAGGTAGATTTTTCAGATGAATCATCTGTTGAACTGCATCATCACAAATACTGCAGAAGACTTATTGGAACCCGTATGGACCCAAGATTCTTACAGAAATCAGTCAAGTTTGGAGATGGAAATATCATGGTTTGGGGTTACATTATTGAGGGTGTATGAGAGATCTGCAGAGTGAATGGCAACATCAACAGCCTGAGATATCAAGACATTTTGTGCTGCCCATCACATTACAAACCACAAAAGAGGGCAAATTCTTCAGCAGGATAGCGCTCCTTTTCATACTTCAGCCCCCACATCAAAGTTCCTGAAAGGTGCTCCAGGAATGGCCAGCCCGGTCACCAGACATGAATATTATTGAGCGAGTCTAGGGTAAGATGGAGGAGGAGGCGTTGAAGATGAATCCAAAGAATCTTGATGAACTCTGGGTGTCCTGCAAGAACACTTTCTTTACCACTCCAGATGACTTTATAAATAAGTTATCTGAGTCATTGCAGAAATGCATGGATGCAGTCCTCCAGGCTCATGGGAGTCATGCACAATATAAATTCTTTTGCCACTGCTCCATGACTTTATATTCTGTATTGTACAATATTTCTGATAAGTGAAAAGACTTTTGTCTCAGCAAAGTCAGACCTTACTGTCCTAATTAAATCATTAAAAAATCAAGGCATGATCATATTGTATTTTGGTAAAATAAGCATAATCTAGAGGCCTTTGCCTTTTATATAAGCCACTTGTTGCTACCAAATGTTCAAATAAAAGTCAAGTTATTGTTTGTTGTTCCTAAAACTTTTATAGGCAACAACACTTTTGTCAGTGTATTATTCCACTAGTATTCCATTTACTCAATTTCTGTCTTTAAATTATTTCTTGAATTGTTCGGTTTTTTTTTTTTTTTTTTTTTTTTTTTTTTTTTTTTTTTTGGCCCATACCTGACTTAAATAAAAAAGACTACAAAGAAATTCTTGAATTGGCTGGCTTTATTATTTCTGTCCAGTATGTTTATTAGCCATTTTAAAGGTTGACTGGATCTGACAATTATTATTTCATTCAATATTATTGTTCATAACTACACCCAAGCAACACTTAAAAAATAACTTTTGCTTCTTGTATAAACTACTTGTTTAAAATACAACACAATTCTTAAGGGTTTTCAGAAGACAACTTTATGTTTTTTAGTCCACTTAAATTTGTAAAAATGATTGTTAACTTAATCGATTTTTATAGGGACAACATGAAGGATGTGTGTGGAACCTTGCACTTTTTACAATAAAGTATACTCAAAGTCTCACAGCAATTTGTGATTTTTGATTTAGTTGATAATTTTGATTTGATTGCACAATAATTCATATGTTTAAGTATATTTCTAAAGTATTTAAGCGCTCTTCCCCTAATAAGGGTTAAGGGAAAGGTTTGTGGGTGTGTCTCCTTTTAAAAATCACGTTTATATGTAAATAAAATCATTTGAATTTGTGTCAATTGGCCACTTCTCTCACAATAATCAAAATATTCACATTTCCTCATGACGTTGAGCTGGAATATTAGTTCAACCAACACAATCTCACGGCAATTCATAACTTTTTTATTTAGTGGCTAATTCGTATGAATTCGTACGATCTAATTCGTACAATTTAGTACGATTTGCTTATCCCCCAATGACGGTTGGGGTTAGAGGTGGGTCCAGGTGCCACGCCTCCTTTTTAAAATCGTACCATTTCGTACGACTGAACTCGTACGAATTCGTACGAATTAGCCACTAAACTGGCAAAACGTAAAATACTTATGTTTTCTCGTGAGATCAGGCTGGTTCAACATAGTTTTGCTCAATTTACAGCGTCAAGGCTGGTTGAAAGGAAAACCATTTGTAGTGTTTTACAATATTAAAATCTGGAAAGATTTCTCTATGAAAGTTGCCAGCTTTAATTTGCATAAATTTATATAAACCCCAGTCCTGTTGCATAATATCTTTTCCCCCTCTTTTTCCATGATCACAAGCTCAACTATAAGCTTCTGTTATTATACCAAACATCTCTAGTTAAAGGTGAGATAAACAGATTGAAGCTATTTGGGTCTCATGTAACATGGCAAAACACAATCAAACAACTATAGTACTTCAGCACACATGTGAATAATACAATTGTATAAAGCGAGAAGCTCAATCCTACACATACATGTTTGCGGTTCACTTCTCAAGGGAAGTCAGTAGTCAAACCACTAATCCTTTTTCAAAATACTGAAAGTTGCCTTTGCGCCTCAGGCTCCGATACAAGGCATCATTCGAGTAGACTTTTCTATATGTGCTTTTGTCAAGCTCTTCTTGAGATGAAAGGCTATATGACACCTTAATTCTGTTTCCCCCCTAATTACTTACGAAAATGTATAGTTGTGCACCTGTTGAGCAACTATAGATTGTTTCCTATAGTCAATTTTGTGGTGTGCACAAAGAATCAAAGAATTCTAATGCACGGTGTGAAAATGTGTAGAGACCACATCAACAGGCTTAGAGTTACTGTAGGATTAGTTGTATGGTCAAGTATTATATACCAGAATGCCATCCGTGAGACACTAACTATAGCTGATCAAGCAGTATTTATATCAAAAGCAAACAGGTAGCAGTTGACATCCATACAAATTCTGTCAATGGCTACTGGTTTTCAACATTTTTCAAAATTTCTTTTTTCTGTTTTAGAGAGGAAATCTAAACAGGGTTGGAACAAGTAATGGGTTATAATAGTTTTGGATGTTTCATTAGTTTTAGTTTTTGTTTGTTTTGACTTTGTTTTCAAATTCAGTTTGTTTGAATTCGTTTTTAGAGGCAGATTTAATAGTTTTTATTTGATTTTATTTTTTGAAATTGAAGTTTTTATTAGTTTCAGTATTAGTTTTAGTTTTTTCTGTGTTGTTTTTTTTTTTTTTTTGTAAAGTAGGATATTTGTTAGGTGCAAGATTTATTCTCATCATCATCAGAATAAGTATTGTATAATAAAAACTCTTTTTTTGACACGAGAACTCTACCACTACTATCCACCTATCCTCAAATTCAAATACAACAGTCCACAAGATATCAGCCCTAATATGTGTGCAAGGCTGCTTCTGAGGTTAGATGCACAGTTGTGAAGGGAAGTTCAGATCTTTAACACGAACCAGATCTTTTGTGACAATTTTCCCAGGTTTGGACTCAACATTTCAAAAAGATGTTGTCAGCAATCATAATTTCAGTCAGCTAAAACATCACCATGATCTGAAAAGTTTCCTAAATTATGTTTTACAATGCAACTGAAGCATGATTCACTTATTTAAATTCCATTATGACTTTCTGTTATGAAATAAATAAAGTATTTAATTACTTAAAGTATTTATTGCTGTCACCGTGCTGCTGTCATGTCCAGCCATTGTTTTTTTTCGCGGAGTGCAAAAACGAGGATGACTGGAGGAGGACCGGATTGATCTGGCCAATGGCATCAGGATTGCAGACTCTGAGGTGCTGTACGGGTCAAATACCTGTCGTAAAATTGGCAGCGCGAAGTAAATAGATTTTAAGGCTCTCAGTGTATGTTAAATGCATTTATAAAGATGAAAACAAAGGTTGTTTTTGCTATAATTTAGTTAGTTTCAGTTAGTTTTGTATGTACGCAATACAGATTCAATTGTTCTAGTTCTAGTTTTGTTAAAACACTCGTTTTTATTTTTATTTCAGTAAAAAAATTTAATTGTAGTTTTCTTTCTTTTCTCGTTAACTACAATAATCAATAAGCATTTGGTTTCAGAATTTTGTGTTTTAGTGTGAACAATTATTTTAAGTCCTTAAACAATAACAAATCTGGCAACCATTCTAATAGTGCTTCATTCTAAACAACTGTAAGTAACTGTTAGAAACAGTTCTTAAGTTTCATCTCCATTTGGCATGGATGCATGGATTAGAAAGAATGGCAGAGACTTCAGAATAGAAGTATTCAATTAGTATTTCCATTTAGATTTCATGTGCCTTACCTGTCATCATCCTCACCTGCCATCACAATATGTTTACTAATGATACAATCATTTTTAAATTATTTTGAAGAATGTTGAAAGCTGGTAGCCATTCACAGAATTTGTTTGGATGTCAATGGCTAGCTGTTTGCTTTTGACATATTTGTTCACTGATCTGTGCTATAAATGCAATTTCTGTATGATTCAAACTATTTCAATAATTTTTATCTTCAAAATCGTTGTGTTTTGCAGATCTCCAGTTCAATTACAGCGTAGGAAGCGAGGTGAGGCAGCCCGAGCTGTGCCTCACGTCAGATTGTTCAATCCCTTGCAAAGTGGCTTAAGCACGTGTCTTTTGCTACTCAGTGTATGCTACCAATGTAATGCTTTATTAAAATGTTTTTATACATCGTAGACAGTTTAATTACATATCCTCACTTTCCATATAATAGATAATGTATTTTACGTATATGTCTATCACTTATTTAGTGTTAGGACAGAACATAACTCTACCAAGTAAAGGTAAGACTAGTTAGAGCTGTAGTCGGGCCAGAAAAAAGTAGGCCCGATAGGGCTCGAGCCCGACAGAATTCGGCCTGAGCCCAACATGTACATTTTGATTGACACCTTTATGAAGCCTGAACCCGTTTATAGCCCGACATGATTCAAATGTACACAGGCACACAGCTCTTTTGCCTTTTTTCAAGAATGAGTCATTTATATGTTTTAACAATTTATTAGTAACAAATGTAGGCTATATGCCACTTGGAAGTGGGAACAAAGAAATAAAATAAGTCCTCTAACATTGTAACATCTCAGCACTCTAAATAGGCCTAATTAATATTTATTTATAATTTAAAAAACCCTTTACTTACCAAGATTAGGCTACGTGGAACATTATTGAATCCACTGTAAATGGCTTTAGCGCAGTACTGTGCTCAGGATGGTGCGTCCAACACCCTTTCACTGCTGCTGCTACAGGCCGAGATGCTTAGTTCTGATCTGGCTGATTTTGCAGCTTTTGGGTAGGATTGTTTGTTCATCTTTTACCAATCAAGAACATCCATTTCATTTTGCATGACAGCGATTTCAATGTAGTGATTGGCCTCCTCATCTTTCCTGTCAGCTTGCTGTGCTGTTTAGCGCTCTACTATAATACGCATTGTATGAGTGGCCACCGAAATACCTTTGTGGCTAGAATGACTGGTTCTTTCTGAACTGGTGGCCTGACCGCAGCCAAAATTTGTTCTTTTTGACTTTTCAGTCATCTTTTGTTTCACCTTTGCAGGGAGGGAATTTAATTTTGTAACAAACAATTTAATTACTTCCTCGAACTATTGGAAATACACATGACTGTTCATTTACTGCGCAAGCCAAGCCTGGCCCGACCCAACCCCGTCAAAAATGATAGAAATTAAACCTGAACCCGCGAGGTCCCTTTAGCTCTAAGACCAGTGTGAGAATCCTGTGTGTGAGCAAGTGAGTGCGTGAGAGAGAGAGAGTGTGTATCCGCTGTGGTGCTGTGTTGCTTGTTATAGGCTGTCTGCACCGTCCACCTTGTTGTTGTTTTTTTACATTTTACATTTTTCCTTGTATAGAAAGAAGGCTGATATGTGATATGAAACACAATCGGTAGTTACCATATATATTTAAGGGCTGTCAAATGAATAAAAAATGTATTTTTTAATAATCACTTTTTTGTAATTAATCATGATTAATCATGAAACGGCGTATTTAGTACAGAAATAAAAACACAGGCATTTAAGTGCCTTATGAATTTCAGAACAATTAATCCCAATAAAAAACAAAAATGATTTTTATATTGGATTTTAAGTGGACTACAAACACTCAAACACACACACAATGCACGCAGGGACCTGGTTAGCGAGGGATCCCTTCAAATTCATCAACACGCACGATCCGGTTTATCAAATTTGCTTAAACTAAGCGTTCTAAAGTATGGCTGTAGTTGCGTGTAGGGGGGAAACACATCGAACTTATGCAATGTGAGGGCTCATGGAAGTAGCTTAAAGGCAGGGAATAGGGCTGTATTTGACAGCTTGCGACTTCATCTGCCACTTTCACTACAGTACATTTACATGGACACCAATACTCCGCTTTTATGATTAAGATAATGCTGATTAAGAGTCTACCATGTAAGCAGCGATTTTTGATTACCTAAAGGATCACGTGAGTCCCGAAATGCAGAGGTTTTTCATTCCGTTCGCCATGAGATAACAAATTCCATTAAAACATCCTGAATGAAAATATGCTGAATGAAAGTGAACTTCTTAACTGCAGTTAAAGTCTAAAGATTAAAAATTAAACACCCAAAATTGCATGAAACTCTGGAGGAAACGTAGGATAGCCTAGTGATGCAACATTAATTGTTTTATGCTCAAACTTTCCTTCTAAAAGCGCATGCTTGATCTTATCCAAATTTCTTTGCACTTTAAACACATGCAGGGCCGGAGCAAGCTGAACCGCGGCTCTAGGCAAACGGCAATCAAAAAAAAAAAAAAAGTGACCGGTTCGCAGATGAAAGTAAGGACTGTGAGGGAAGGGGTGGGTGTAGCAGAAGAAAGTGAGGACCAGGGGGTTCGCTTACTATTTTGCTGCCCAAGGCAGCCGCCTAGGTCGCATCTATGCACGCGCCATCCCTGAACACATGTTGGCCACAACAGGAAAAAAAAAATGCTATTTTTTTATGTGTTATATTTTTTTAATTAATCACATTAATGCATTAATTTTGACAGCCCATATATATATATATATATATATATATATATATATATATATATATATATATATATATATAAAACCAGCAACAAACCTCACCACATTTTAGGCTCTCACACTGAATGTGATGATATTAAAGCGGAGTGAATTACCAACAACGTTTTTACATTGAACACGAAACACATAAAGCAAAGTAGCGTTGACCACAATACTGCATACTTTGGATCTATTAATTTAATTCAAGAGCACCACCACATCGTACGTTTGCTGTGATTAATAGTGCTCAGTTAAAAAGGGAATTTAGTGTCCCACTTTTACACAGTGATTAATATTATACATTGGGATTTGTATTATACAATTATACATTGACGATCATGGGGGCAACTTTTTCGGTAATGTTAGTTTGTGTAATACATGCTTTAGTGAATCTAATGTATGTATTCATTTAAATTTACATTTAATTTATTGAGAAAATGTATTTAAGTTTTCAGTGTTTTGTTGTGATAGGCTGTTTAGTGTATTCTGAACTGATTCGCTATTTACGGCTTACTTTACGGCTTACTTTAGATCAAAATATACAAACTACACATTACATTTGACTTTACTTTTAGGCTTTATGTAGAAACAAACACATATTTTATGAGAAACCAGTCTTGTGAATTCTTAACGGTGCTTTAAATCTGCCGGTTTCAGACTGTTGAATGACATTTTTCTTGCATACACTGATCGGCACGATTATGTATTCAAAATGGTATGAACCATTATAGGGGTGGTCAAAGGGATATCTATTATTTTTATTATTAACATTATTATTTAAAATTCAGATGAGAGTGAACTTTTTCTCAGATCCAAAGCGACCTTGTTGTTTTGACGGCCTTTAGGAGGGATCAAGCCTTAAGTTAGGGGGGTCAATCTACCCCAATTCGCACCGTGCACCTACCTCTCTTCAACCAGAAGGATTTGCATTCTGGAGCTCAAGTCCATTCTTGGACTAGTTCTCAGACAGACCAACTGGACACACACCATAAATGAAGGACTGTTCAGATTGGTGTTTTTGCAGAAGTTTTAGGGATTTAGCTGAACCAATCTTTTCTTCCCAGCAACCTTCTTTTCTGTATTGGAAATGCATGGAACAGTTTAAGACCTGGGAATCCACACTGGAATTTTGTTGGTGGATAAGGCATTTCTTGGAAATATCTGAAAAAAATGAACACTGTTTTGTATGTGATTTATGTGTGATATCTGAACCCTAGACAGTAGTAATTAGTTCTTTGGAAGTTTATTCTTAATAATACTTGTGCTGCAATCTCATTTTTAAATTAAGTTATCGCTGTACGCTTAAGTATTTTAATAGGGTAGAGAGAGTAATGGCTGTTTTCAGACTTGTTCCATCTTGTGAAAAGTGGGCAGGCATTTATTTATGTCCACTGAAGGAATGACATCAATGTGTTTTGCAACCAACACTAAATTATTAGCTCGTTTCATTAGAAAGAGAAAATCATTGACCTCAGTAAATTTAGATGGCACCACGTGACATTTGATGTAGCTATCAGGCCAGGAAATTTCTTGAGGACACTGCCAGCCTTATGCGGCCTGGTTCCGGCAGAGCTCCAGCAGTAGCTTCATTTAGACGAGCTTGCAGTTGTAAATCAAAGGCTTCTGTTGAATTCCAGGTGTGCACAGGTGCGCCCAAAATGGCCCATAAAGCACAGGTTAGCTGGGGAAGACTCGGTTCACAAGCATCACACTGCTAGACAGGCGTTGACATTAAATGATGAATGGTTTGGCAGCGAAACAGCACAGTTTATAGGAAAACATTGCGGGAATCTTAAATAGGCTTTCAATGATAGTCTCTTGGCATTACCAGTTGCTGGCAGACAACTTGATATTAAACCTAGGAACAGCAGCAAGCTCGAGGGTGAGGTACACAGGCGATGTTCTGCCATCGTGCTGAACACCTGGCCGGCAGTTTGAGTTAACTTACATTTTCTAGCAGTGCACCCTAACAGGTGGCTAGCATGCTCACCTGCAGCCCGAATGCAGTGCGGGAAGTTGATATTTTGATCCGTGCACATCTGAAATCAAGCAGGCATGATAATGTATAATGGGGGAGACCCATTGGCATGATGACAAGAAACTCAACTCTTGAGACAAAGTTTTCACAGAGACTCTCTGTTAACTAAATGGCTTCATTGTGAGGGAAAAGCGAACGGAGGCGACTAGATGCGGAATTTGTCTCCCCTTAATTGTTCTTCCAACACTCCTTGTCTCCTCCATCTACAAGTGTTAAGCTCTCCAACGTCATGCCATTCAGAATGTGGAAAAGAGGCAGGAGCCCGAGCCAAAGAGAGTAACATCCAAAAGGTTTTTTTCAAAACCACACAATATTGTGATTCAGCTCATGGTGACTGGGTGCCGATGTTACTTTAACCAAGGCTATTTGGCCAGCTGCCTTTTCACGCTGTTGCCTATTGATGAGTTTTCATCCGATTCTCAAAGGAGCGTTTTGTGGCGATTATTCAAGGGGTGATGCTAAGATCTTTTCTAACTTTTGGATTGAAATTCCTCTTGACATCATCCTTCACAATAGCAAAGCCTCTCTTTTTTGCCATCCCTTTCGCCTTTAGGGTGGACAAAATAAATAGCATCCAAAAGTTAGCTGGATTTTGCATAGTTAACATTTCGCTAATGGGCAGGCCTGCTTCTCAGGGAAACTGGACAGCATTTTTGGGGGCCACATTGGCGTTGTTGTGGTGACGGCGCTGAGAAGTGAATGAAGCAGATGTCAGAGTAATCCATCACCCCTCTTCCCCCTCCCTTCTATCTACCCTTTGCTGAGACACCCTCCTCAGTGCTACTCATCAATTAAAGCCATACACCAGCCCTACCATTAACATGCAAGCACTTTCGTTAGCTTCCTCCCTGCCCCGCGGTCATCCATGTAGTAAAAACTGTCAGAGCCAGTAGTCAAGCGTAACTTAACGGCCATGTACATCTTGCCAGTTGTTACCGCTAATTTGAAGGTCTGTCAAGCTAGTGATGACTCTGTTTGGTGTAAGATGTAAAGGGGTTTGTATGGGTGATGTGATGATTACTTAAATTCTGCATAAGCCTGAAGTTGCCGAGACTTTTATTCCAGTATGTTGATGTACTTTTAACTGAAACGGAATATTGAGTGGGGTGGGGCTTTTGTTTGTGTATTTTCACATAGCAAATTAATGATAACAGGGGAATGGTTGAGAAAAAATAGAAGTAAATGATCAGACTTTGATTAATACAAAAATAATAATAATTTTAGTGGATTAACCTTCACAGATCACCTTAAGAATAACAAAGTGTGCTAGAAAAATAAACATTGTACATTTTGATTTGATTTGATTTGATTTGAATTGAATGTCTGTACAACTGTGTACTCTACAGCATGTATTTTGTGTTCACACTTGATTATAAAGCTTGTTTGGCATGCTGTCCCGGGAGAGAGCCCAGAGCTCATAAGATCCTCGAGCCCAGGGCTCCCTCCCGATTGCAAGGCGAGAGGGGAGTTTGAGCTCAGGTAGATCGCGAGAACTTTCCTGCAGTAGTAGCTAATGAACAGATAGTGATTGCTCTTAAAAGATACTTACTAGAAGCATGTCTATGATGCCGATATGGATTGGTCAATTAACTTAAGTTGCAGGTTTTTAGATGGTGGGAGGAAACCGGGGAACCTGGGGGAAACCCACGTGAGCAAGGGGAGAACGTGTAAACTCATATAGAAACGTCAGCTGGCTTGGTAAGGACTAGAACCAGTGAAGTTGCTGTGAGGCAACAGTGCTAAACACTGGGCCACCATCCCACCCATCTAGAAAAGGAAGAGGAGAAGGGGTGGAAGGGGGGATTCTTCACAACGAAGATGGTTGTGAAATGGAACTTAGGGTATTTATAGTGGCTTAGGAGTCGTCTGAATAGTGAATCATAAATTGGATAATGCGTGACCAGCCGTAACCAATCATGAGCACAAGACCCTCTCGAAATTAGTTTATAAATAAACTTCACAAAATGTGCTTAGGAAATGTATACCTCATGAAAAAACTGTTGCAAGCCAAGGAAGTATTTATTAACACTGTTCACAACATAATGCACAACATTTTGATCACTTATGACACAATCATGAAGTACAATCCATTTGGCAAGACATCTGTTTTAATTACCAATTTTTTTGTAAAATAATAATCACATCCAGGCCATCCTGTTTTTAGACTCTTGACAAAAGAGCTGTTCTTAAATTCTGATGCTCTTTGGTAAAAACACTCAGTCAGTACCAAAGAGTTTTGTCCCAGGATTATTTCACTATAGTCTCCCTTACTGATCCCATATGTAGGACCTTTGTCGTGAAAATGCTACTTGAAGTTTAAACACCAGTATGATCGTTATCTTTACGTACTTGGTCCGACTACACCACTATGAGTGGTACTTCATTGAGGTGTAGTTTACATAAACTGCGCAAACTGGTACCATGACACAATCACACTGTTCCTAGCTTATTTCTCTAATTTCTGTCCATCTAGAGGACACTGGTAGTGGGTTTTTCCTTTACACAAAATAAATAAAATACTCATATAAAAATAATCTCTTACAAAATATATGTCAACACAGGGACAATCTGTCTGGACAACCACATTTGCTCACAATGCGCAAAAATATCACTAGTGTTATTTACTACAATTGCAGAACAGAACAAATCTAGCAGCAAAAAAAGTGTTATATTACCTATAATATATAACATTTATAGAACTGGTTATCTGATCTCAACATTCCACATCAGTAGCAGGTGGGGCATCTGTATTTAGGCTCTTGCAGTCCAAAGTGAATTAATTACAGATTCTCTTTCTTTGCCAACAGAGCAAATATTAGCCAAAAGCGAGAGGAGCTAGTGGCCTCATTAGCATAAAGCTTTGTGTTAAGTGAGGTCATAAAGTTTAAGAGTAAGTGGGTAGAATGTTGTTCCCATGTAAAAGTTTCTTCTAGTTGGACTATTCCAATTTAAAGACAAATATATTGTTGGGGATTGACTACTTGTTCATTCCCTCTAGAACGAATGAGTCTTCAAACATGATGCATAATTCCAGTGTGTATTTGTACATATTGATATATGTGCAAGGGTTGATGGGGGAAAAGGGTACAAAGACAATGATACATTAAACACAGTAGAGTCTCTGCCTTGAGAGACTAGCAATTACACCATGAGTGCAGCGCATGTGTTTTCGTATTGTGCATTGTCATTGGTTCTTCCCTAAGCTAAAGCACATAATGTACAGGTACAGTGTAAAAGTTGGTCAGTTTATTTCTATGCAAAACACACAACATCAAAACAGAAGGAGAGCTAATCTAAGCTAGTAAACTCGATGAGAAGATTCAGTAGTTTCCTTATTAAATAAATTAATATTAGCATTTCTCTCTAAATAAAACATTAAATATCACTGTTGCATCCATGTACAGTTTTTTTTATGTTGTAAGATTTGTAAAGTCAATAACTCAGGCCAAAATGTTCCTCAGAAATGCTTCCGCACTATCTACGGAGCAGAACACCCTCCACAGTCACACTCCACATGTTTCTCACGGTCCACAGATCAAGCCTTTGCAGGCTACTCCGCTCTGTTGCTCAGTACTGGAACAGAAGGGTGTCTACTGGTACCTAGACCGAAGCCTTCAGCAGAGCTCTGGAGCAAAGCTGAATGCATTGAATGCAATTCCTCCATCTAGACTCCACCAGGCCCACATTTTCCAGTGCAAATGGCTCTTTCCTCTCAGTACCTGGAATCTATAGTAGTGGTCATCCAGCTGCGACAGTTGCAGACCTACTACCTTACAAGTTACAGCTGTGTACAATAACCCCAGCAATAAATATTTCACTTGCATGTGTACACTTCTGTCCGTTCACTACAGGTATTGCACTTGACGTAGCAACACCAAAGAAACTTGCAGTTGCACTGCCAGACACGCGAGTACTGGTGTGTGTTATATCCTCGTCCGCAGCACATGAGGTCGCAGCCATTGGTATGCTGCGCAGTCTTGTTGCAGATCCTTCCCTGGGTTCCCATGCTACCCGTCACAGGATCTGCCTCACAATAGTTGGGTGACTTCTCAATGTATACTAAATCTGTGTCCATGGGCTTCCTATAGGAGTACGGTTTTTTAACTTTCAGAAAGGCCGGTCTCTTGTTCCGACTGGCGCGGACTGGTTCCACATGAACGGCGTGGTTATACCTCTCCTTGAGGATGTAACCCAGCTGCCGAAACTTGGGGAGAGTGGTCCAGCAAGTCTTGGTGGTGCAGGATCCAGATACGCCATGGCATTTACACTCTAAACGCATGTTCTTTTCCAAGATCTAAAGTGGGAGGAAAAATAAACAAGTCAATACCTTTGGGATTATTTAGGCACCTAGGTTCTTTTAGGAATCTTAGCCTAAGGTAATTATGAAATGCAGACTGATGGATGACTCATTGTTGATTTAGTTAGTCTGACTGGTGACAAATTTGAAGTGTGCAATCATCCGTTACAAAAGATAGAATTACTGATGCTAAGCGGGAAATGTATGAGGAAGGAAAAGATCTTATTTATGAAAAGGTATGTGGTGGTCTTTGATCATAAACTCTGGTTGAAAAGTTTAGCATATGTCCACATTACATATATATCTGTGTTCCAGCAAACGGCAATCTAGATAGACTAATAATACTGTAGGGATTTGTGAAATCACTCTTGGTGGTATTAAATTGGGTATTTTTAAGCATCAATTCTGGGAATGGTTAAACAGGTTGAGACAAAGGTATTTTTTTTAAACATTCCGATTTGAAGAATGCAAGGATTGTTAAACTTGCAGTGCTAGACTACCTCATTCCTCTCACTGTGAAGAGCGGGCCTGCAAAACACAGCTTGTGTTCACAGGCTCTCTGACTACTTGTAGGAAGCCGTTTCATTTGTGTACACAACACACGCCACAAATTGTTGCAAGGGGCAAACTATCAGAGGTTGTCTGTAGGAGTCTCTTGTCTTGTATAAGCAATAGAGCGGAATATGCACGGGATATGATATAAACACTGACTGAACGATGATCGCAGAGTTCCTACAACAATCACCCTGTGTGTAGTGTACACAGATAAAGCTCAGGAGTCAGGTTTCAGGTGCCTGTGTGCTTCCCCTACACACACGTCAAACCCCACAGGTAAAAGCAAAATATTTTGAGCAGCGGTGTGAATGAGAGAAGCTGTATCTTTTCTTGGCCTGTAGTTATTCTCATGCAAACAAATGCTAAATATTAATGTATCTGACCCTAGGAGAGCAGCAAAATTACAAAGAGAAAAAACATAGATTTGCTCAGAATAGATGAATGAATGGGTAAACGTAAGCAAAGCTCAGTGAAGCAGAGTGCCTGTTTAGATATGGAAGATATCCGAGAGGTCTGATTGGCATCAGTGGATTGCTTGTTCAAGCCGGTGCCGTCTTTAGTGTGGTTGGTTAATGTGTCTTTTTCTCCCTTTCTTTCTCTTCCTTTCACTATTTTTTCACTTTTGCTATGGCTGGCAGAGACTTTACCTTGCTTTTAATTAGTTTTTTTTTTTCCTCAGACTTACTGGAGTCTTTTTAGCAATTGTCTGGTATCTTGGATTCATATCGTACCTTGTGTGTTCTGGCTGCTGATTACTGATAAACAGTAGGTCTCAGGAAAAGTTTACAAAGGAAGGATCCATGTGTCTTGAGAGAGACCCCGCCCTTTGATTTTTCACATAGGCATTGTATTGCAGTCCATTATCCAATCAAAACCATAGGTGTGTTATGTGATTACCATAACCCAATATTTCTCAACTCCGGCCCTTGGCCCCCCTTGTCCTGTGAAATTTTTATGTCTCTCTTATTTGACACACAAAAATCAGTTCATGGATCTCTCTGTTAACAAGTTGGTGTTCACAATCATGAGAGGGGGGTCTCTCCACACCACCACCAGTGTGCAGCATTCACTTAGATCAGTGGTTCCCAACCTTTTTCTTAGGGGCCCCCCCCATGAACATATACAAACATTGGAGCACCCCCACCATATAAATACACACGCACGCACACACATATGTACTGTATATATATATATATATATATATATATATATATATATATATATATATATATATATATACATACATACAGTATGTGTGTGTTTGTGTAATATTAATATATAATATGTATACAAAATATAAAATAATCAGTTTTAACTTGTCTTGGCCTTTAATAAAACCAAAATTTAGGTAGGCTTTGACATACTGTCTAATCTTTTTCTTCACCTCTAAAGAATCATTGCATTCACGTTTCTCTGCCATTTTTGTTTTGATTTTGCCTTTACGAGAAGTTGGACAACCACATTGCGCAAGTGAGCAAAATTTAAATAATTATTTAAAGTTATTTATTTTAATTATTTTTACTATTATGTTGGAATTTTAAGCATGTGTTTTGATTTTTTTTTTTTTGGTACTAAAAAATACATATATAATAGTAGGGCTGCTCGATATTGGGAAAAATCATAATCACAATTATTTTGGTCATAATTGTAATCACGATTATTCAAAACGAGTATCAGAAAAAATACAATAAAATTATTAGCGCTCCTGAGAATTTTTTTTTTATAAATATTTCCCAAATTATGTTTAACAGAACAAGGAATTTTAACAGTATTTCCTCTAATATTTTTCTTCTAGGCTTATTTGTTTTATTTTAGCTAGAATAAAAGCAAGTTTAAATATTTTGAAAGCTATTTTAAGGTCAATATTATTAGCCCCCTTAAGCAATAAATATTTTTGATGACTTGCCTAATTACCCTAATTAAGCCTTTGAACTGCACTTTAATCTGAATGGTTGTATTTTGAAAAATATCTAGTAAAATATTATGTGCTGTCATCACAGCAAAGATAAAATAAATCAGTAATTAGAAATGATATATCAAAACTTTTATGTTCAGAAAAAAAAAAACTTCTTTCTATGAAACAGAAATTGGGCAGGAAAAGTTAATATTCAGTTAATATTCAGGCTAATAATTCTGACTTCAAGTGTTTACATACAGTTATTTTCCAGCCTGCAAAGGAAAGAGAAATAAATACAATTAAATAAAAATATTAAACAAACTGCTTTAAGCATCTTCACTGTAAGAAAAACACTTTAGCTACAAAAATCCTTCAGAGAAACATTTTCTCGTTATGTTTGATTAATGATAAAACAGGCGGCAGCAGGAATATTTCGCGCTGTCTCTTTAATGGTTTCTCTTTCACGTCTTTTGATTCTCAACTTGTTTGTTTATTACACAAATGGGGGCTAATATAAATAATCACGAAACACCGCGTTTTGACACCTATTTGACCATTAAAGCGCTCACGTTAATGACTTTAGATGTCTGCGCTCCTCTGCTCGTCTCAGCGTGCAAATGAGAGCGAATGCTGACTGGCCGCATGCTTCTGGCTGCGTGTGCGTGCTGCACACACACATTCGCGCTTTTAAGAGCAACGCGTGCACAGCTGGAAAGGTGGCGGTATATGATGCATATAATCGTTTATCTTGATTAATGCTTTTTTATAATCGTTTGAAATCGAAATCGGATTTTCGATTAATTGTACAGCCCTATATAATAGTGGAGCATTTTTATGCCTTTTTCTACCTCAATACTTATCCTCTCCCGCGCCCCCCTTGTGAACTCTGGCGCCCCCCTTAGGGGGGCGCGGACCCCAGGTTGGGAACCACTGACTTAGATGATGTGATGGCAGCCACAGGACAACTGCGCCAGTGCACTCACCAGCTATAGCTGTAGTGGAGAAACAGATTTACAGCCAATTTGGTGGATGGGGATGATTGGGAGGCCATGATCGGTAAGGGCAGATGAAAGTAATTTGGCAAGGACACCGGGGTTATACCCCTACTCTTTACAAGAAGTGCCATGGGATTTTTAATGTCCACAGAGAGTAAGGATCTCTGTTTAATGTCTCATATGAAAGACATAGCCCACTGACAGTATAGTGTCCCGTTCACTTTTACTGGGGCGTTAGGACTCACACAGACCACAGGTTGAGCTACTACCACTTCCAACAGCATGTGGTCTCGCATTCAGGTACTGACCAGGCTCAGCCCTACTTCATTGAGTAACCGGTCTTCGGCTGCAGGGTGATATGGCTGTGGCAGGAGTAAAGAAGGAATAAATACAAAAGAAGAAAAGTAAGGAAGACATACAAAATGTGCAGGACAGGGGGACGAAGACCGGAATTAAGAACCACTGCCATAAGCCTACTTTCATTGCTCAATGAAAAAGGCAAACTGATCTGTGAACTAGCTATGAATTTACAAGTCGCTATACTGAATGTACTTGCTATAAAGCAACATTTCAAAGGCCACTGGTCAGGCATTGGGATTTTAAGCCACAAATAAAGCTCTGTCCAGAGTGCTGAAACATCACACACTGCAGATTGGCACTAAATGACAAAAAGATTATGAAGGACAGTCATTTTAGCTTCAGCGTTATCTTTACAGTTGCACACCAAATCTTTTGGATTTTTTATCATTGTAGACTTCAATAGTTTCTTGAAGTTCATTATCAACCGAGTGTTCACTCTTGGTCCTGGATGACCACTGTCCTGCAGGTTTGAACTACAACACTTGTATAGAAGTTTATAGTGAGACAGGGAGCCTTGATCAGCCGGTTCAGATTTGTTTAATTTAAGCTGAATCTAAACTCAAGACAGTGGCTCTCCAGGAAGGCTGCAGACTTCTAACTCGCTTCTATTTCCAGAAAAACAAATCATTTAAAGGGCACATATAAACCGTTTTGAGAGATGTAACCAAAACAAATGTCCGAATGTATGTCCTGTTGTACATTTTTAGTTTCTTTAGTTTCTGAATATCCAAAGAGCCACATATTGATATATAATGTTATGATAGCTGTTTTAATGTTAAGTTATAAATAAATTGCCTCCTGTTAAAGTTATGAAATGGCTTGATAAGAAGCAGGAAATATCCATGGGTCAATGACATGACCACATTGAAATGATCCATATAGTTATTACAATAATTTCAAATGGCTGGTCATGTGCATTGCAAAACAAGAGCTTCTCCTTTCTAATGCTAATCTATTAATCCATGCCAATGCTAATCTAATGCTAATCTATTAATCCAACAGAGTCTTGTAAGACTAAGAATGTAAACCAAAACACCTTTGTAATTTTTTTGGTGCCACATACCTTGCGTCCTACTTCATTGTTATGAAGGTTCATGAGTGTCCTGGCATTCTGCTTGATCTCCCGTGCATCTAGGAAGACCTTTGAGAAGCTCAGACCGTAGCGAATATCAGCCGAGCATCCTCCCCACTTCCAGCCCTCCTCCTGGTTGTAGAAACCTTGCTTCTCCTTGTCACATCCACAGCCGCTTAGTGTACCCTGAGTACAAGCTGCCGTGATGGCATGGGCGACCCCGGCAGCGATGATGGCGTAAGTGAAGGCTGCCTCCTTACTCCCTGGAACCAAAAGAACATTCTCCGTCAGGTTTGCTGGCAGCAAGATCCAGTTACAGGCAGTTTTAAACCCCCTACATACCTGACATATCTTGACACTCAAAACAATAATGAAATGTGTTAGCTGAGTCAAGTGAAATTCATTTATCATGCACCGATTAACCGTTTGGCTTTGGGTAGATGGTGTGGGGGGCTTACTGGGAAAAGTGTGATATAAAAATGATCTAAAACCAGACATAGGCAAAACAAACAGGGATCGCATACCTGTGATTACTCAACACACAAATAATTGTCCTTCAGTTGTCACAGAGAGGAAACAGAAAGACAAATAACTGTTTGCACACAGATGAGCAAAGGAAGGAACGGTCCATCTCTTTAATAAGCACAAAGGACAAGGGTTTATTTCAGAGACAATAGAATGGTAGAGATAGAGGGTATGTGTTTAGACTCAAGTCTGGCCACTGTCCCAGCTTCCGTCAGAACGAGGGATCCACCCTGTGGAGATGAACTCCTCAGGCATGCAGTGCCTCCCTGGCCAGAGCACTGCTATAATTGATTGCCACTGTTAAACAGGGCACTTCCAGGTTAACAGTGTATTTCATTTATAAGGACAAAGATAGGTCTGAAAACCATGAGGAGAGTTATTTGGGGACTTTTTTTTGTAGGGTGACATCAAGCAACTTTACCCAAACACCAATTCTACAAACAGACTTGTCCATTATTGATTTTTCCTCTGGAATGGGACAGAATCGCTAGCAAAAAAAAATTTTTTAAATTAAATAAAATGTTGCGAAGCTATATTAACATTCCCGGAAATCTACATTTCCGCTTGTGGATTAATGAGTCATCATGTATTGACAGTCCTAAGAATCATTTACACACCTGGAACCAAAGAACCACTTAAAAAGTTAACCTTTTTAGGCCTCATGAAGAGTGATGTCATGAGTTATTGCAATTAATATCTTCGCTATCTTTTGATCATTTCACAGCAAATAGTGAAAAACACACAAATATGTCAGACTGCTAACAGACCGGCTTAGCAATTCAGGAATTTTCACCTTGAAGCGATCAAGAGTCTTCAGTGGTTTCCTGAAACTCACTAACATTGGTATGTGTTGACCTGCTGATGATAAACATCTTGGAACTCTGCCCATGCAATTTAACAAAGGCCAGTTTGGGGCATCAATTATGTTGAGATTTTTATGAGTTGTTTGGGCTTGCCGCCAGGGGAGAAGGGATGCATCCTGAAAGAAAGGAAAATGAAGACTGCACTGACGCAAAATCTTTAAACTCTCATCAGTACTCGAGTAGAATGCTTCTTGTCTTTGTATATCACTCGAGCTGTGTTTACCCAAATCAAGATATTCTGAACACAAACACAGCTGATAAGACACCCATAAAGCATGTGTGTTATGACACGAGTGTCATTTCTTTTTCGAGAGAAATCCGAATCAGTGGCATCACATGATTCTCTGCAAGACGTCTCTTGCCAAAACTGTAAATGCAAGAGGTTAATTTATAAACCTCATACAATGTGCTTGTCTGGACTTGAGGCATTAATGCTGTTGGAGGAAAACTATTTTTGAGCATACCAGAGGGTGGTTAAGTCAGAGAAGATTTAGGAGTGTTGCGCTCAAGAAACATAAAGTAACACAAGCGCGAAAACGCTACGCCTTTCTTATATCCGTCCAGCTGCTGATTTCCAGGAGGCAATATTTCAATCACAACTTCATTCACATATACGATAAAAAGGTGAACGAGTCCATGCAAAATGTGCACCTAAGAGAAGAATCCATTGCCGTGTGTGCCAAATGTAGACCTTGGTACCAGGCCCTAAACATTATTGCACATTACTTAACTTTTTCTTTTTTGAGCATGCAAGCCCTTCCCCGAATGATTAACTACCGCTTTTCATCTCCTAGCTTCTGGTACTTTGAGCATGACTGGTCGTACACCTACTGAAACCAATCATGTTTGAACGGTTGTCCACTTTATTTAATCCTCTCTATACCGAACACAGACAAAAAGACTCTGGGTAAATAAAGCAGTCGGGCCGCTTCAGAAATGGAGACCACGCTCTGTCACTCTAAGTCAGCATCAACTTAGATGAGAGGGCACACAACACAAGACCTATAGCAGCTGTCCAAGCAGACAGCATTAAATAATATAATCAGCAGCACCCACAACAGATCCAGCCTGCCACTCAAGTGTAAAATGCTCCAGAACGAGATGGAAGGACATGAAAACCTGTGCTTTTTTTTGTCAAGAGGCGCTTGTCTTTGATGCAGTAGGATAAAATACAGCATCACCTTCAGCAATAGATACAAGTCTCTACAGATCTAAGCTTTTCCCCTGGGCCTCAACCACTTCGTCGAAAGTCTGACTGGATGTTAAGAGTGGAAGGGAAAAGAAAAGAAATTTCATCAAATATCTTCGAAATTCAAGCATTGAAAATTTCCTTCTGCTAACTTCCACTGGAAAGTCCATGCAATAACTCGCCGACCTCTTTGAGAGCAAGGAACTAAAGCAAAGTCCATTCATCAAAATGTCGTAGGCTCAATAGCACTGAAGGACCTCTCAATAGACCAAAGTTTGCCTTAGGAAAATGGATTACATTACCCCAAGTTGCTTAATTACTTTTGCTTTGTCTCTCAAAGGTGACATATTGTTACATTTGTGCACAATACTGTACTTTCTTGTGCTCCTACCATTCAACCACTGTAACTTATACCCGTGGTAAAGTGAAAACCCTGACTGCCAAATCATTAAAATCTACAGATAAGACAGGACGACTAGAAAAAAAAAAGAATTCTTTTGAGAGGCTGGATTGTTGAGAGGGCTATAAATCCAGCCGCGTTGGCACTTGCTCCATGAATGCCGCTGAAAACTACCTGACATTGTTACTGTGGCGTGTGAGACGTTAAAGCTTAGCCTGACATCCAGCGACAAATCATTTCAAATGAGATGTCAAAGTGAGGGAAACAAGTCACAATACTGCGTCATTCAAAGACTTTCTAAAGTTGCTTTAGTGTCTTTTTAACAAGACAGTCTTATCGAATTGTTAAACAAAGTGTGTTCTAGCAGGTGTATAAATGTTCACATTCATATTTACAAAGAATGTCAGTCTTTTAGCAAGAATCTGAAATCTACAAGCCACCCTTTATTTGGGTTTTGATCCCTCTTGAGATCCCCCTTAGTTCTAAATAAAAAGCAACACTTCATTTAACAATGTAAATGTAATAATTTGGTAACATACCCACTTTCAACTCTTTTCCAAATACAGTTCTTTCCCCGAGGGCCGAGCAGTTCCACCTTCCATTTTTGAATTGAAACTGACACTCATTGATTCCCATTTGCGCTCCTTCTCCAATGACAATGATAGCGTCAGGCCGGCTTTGACAGATAGTCCTTTGACGAGGGGCCAAACCAGGAATTTTGTTACAGATAATACTCGCTCCCAATGCAACCACCGAGGAAAAGCCCCTGTAAAAGTTTTAAAATAAGTGAAAGTTTTTATTTAAATGGGAAATATTGAATATGTGCAATACAGTTGTTGTGGAACAGGCCATGACTGAGAGATAATTCAGTGTAAATTGCTGGTAACCAAACTGCACTGAGAGAAAGCTATACAGTATTCATTCATTCATTTTCCTTCGGTTTAATCCCTTATTTATCAAGGTTCGCCACAGTGGAATGAACCACCAACTATTCTTGCATATGTTTTACATAGTGTATGCCCTTCCAGCCACAACTCACTACTAGGAAGGTTAAACAGTATAATGGATATATTATTAATGAATATATATTAACTCATGGCATATTAAAATATTATTCTCAGAATGAAATTAATGGATAAAATATGGGTCGATGAAAATGAAGAATGTTTAGTGTGATACAAGGAGAATTTATAAACTCTGGTGTCAAGTTTTTGCCAATGTCATCTTTATACTTAATGTTGGTTTCTTATCATTTATACAAACATCAAGCTCAGTTAAAAATTGCTTAATTTTTTTTTTTTTTACCTTGAAAATGTCTACACTGTTGTTTTAAAGTATATTTAAAAATATAAATTTGAGTCATGAATAAGAATCAGATTTTTTAGCCTTTAAATTTAAAGTTCAATAATTGAACAGTCCGTTAATAATCTATGGCATTTAATTAAAAGTTCCGTTTTTATTTTGTGATTTTTTTCAGCTTGTCTTAGTAGTGTTGGTGGTCTGGTATTCATTGTTAACCTCAACAAGTCTGGTTAGACCATACTGACCTGCCAAATGTTGTTTTCTAAATATTAATTTGGTCATATAATTTACTTTGTTTAAAAAATTCTTATAATTGTTTGCATGGCTTTGAATTACGTTCAATAAACTGTAAACTGGCTTTGATGAACTGTAAACACACACAAACATATGAATCCAATTATCTTGTAGACTGTACATTTCTATTTTTATTTATTAAATTATTTACTATATTTTTTGCAGTTATCAAATTTAAGTTTCATATGAAGGCAGTAAAACGACAATAGCCTTGCAATCTTTATATTATGATTAATCATTATAAATCCTTAATTAAACTAGGCTTTTTTTATATACAAATGTGGTTACTAAATACTTGACAGGTTAAAACAAGACATTCCATTTGACCCTACTTACCCAATCTTCAAATAAATAATCCCCAAACAGAGGAAAATGTGAAAAATCCAGCGGCGCGTTTTCCTGCTCATGTTCAGCCTGTGCTTTGTTAATGGACTGTGAAATGATAGCAGTCTCCTGGTGGGCAATAGCTTGACCGGTGGTTTTATCACAAGCAAAGCAAGTCCTTGGAGGGATGCAAAAGTCCGTGAGAGTTTGGCGTGAACACCTGAGCTGATATCCTTCTGGGCGCGTGGAGATCAACGTTATTCTGCATATGTACGACTTCTGAATCACTTTTACGCGTCGAGATTTAGTAGCACAACTATCCCAAATCTTACATTCACAGCAAAATTTCCAGCAGACTTTTTATCTGTTACATCTATGTGTGCGTTCAGGAGGAAATTAAACTTTCCGATATTCCTTTTAATCGTCTGTGCTCCCGTAGCAGGTTGATAACGCGACTAGTTATTTCAAAAGACTCCGCGAGCAAACGATTTTATATTATATAGGGAGGTCAAATCTGATTTGAGATACGACAAACTCACTGATAAACGACTTATGTGTCACTTTGATTATTATATCGCGCTATAACTATAATAATGCGTAATCTAAGAAAGGAATATTGTCTGCGCGCTCCTTGGCGAAGATCATATCGCAGTAACTCCAGCTTCTTAAACAGAGCTTTTATCTATTTTCCTGCACCCGTTTGCTCCTCCCATGAGAAAAGAAAACTTGTTCGACTTTAGATTTCCCCCTCACCCACCTCAAGCTCTTAATTGCGAGGTGAGAGATGTGTTCAACCATGCACCTTCCAAAAAAATAATAGACGTCAAAGGGCTGTGTGTGTACTCTGTGACCAAGAGCGGTACAACAAATATTAAACAAGTTCAAACTTTTAAAATGTCATTTAATCACCGGGCTACTTCCTTACAATTCAATTAATAACAATAGGTGCAAACAAAATTAGACAGGCTAACTCAAGGATAGCTCCATGGAAAGGGCTTTAAGTAATGGCTATCACAAATAAAATCACCTTTCAACATCACTTATGTCACTTAATAAATAATAATCAATCTTAAATTATTATAAGTGAAAGAAATAAACTGAAAAAGTCAAACCCTGATTTTGACAATTGATTATTGAAATATTTTTTAGCAATTTTAGTATGTCGGTGTTTATATTCTCTGGTACCAAATAACCCATAACTAGGCATGGGATGGTAACCGTTTTCAAGATATACCGCCCTTAGGAAAAGTCCAGGTTTTAAATCCGCCAAAATGTTCTTCTATACAGTTCTTAAGGTATGTGTAAGACTTTTTTATTTACATTTTATTTCGTTAGTTTTTTTTAGCACAACAGTATCTCCAGCAGAGAAGATATTTAAAGATGCCATACTAAATTGTAAAGAAATCTTTTTCTCAAACGAAGTTATTTATTTTTGTATTATTCAGCCTGACATGTTTACTGTTCCAAAATATTTAAAATGTTTCTCGAAATAAAATATATTGTGTTCAATTGTGTTCTTTTTTTTTACCCAAAAACATTCCCCAAACATCTCAAATAAAGAGAAGTGAAACGTCTCATTTAAACACTGCTAGTTGCTAAGCAACCATCCATCCCAGAATCACTAAGCACAATGCAATTACCAACAGATCTTTCATGCATGCAAGGTTTTGTTAATTTACACCATAGCAATAGAAAGATGCAGTGAAATAACAACTGGCGATTGTCTGAATTCTAAATGAAAGGCGTTCTCTAATATTGTACTGAGATCTGATCATACATGAAGAGAACACACAGACAGCTTCATCATCTCGTTTAATTTAGCCATGTGTTCAATATTGACAATACAATAGCGCCCTCTACAGGTTAAATCTAGGATGGAGGCCACAAAAATATCCCATTATGCTATTCATTTATCAAGAAAACCTTTTTAAAATGTGCATTACAACAGGTTTTCAACATTGGCAAACACTAATCATTGACAAAGATTAATGGTGATAATGTGTTATAATAATTATTGGCAAAATAGTTTTGTTTTAAAAGTGAAAGTTAAAAGTGAAAAATTACTAATGAAATAAAACAAAATATTAATGAATAAAGTACTAATAAAATTATAAAGATTGAGGTTTTATTTTTTCATTTTAACTTCAGTCATTATAATTTTCATCAGCACCACTGACCAAAAACATTTCAATTTACATTAAATAAGCCCCTGAAAAAATCTAAATCGATGCACTAAAGAAAACATTATGCAACATATTTGCATGGCTTTGTTATAAATAGATTCAAATAGTCACTGACTTATATATGTGAAATAAAAACATGAACTTCAGACACACGCATATTAAGTTACATTAAAATACAGAAAACAGGTGACATTTTAGTAAAGGGACCACTTTCCACTTGAGCAGCTGGCATATTGGCAGTTTAATACTACTTATAAATGACATATTATATTCTGCATCCATTAAACCCCTCTAATACATAAACACACTCACTATAACAAGCTTATTTTAGTAGCTATTAAGAAGCAATTCATAAGAGTTTTAATCATAATAGTGATTGTGTTAAAGAAAACATGAGCGCTTCATATTATCCAGCAAACTTGCATATTCCTTTTCTGTGTATTTCTGCCCCTCAGGGAAGGCAATAGATTGTATAGTTATCTTCTACACAGGATAAAATCACTACCCTACAACTATACAATCTACTACCTCACACTGCACAAGCATATGTAAATAAGCTACTAACATACAAACAATAGTGTTAATCGATATTCAAAAACAATAAAAACCAAGAGATGTACAGGATGAAACTCTGTAGCTTCATTTGGACTTTGAGAAAGACAGTAGGTTGTATAGTTATCTCCCAGTGTGGGTGTGACCCTAAAACTATACAACCTACTACCTCATCCCACCGTCAACATGTAACCTCCAGTCCACCCGCAAATGAAGTGTTGCAGCCAGATCGTGACAGAAGTAACCAACTCGATGTTTTCTGAAGTCCTTGTTGCCCGCGATGTTAGGATTTAGTCCTTGGCATCATTCTGTGAATGGGGAAAAAAGAGATAGGGAATTAAGTGAAAAAAACAACAAAAACATGGCGGCTCAGAAAGCAAACTAGTAATTGCACATTATTATTAATATCTATAAAAGAATGCATTGCGCAAAATTGTCTGCAAATGCTCCTCAAAATGCATCAGACAGCAGGGGTAATGCAGTAAAATGGAGGGCTGGCCAAACTACTGGCACCCTCTCGGCACCAGGACGCCATGTTGACATTGTGTGTGACTTGGCTGCATATTAACATCTCAGTCAAGATTAAACGCTGCCACATTCAAACTTGGGCCCAGTTTGGCTTTGGGATACAAGCCGACAGTAACAGCAGGCAAGCAAGAGGAAACAACAACACTCAAAGTCTGTTTTCCGCCATTTTGTGGGCTCTTTCTAAACAGTTTAGTGTTTCATCAAAAACTGGTTGTTGTTCTTTAGATGAAGTAATGCATTTGGGTTTACAAACTGTTATGTCTCTATGTCTATCCAAAATATCCACTATGTCTCTATTCAAAATGGTGAATTTAACATTTCAAGTACTGCAAAGTTTTCATCCTGTGTGTTCAAGAGAATAAAATCATCACTTGCTGGAAAACTAGCAAGATATATTATTAATAATCAATATTAAAGCTTTCTGCGACCTCAGGAGGGCTCTTTGTCCTTCATAGGAAATGAGTTGCACCGTATTGCTGTTGCATTATCTTGCATTTGGAGACTGTTGTCTGATGTTTGGATCAGAAACAAAATCATTTTGGTTATAGACTTTAACTCAGGAGTTTGTGGAATTATTAAGAAAAAAAAAACATTTAAGATTACTTACAATGAGAGCCACTGGCTAGTTCAGTTAGCTAATCACATCATCTGCCGAGGCAAAAATCACATGACTTGTTTTGATGCACACCAAGGTATGCGTTTCATTTCGTTTCCCTTTGTAGTTTCTGTTCATATTTAATGATCTAATAAAATAGATGGATGGAAAAATACTAAATTAAGAACCCGTTTAATCCTGATAACAATGAGTATCTTCAACAATACACTCACAAACAAGACAATGCTGAATAAGTGTGAAAATGAGGTTCTCCCTTTTTGACCACTTCCACTTTTCTTTTGTAGAGCAAATCACCTTTATTGACTGTGTTATGCTCAACAGACGTTGTTTTGCTCATGAAGTGAACCTCCCATTTTAAAATACCCCTTGGAAAATCCTGAAGTAAACAGTGGTGAATTATAGTTTTCCAGGTTGTAACGTCAAAGCTTCAGTGCTATATTGTGATGGGAGAAAAATTGATGGAAGACAACTCTATGAGGAAAGAACATCCAAAGTATGAATACAGTGGCAAAAGATCCATAAAGGGAACTTGACTGAATCTATTACATTTGTCCTTTTTGCATTATTGTTATGTGCATGAGCCTAACTTAAACTAAGTTTTCCAATCATGCTGCATTTTCATTTCATATTCAAGGGCACAGTTAAGGACACTAGTAAATGTGATATTATTTCAGGTTACATCAGACAATAGCTGACAAAAGCTGACAAATAACTGACAAACGCTGCCTTTGGAAGATGCATTTCAAGATGCGTCCAGGCGCCTCCAAGTTCAATAAAAGCTTTACTTGCTGTATCCTGAAATACCTTAATCTGGTTCACTTTTTGAAGGCAACATAGATGTTTTCTGATTTTTATAATCCAAAATCAAAACCGAAAAAAGAACAATTTCAGTTTTTATCCCAGCTGCCTAGTGCTTAAACAACATAGTTTACAGTGTCAGGTGTAGTCACTTTTAAGTTCAAGTCGCTACTGTCAGCATGTATCTTTTTTTGATAAATTAAAAGAAAATTCAGCAGGTTTGTAAACTCTGCTTATAGAAATTGAAGAGAAAATTGTTTGCACAGGGTTTGTTTTAAGTAATTTTTAGTAATTTTAAAAAGAATTTATGAAGCCACGCTAATCAAATAAAAATGTTTTAATTGTTATATTACAATCCTGTCACACTCAAAAAGGTTTTATTTGTAAATAAGTAGCCTGATAGCCTTGCATCCCTCCATTTTATCAATTATATCATTGGCAAGCCCCCAATTCACAAACCCTGGGCTTAACAAAAATTTCAAGTTTCCCCATTCTCAATAATGAATTAATTATGGCTTTCTAGTACGGTCAACACATAATACGTTGTTGAAAGTGGACAAGCTCAAACAGCCTTTAATGTGGTTCACTTGTAATTGCATCTTAATACCAGATGTAAACAGGGACTATGATTGACAAAACCTTCCACTTTTGATGTCATTGATAATGGAACTTAGTATTGTACTAATGAATATCTGCTTAGAAAGAGCTAAGTATAAATTTAAAGGAAGATGCTCTAGCAGAAGTCAGTCTAATGTTAGTATTCTGAGGTGTCTCAAACTTTATTAGGAAAAAATGTGCAATTGTTTATTTGAGAAACTTACTAAATTATACCAGGATTTTAATATAGGAAGCTATACTTCCATTAAACATCTCTTCTGGTGGTTACAGTTCTACACAGAATACAGCAGACACACAATATCAATTCTTGCATCCTATCAAAATGTTCTAATATTTTCAGGGCTTTTTTTTAGATCAGAGATGCCCAAACTGGGACCCGCCGTCCAAAGTTGGTCCAGGGTAACCTTAGTCTTGGCTTACCATCCCATCTGAGAAGAGGGAGAATAATAGGGATGGTTCAAATTCAAATTTAATGTAGCTCTTTGTTTGTTTTATTGTTAAAAGCTAACTGAAATTAAATGGTGTAAATTAAATTTTGTTTAAATGTACACAAGGTCACCCGACAATGCGGAGACTTTGGTGAGCAAATCAAGTCAAAGCAGATTCAGCTTGATTAGAGTATTCAGTGTTGAACTCCACTGTGTTATAAATGGAATTGTTTGTTATTATTGCATTAAGTTATCATTTTAAAACTATGCTGTATTAGTTAATACAATTTAAAGTATTATTTTCTATTTATTTTTAAATATTAGAAAGAAGAAAAAAAAGAAAAAAAAAAGTAAATTACACATGGCAAATTTAATGTAATATAGTTTGGTCTAAGTAACTTTGACCCACAACTGTTTGATATTTAAATTTTTACCCTTTATTTGAAAACGCTTGGGCACCCCTGTTTTAGATACTATTATCTTTTCCATCATCAAGTACTAGAATTTATGTATATAATACTACCTTTTAAAACATACTAGTACTTATTTATTAAGATACAAATTCTTGTTATTATCAGATACCAGTGCTTATTTAATTTCAAGTATCTACGTTTAAACCGTTCAATTAACTTTTTAATTTTTTAATCCAATTGACTTCTATGGGGGGCTGCGATATTAACACTTCAGTTTTGACTAGTAGATACTAGTACCTTTTATAAAAAGTACCTATATTGAGGTAAAGTTGGTTTTATATTTGCACAATCAGACTTTGCACAATCTCCTTAATTACATAATTTTAGAAAAGTATTCTTTTGCATATTGATATATTGAAAGCATATTATCAGCCAATGACTATCAAAGTACAACATTGTTCACAGTCACACTAATAGTGTTAATGTTGTTTTGAAGTCATCACTGTATGTGATTTTAAGCCGAATATTAAAAGTACCATGGTAAACAATATAGGGAGCATGTAACAAGTTGTGCAAATACAAAACAAATTTTACCTCAATAGTACCCATCTATTTAGAGGCTCGATACAGATTAAACATATATACTAGATTTACTTTAAACTTGACTTGCATTTGAAATATCACTGCTGATATTTTGTTGCACAAGTTGTGCTCATTACTGACTTTAATCTTTCTTAGCAAAATCAGACCTCACACTTGCACAAAGTCTGTTAGTAAGACACATAGTCTGGTATAGTACTGATCAAGCCCGGATATCTTTAAAGAAGAAATCCTACAAAAAGATCTGGACTCGAGCTTACAGCAAACGTTAACAGTGAAATTCCTCATCCGCTGATTCAATACCCCGCAGCTCTGCCAGCACATTATTCACAAGGAGACATTAAAAACACTCATTCATATCAGTTATTGTTCATTACTCGTTAGTCCATCAGTTTGTCCTCTCGAACTCTTTGTAGGTTGCTCAAATTTCCCTCGCTTCATTCCTAAAAATGGCGGTCTCCAGTGGCTAGCCTGCTAATACATCAATCCGTCAAATTTAACGTAACGTTCATCGAAACGAATACAAAGCTCGCGATATTTTTCACAAACAACACGATTAAAATCTTAAGAGGACCGCATCTGGAATATATCAGCTCTACTCTGATAGCATGCTAGGATAGGTGCCCCTCACAGACTAGCCAGCAAGCTAGTTGACACATCGTTCTTAAATAATACAATAATCTAAGGAAACTTCTTCTAAAGTTTATCGGACGTGAGAAAAATATTAGGAAATACTAGCGACAAAACCAACGTGGTTTTCCTGGTATCAGTAAGGGAATGTTTTAAAGTCAAGCGCGCTGTCATACCTTCACTGTGTCCTCAATGGAAGCTGAAGGCTAGTCGGCTAATGGCTAATAGTGGTGAACACCCGCGGTCCGCGTCTCATAGATATAAACACTAGATATCGCATAGGGACCATGAGCATGCGTCAATAGTGCCGCCCCATTGCTACAGTGCTCCCAGGACAAATGTCATTCAACCGCACTAGTCAAGACAGTGTTATTACGTGAAGATGCGCGGGACTAAGCGCTGTCTACGGGTGTAGAAACGAGCAAACAAAGAAATCAAAGCACAGAGGCAGAACATTTCATAGGTAAGATTAATTTTTTTTTCTGTTTTTGTATGTTCTGAACTTTTGTGCTAATCAGGTAACGTTATTGATGATAACAGTCACTTACTGCATTCACCATTAGGCAAAGCAGCTCCAACTCGCACTAAACACTCGGCTTATGCAAGTTTTGTTGAATAAAATCAGCAAACAATGCAAAAGAAATATTACAACGAGATGCTGCGCTGCCAGAAACTTGTATTATTGTCGGCTAACGTTAGTGAAAGAGTCATTCGAGGGATTCATTCACAAACGAGTAGCTCCCTCCGTCAGTATGAGAAGTGAAGGCAGGTGAGGAGGTGTGTTTCAGGACGATTAGATCAAATTTCACAGGGAGGGTGAATAGTAAATTTTTGTACACACAAACACAAGCTTTTTGTCAGGAATGCCCGTGCGGTCACTGATCAGTCAATGTAGAAAAGTGATGTAAATTTATAATTTTCGTAATTAGAAAAAAAATTACAAACTAACATCCAGGAAAACTCCCGATCATAGATATATGTGTATATCTCTGGCTTTGGATGGCCACAGTCCTCCACTGTACCTTGGTCCCGCATTCATTTCAAATGAGCGCTACCCTGTAGCAAGATGGCGGCGCTATTGACGCATTCCGTCCAATAGACAACAATAGGCCAGGCGACATCTAGTGTATATATCTATGTCCGCGTCTGTGCCAAAGCTCAGGACCCGGATGAACCTCCTCCCTCTCAGATATTTATAAACAGCTGATTATAAACTATTGATTTAAATACAAACGATGAAACTATCGAAATAATTTAAGGCTTTAAAATGGATTATTATGAAAAAAAAATCTAAATTCTGACATGACTTTTAAATCTATCTCTGATTTTGCATTTAGCCTTAGTGGCCGCAACTTCCGGTACATTAAAGTGTATGGAAACTGTTTAAGTGGAATTGCTGTTTACTAACCACCAGGTGGAGTCATTGATCTATATACAAAGTCTTGACAAGGCATAAACCCCGTGCGATACATTTTATATTTTTTATATTTTATACTTTTTTTTAAAGAACTACATACATTAAAAATCATAGTTAATTCGACCAGCAAAACAAACTATAATGAACAAAACTGAACTCTATATCTATCTGTCTGTCTGCCTGCCTGCCTGCCTGCCTGTCTGTCTAGGCTATCATATAACGTTACAGTTTGAATGAACCTTGCAGAATCTGTAAAATTTGATCACTAAAATTATTCAGGGAACAATAAAATATTAATAATCATGTTTAGCTAAACTTTGGAGCTGGGTCATGAATGTATAACCATAATTTTTGGGGCCTTGATATCTCATTCTGGTCAGTAATACTACTATTAAGTTGATTTGGTTAGGAAATACATCAGGCCCATATAGCATTAAACAAATATTAACCTTTTATACATACCTACTAGAGACATAATTTTAAAGTGGTCTTCTAATTTCATCCATAGCATTATGTATGCTTAAAAATATTTATATATAAACAGGCTTTATGTTGCAATCTTTTTTCCACAGTTTAACAAAAATAAAATAAAAACAAAGATTATGCTATTTAAGGACACATGCTGTCATTTTACCTTATCCCAGGTGCTGCATACAGTTCATCATTGATAAAAACAACAAGTTCAAACAAATTATTTAGGTCAGCATATTAGCCTAGTGGTTAGCCTGCTGACATAGCACTTTAGGGCATCACGAGTTTGAATCCTGGCTTAAGGACATCATTACCCCAACATTATTTAGAACAACTTAAACCAGCAATGTACTTCACAGAGGCAACAGTTCTCTGAAGAATATATTTTTTAGCACCTGTCTAAATTCAGATTTACTGTCATATTTGGCTTTCATAAAACACCATTTATCACATATGGTGGATTTATCATATGGAAAACGGAGTATATATTTCCCAGAGATGGGTTGCGGCTGGAAGGGCATCCGCTGCGTAAAAAAAGTGGATAAGTGGCGGTTCATTCCGCTGTGCCGACCCCGGATTAATAAAGGGACTAAGCCGACAAGAAAAAGAATGAATGAATATCTATATATGTCATAAATTTATATATATAATTAGGTACCTAGTCATTAATGTATTTAATACATTTTTGTAGGATTCATACAGTAGTTCTGCATGTCTCCTGCAGAAGTCTTACATGTTCCTTGTAATTCCGCATGTTTCCTGCAGGAGTCCTGCATGCTTCTTGTACAACCCACAAAAAGAAATGTGAGATAGGACAATATATATACTAAGTTGTGTAGATTTACAAAGTTATAAAACTGTCAAACATTTACATACAGTTGAAGTCAGAATTATTAGCCACACGTTGAGTTTTTTTTTTTTTTTCTTTTTTAAATGTTTCCCAAATGATGTTTAACAGAGCAAGGACATTTTTACAGTCTATGTCTAATGATATATATATATTTTTTTTGAGAGTCTTGTTTTATTTCAGCTAGAATAAAAGCAGTTAAAAAACACACACATTTTAAGGTCTAAATTATTACCATCTTTAAGCTATAAATTTTTTTTTGATAGTCTACAGAACAAAACATTGTTATACAATAACTTGCCTAATATTATAAACAATATGAAAACTATTATGTTTTAAAATGTTTTGAAAAAAATCTCTCTATTTAACAGAAATTAGGGGGAGGGGGATAAAGAGGGTGGCTAATCATTCAGGGGGACTAGTAATTCTGAATTCAACTGTATGTGTGATGTATTTCAAAATATTGCAAAAATTGTCAGTTTATGAATATGACAGGTGTGTGAACCAAGCAAAATCTTCAGGTGTTCCTTTAACAAGACAAGACAAGAAAAAAACATTGTTTTTCGAAGTCCTTTTAAAACGATTAATTTGCTTTGTTTAAAAGCTGGAAAAACCAGGCAATGGAACTTTTAGAATTCTGATTTTCTGACGCCAGTCTACTCTGAAATATGAACCAGAACACAAAGATAAAAATAACAAGATTGATTTAATTGCTTTAATGAAGAAATGTTAGTTGAATTAGTGTGTTAATAAGACAGTATGCCAACCGTAACATTCAAAATGTTTATTTTGTAGAACGCAATGGAAATGTAATAAATAAAAATATAGTGCTTTGAAAAATCCACACTCTTCCTTTTAAGAACTGAACAAGAAAAACTATACAATTCTTCCACAGACATGAATGAATAAACACATATTCTGCTGGCTACATGATTTGACAAAGACAATTACAATTGACAAAACAAAAAAGAAATGAGGTCAGTGTTAACACAGTGTTCGCTAGTATTAAACACCACAATACACATATTTGTATATTTGCGTTCCTAAATTCATTAAAAGAAGCAGCTTAGTTATAAATAATGCCGATAACAATGTAAAGAGCATCCTGCAAAAGTCTGTATACAGGGCAGTATTTTGTTTCATGTTACCAGGAATTGTATCAATACATTCTCAAATCCTTTTTCAAAATTGTGATCAAGTCCATGCTGATCTATTACTAATGTAAACAGCATTGCATTATGAATGAAAGCATTCAGCAGTCCCCTATTGTACTTCAAATACAATCATTTAAATTGCAAAGGCAAAAAATGAAATAAATAAAAAATCAGCAAATTTGACAATTTGCTTCATTCAATAAAACCATTAAAAATTTGATCATAAAATGAGATGTTGCACAGTGATATTATTTGGTTTAGTCAATAATGAGGTACGTCTAACGTCCTCTCTATTCAAACAGTTTTATAAGACAAAACATACTTTCATGAGAATTCTCAGTTCGTTAAATCCAAACGAAAGCATAAAAATAAATACATACAGGACATAGCTATTAATAAATAGTTTAATCAGTTAGCTAATAAATATTGTATACCAAAAATAAACTATTAAGGAAAAAAATTAGAAAAATAGCCTAACAAAACATTGTGGCACACATGTATGGCAGTAATTATTGTTCTCTCTCACATAAAAGACATTAAGATTACATTATTTAAAGGAGTGATCATGGCAAAGACACTGAATACAGAAAAAATAAACACCACACCTGTTAGTGTGTGCCTTTTTGTATCATTTGTTTCTTAAAAATGACAGTGCAGACTCCAGACTTGACTTTCCCTTATTCGGTTGATCATGGTACGAATGAACAGTGGCAGGTGAACTCCAGCTCCTCCATTGCTTTTGTCCTCAAATCCCTGAGAACAGGGACCATGACGTCTTTCAGAGCCTTATAGATTAATTGGCCATTCTCTGAATCTGAGGAAATCTGGAATGAAACAATATTACAATCACATTTTTAAGATTAGACTGATATTAAAATGACATAACATGGATAGTCATGTTCATCTAATTGTGCTAGTAGTCTGATTTAAAAGGCATCACAGATTGAATTGAAACAATATGTTAAAACCGTTATCCGATTGCTAAATAAAATAAATAAGACTTATAAAAGTGTAGAAATTGTCCATAAATGTTTTTAAGGTCCATTTCCAAACCTCAAAATTGACCTGAATATAATAAGTATTATCAATTAGATGAGGTTTTGAAGTTTATTGGCATCCTTAAACTCGAGAAAAATCAGTAGGAGCTGAGTGATATGACACCATGCATAAACGTGCATTAACACATATATTATGCAGTTTACATGCGTCTGTTGCCTCATCACAAACATGTCTGGGAAATTTCATAATACATACATGCTAAACTAACAAAAGACATATTGAGGCAGACCTTATGCCTCTTAAGGGTAGCAAAAAATAAATGTATACTTATATCCCACATTTTGAAGTCTGATGAGCTGAAACAAGACCCTTTTCCCAATTACCCTTTTCTGGCCTGTTTTCACTGAGTAGTATAGTACGGTATGGTATGCCTTTATGGTCATTTCCATTGTCAAAAGGTACCAAAAAGCGAACCGTACTATACCACTTTTTAGGTACCCTTTCAAGAGGATACTTAGGACAACAAAAGGGTACCAATAGGCGGAGCAAGACGTGCAGCTGAACGCTATTGGTATACAGAGATACGTCACTCGCTCATGTACAAGCAAGAAAAGGAAAACAAAGTAGGCGCCATTTCAAAT
This sequence comes from Danio rerio, assembly GCF_052040795.2. Lineage (NCBI taxonomy): Eukaryota > Metazoa > Chordata > Actinopteri > Cypriniformes > Danionidae > Danio > Danio rerio. The sequence goes on from NC_141031.1 coordinate 30,094,814, forward strand.
ACACAGCCGAGACATTACACTATAACAATAGATACAATATACAGCAGAATGTACTTTGTGCCCCATAGTTGTTTACAAGGTTGTCTAAAGCACGAGTGGTTTCGCTTACTCTTTTGCGCTTGCTGCACGTCTATGTTTGAAATAACGAACTTCTTGAGCTGATTATAATAACCTGTGCGTGATTACTGAAGTGCTTCTGACATCTGATCCTTTCAGAAACAGAAACTCGAGAGAAAAAACAAGGGAGCAAATGATTCTAGCAGCAGCCTAAAACATAAACAAACTGCCATGTTAAACTATTATCATCACCTTTTGAACTATTATAAAATCGGAATGACGGAATTACTTTCTAACAGAGGTAATGTGCTGGTGAAGATTAAAGATGCAGATGAGAGGTTTGCTACAACTATAAGCAATGTGTTACGTGCTGTTTTTGAATGTTAATAAGGACTAAACATATGCTGTGTGTAGTTTTTTTCTGTAATTGGTGACATATTGGAGACTGTAAGGGTCTGTTTGTGTTCACATTTGTTGCATTTATTTTTTTTATATAATTGCAGATGTTACTGCATTGATCACTGATCTGCAGTTCACCAGGAATTTACATGAGAACAAGGAAGCATAGGTGTTCGTGGTTCATGGTATGTCATTACCAGGTACTGAACTCTTATTATTCAGCCCTGCTTGGGTATATCCAGATTTTCATTCTGTGAATCTTTAAAGCCATTTTGTGGCCACGACTTACCCATGTAAATGCTTTGATTAAGCGTTCAAAAAAGGCATTCTCAACTTCCTCTGGAATTTTAAGCAAATGAGCAGCACAGTCGAGAATACAGAGAAGTGTTTGTTTTTGACCCTAAACAGCACAAAGACAAAACACAAGTGTTTTTAGAATACACACACACAATCAATTAAAATAAGAGGGGAAAATAGTCAAGCAATGCACATAAAATGAAGTGTTGCTTATAAAAGGGCTTCAAAAAACTTTCAAGGATCTAAAATGATTATAATTTTTTACAGTCGTTTAATAAAAACTGAGGAACAGAGGTAGTGCAGTTGAGCAAAATCTAATAAAGAAAAAAAACTGTGATGTGGGGACTTGCTTCTACATGTTGATGTAACAGATGTTTGAAAATTGCAGAAACTGGGTCTGAGCAAATAAAGGATGAATATATTTGGCTCGGTTTAAAGACACTGGTGATATTCCTACTGCGGTTCATTTTAATAATACATCCAAAATCATCCATACTGTGTTGTGCACCAATCAAATGGACCAAGGCCACTACACTGAAAAAATAATTCATTGAATTTACTACATGTTTTTAAGGCAAGCGTTTGCAAACAATTTATATGGGCTATATTTAGAGAAACAAATTAGTTAAGTAATTAATTTCATTTTCTTGTCGGCTTAGTGCCTTTATTAATCTGGGGTTGCCACAGTGGAATGAACCACCAACTTATCCAGCACGTTTTTACACAGTGCCCTTCCAGCCGCAACCCATCTCTGGGAAATTAATTTAGTAATTTTCAACTTAATTTGTCTGTTTAAATTCAGCCTATACAAACTGAGTGCAACCACTTGCCCTAAAAAAAAAGTGAATCCAATGAATTTTTTTTTTTTCAGAGTGAATAGGTTGTTTTTCGATGTTCAATGTTCAACATTCTGTTCAATGTTTGTTCTGTCTATATTAGTTTAGTCTTAAAATTACTGTGTGAATTTCAAGTAAGCCAGGACTTAGCCAGAGAAAGATGAATTAATATGTTCCAAAGCTTAAAAATTCTTCTGTTATAATCTCATATATTTGTACTTGTTCCTCACATAAAAAACCTACTTTTAGGACATAGTATAGGTAGGCAAATTGGGACGCTATCATTTTTTGTTTTGATTCAAAAACAAAGGGCCAAGAGAATAGTTAAAACAATGTAGAAAACAACAAGACCCAATCCCAATTCTATTTTTGTACCCCTACCACTTCCCCATGGCCCTTGAAACAGAGTGTAAAGGGGAAGGGCTTCAAAACTTAGCCCTAGAAATGGGACACCACTACAACACCAGCACACGTCATTATGTCATTGCGATTTCTTGCTTCATGTAAGTTTGACTGCTGTTGTGATTCCAGTTGTGTTATTTTTTGGTATTTATGTTCAGGAAATCACTGAAGGCATATATTATGTTATCATAACGATATAATGTGGCAAGACATTTACAAATGCATTTACACCGTGGCCATATTTATCTATATAAACAGACAAAAACAACATTAACATTATACCAGACCCTGTAAAAAGCTCATTCCCAGCCACTAGACTTTTCTGAAAGATTATTCGAGTGTCATTGAGTGACAGAATGTTGTGGGACTACTATACAAGAGTTATTGTTAGGGATTATAGATAGTAAAATTTAGCCTTTTTTTAAGCATGACGATTATGAATGTATTAAAACATATGCTTGTTTTTTGTAAAAAAAATTGTAATAATGACAATAAATACTTTACTTCCGGGTTCAGCCATGCTGCTGTTGTGGCTGGGGTATTTGGGAAATTTGCTTACCCCTTGGTTTTGAGTGTTGTCCTGAAAAATCTCAGTTTAAAGGAATATCTAGGCCTTCCCATTACCCATACGCCCAGGGCTTAATTTGTGCTGGAACACAGCGGATCCGGATCCGGCACCTCTGAAATCTGATGCGGCACCTTATTTTACCGATCCCCCTCCTTAACCCCCTCCTCCCCGCTGTTCACTTTTAGTTTCCATGACTCCAACACACTTCATTTTCGTCTGCGACAACCCTCCGCCATACACCTCCAAAGCCCCGAAACAACACCCCCTCCCCACCCCCCGCTCTCCACTTTCCAGCGCGACACCTCTCCATCGTCGAGTAACTTGTCAGATTTGTTACCCTGATTTGTTTCGGGTCCTCGCAATTTACAAATAAGCAGTGCCTTCTAGCTTAAGAAAAATTGAGACACTCTTACCCCTTCACATGAACGTGCAAAACGAGGGGTAAGGGGAAGGGCTAAGGGGTAGAATTGGGATTGGGCCTAAATGTCACCATTTTCAACCAAATATAAAAATAGCAAAATACAAAATTCTTTGTTGTTTTCATGAAAATATGGAAAGCAGTACTCATTTGGTGAAGCACTCCTCAAATCACATTGTTACATGTTCCTTGGTACCTTGTCGAGTGAATTCAGCGCATGCTCTGGATTCAGTCTGTTTCCAGACAAAGTCTCCACATCGTCCTTTGTGATGACGGGCTCCTTCAACTGCTCCAGCCAGGACCACATGAGCAGTGAGAGCACCACTGGATCTCTCTCGTTGCACAGCCTCTCCCATGCACCTTCACGAGAGTTCAGCTCCATCTGAGGGACAACAGAAAAAGATCATGATACAGAGGAACGTGATAAAGAATTGAAGACTCAAATATCTACTGCACACTCCTACCTGCCACACTGAGACTTTACTCCTGAGTTCCTCTCCATCAAGGTCCACAGTGAGAGCTTTGGCCACAAACAGATGACGAGTCTCAGGCGAGAGTTCACTCTGAAGTGTTAAAATGGGAACATCCTTGAAATGTTGTGTGACATCACAGTTTGAGTTTTTGTTAGTGCTTCTGCCGACTTGACATATTGAAAACATTGTACTGCTGTCATTAGTCCTCCCTAGAAATCCATAAGACATGCTGCGCTTGGCCACTTTCAGAGGTGCCTGTTTTACAGAGGCGGGAGAGCAGGATACTTGCTCTTCAATTTTTTTGGACTGTACCAAGGAGCTCCTAGAACCAGTTAAAAGGTCATGTTTGGGGCTGCTTTTGATATCTGATGGCAGAAGATCAGGAGTTTCTAAAGCTAATCTGCTCTGAGATGCATAAAGCTCGGAAAAGTTTAACCCAGATTTGCTGCCAAGATTTTGGGGACTTTGTAGCACGTGTACCCTTGGGTCTAGTTTGTGCAAAGCGGAGTCACTATAGCTAAAACACTTGCTTAAGATGAGCCGAGACCTGTAGGTATTGTCTACTGTCGGCCACCTCCAGAGCACATCAAACTCTTGGTCACTGCAGAGCGGCTGGTCGTGAGGTGGATCACACGGTGTCCCAAGCAAATTGGGCTGGTCGGGGGATCGAGGTGAGGAAATGGGAATGCCTTTGCCCCTCATTTCCTTCCCCAACTGCTGAAGGGCCTGCAGAGAGACGGTTTTCTCCACCTCCTCTGTGAGGTCTGGGATTTCCAACACCTCCTCTTCCACCGTCTGCCGGTTCTCTGCGATATCCAGCAGTAGCCTGCAGATCAGGTGTATGATCTTTGGCATGTTCTTCATGTGGCGCGCCTCATATCCATGCAGCAGATGCCGCTGACGGGTTAGATACTGCGACAACGTGACCTCATGAGCTTTAGGCTCGGCACATGAAAACACACTCCTCAGGGGCACAAGGAACTGGGCGAACTCTCGAACGCACAACAGTTGGCCACGGGTCTGGATTGAGTTGGGACGTTTAGCTCTAACGAACAAAATGGCTTGATCCGCACTCATCCGGGATGTGAAAACCAAGAAGCATGCTATTAAGACACCTATAAAAAAGTTAATTAATAATCAGGTAAATGCACATGTATATGGACTGAATGTTAAAGTGAACTTCTGAAATAGAATTGTTGTAGGACACTGACCTGTTCTGCCCAGTCCAGCATGGCAGTGGACAGCGATTTTCCCTTCTTGCATAGCAAATGACATCACCTTCACCATGTCAAGGATAGTAGTCAAGGATGCCACACCATAATCCTTCCAGCCAAAGTTGTAAAAATAAACTAGAAAAACATGAAAAGGCAATGTTCACACCAAACTAAAAATCTGATAGAAATATTTTCACATTCAGGACATCAAAGATGTAGCTGACTTTTTCAGAAGATTTTTTAACTGAACCTATGACTCTTAGTGATCTATAAAATTCAATAGCTATGTTTCCATCCAAAAATTTGTATTAAGTTTAGGCACAAAACTGGATTTTCGCATAAGACATGCAAACAAAGCAGCGTTTCCATCCATTGAGTCAAAGAGAACAAAATCATCACTTCCTGAGTAACTGGCGCCAAATATTAGAAGCTGCTGAAACTTTTCTTCATTTAATAAATTGCTTGTGCCTCAGAAGGCAATCCTGACATGCAGAGAGCGTACGGTAGCATTTAAAGGAGTGAGACGCAGAGCACAGATGCTCTTGATTCTGGAGGTCATTAATAATATAATAACACTAATACGGAGGTGGTTACCCCTTTTTAGAATGACCAAAACAACATTTCAGATGTTTTATAATGTGCTCAGCGTGCTGGTTTATCCATTCACACACCTTTTTTTATCATCACATGATTTCTTATAACAAAATCACATGACCTTTTTTAAATGTACATACTGAAATTTACGCATTTTCTAAATTTATGCGCATCTTGGCGTTTCTATCAAACAATTTGAATAATAAATATAGGTGGATGAAGACGTAGCTTTTGACTATTAAGAAAAATAAATTGGTACTTGTGTCTTGGATCGATACATTGAAGTCTTTTGAAGTGAAACAATTGGTCTGTGCAAGACGGTAAACATCATTTACAGTAGGCATGAGACGATAATCTGTCTCAGTGTTTACATCGGTTTGGAAAACTGCTACAATTTTCTGTAATACTGTTCCTGTGGTAAATGTAAGTTTTTTTTTGTTTAGTTTTTTACATGTCGTCAAAGATTAAAAAAATGTTAATTATTGTTCTAGGGCAACAGTGTCTCCAGCAGCAAAGGACCATCCACATCAAAAGCTACTGGTCAGCCCACAATCCTCTTAATGGTTGCGAAATATTTAAAAAGTTTCTTAAAATAAAATATATTGTGTTTAATGAAAAAAAATGTTGTTTTTTACGTAGGCATTTAAGAACTTATTTTGACTAGTAATCACAATACAAGAAAACATTCTTATACCGGCCCATGCATAATTTACAGTATTATAAACTTTAAAGGGCCATGACACCCCCCTCTTTCGGTTAAAGTCTACTTCAGAATTTTTTCAAAAGATGCATGATTAATGTTCGTGGAGCTCCGCGAGCATCGGGCAGGAGTGGGCGTGGCCAGCAGGGGAGAAGGGGAGCGAATAACTGCTGTTGTCATTTAGCTCACAAAATGAGACACAAAGAGGAGACGCATGAGTTTATAGTTTACAAAGTTAAAATGCAAAGAAATGAACAGTGATTTAATGCCCTGCTACATTTGTTATTCGTAATTTCTAGGGATGTAACGGTATCAGAATTTCACGGTACGGTAATACCTCGGTATGAATGTCACGGTACGGTATTTATTGAATCATTTACAGGAAAAAACAAAACTTATGAAAATACTCCAAAAAAGTGCCAAAAGTGTCAATGACATACAAATTAGCCATCTATCTGTAAGCTTTGAAACAGGAACTTCAATTTTAATAACAAAAAATTATTAACCCATGTAAAAAAATAAAAGTTTCAATTTAGTATTGTTGAAAACTCATCACATTCAACATTTAATCACTCACTCAGATAGAGATGGGTTTAAAGGAAAATGATCATATAACTATAATCTGGTAAAAGCTGGTATCTCTGGGTATTTACAATGTCCCCTGCAACAGAAAAAAAACCTCTCATTTGGGACTGAGGATTCTGGGACAGAGATATGACTTGGCCCATGTTGACAGCAGTGGGTAACGTTGTGCATTGTCTTTCCCCCACTTGAGAAGACAAACCATGAGTGAGATAGAGGTCTCTTTGCGGTACAAGTCAATGTCTGCATCAATCTGAACAGTGTGCTGTGTTTCTGCAGTCCCCATGACTGCTATTAGTCGTATTCACCAACTTGCAGGCACGTGCACACATAGGGCTCAACCTGTGCAGTGCACATGCCCTTTTTAGTCTTGGATAGAAAATGCCCTTCCAAATCGATCAAAAGTGCCCCCGCGACGCGACACAACCTCCGTCCAGCCCTTCAGTAGACAACACCGCTCTTGAGAATGCGCGCTCAACCCCCCCTCGGCGCTTTACAATACGCTCGCGACAACACTGCTATTCAGTACGCGCGCGGCGACAACACCCGCTTTAGGTTCGATCATTTCCATCTTTTTTTCATCTCCGCTACTAGCAGCACACTCCATTTCCGCATTACTGGATCTGTAGCGACAGCAGACCGCAAAGGATTATGGCTACGCCTGGGCTGATGGGAAATGTAGTTTAAGCTACCTGCTGTTCGCTTCAGTCGCCTGAGCAAATTTTCTCAGAAGACCTATAGTTTTACCGAGTCATGCGACTTCGGTAATATCGAAAAAAATTAATATTGCGATATGACGGTATTTACAATACCGTTACATCCCTAGTAATTTCATATACACATAACCACAATTTATATCATTATAAATATAAGTGTGTTCATGTAAACCCTATAAATGAGGACTTCTCCCTCAATCCCCGTATCCAGCAGACTCAGTGCAGCAGGTCTCCTGACCTGTCAATTTTAACCATTAACCCTGCTGGTAATCTGAAGGATTTAGGCAAACACAGCAGCACGGCGATGTGTCTGAATGTGAACGAACTCCTGATAAAACACAGCGTCCGCCATTCTCTAATTCTCGTGCTGCTCTCCCGACAAAAATGCTAGCAGCACACACACAGCTTTGCTGTATGATCGGCCCTGACAAGATCGTGGGGGAAAACATGCAACAAACCCCGTGGATGATGGAAACAAACGCATATGAGCCTTCATGAACGGCTAAATACTGTGCCGTGGTTTCCGTGTCTCTCAGCTCGGGCTTGACACTGGCAGGTCTGGCAGGTCTCATGAATTATTAAGCAGTCGGCTCTTCTCATAGGATAAGAAAACTCCGCTATGAATAATAATGAGAAACCGACGCGTCATCATTGCACTTGCAGTACTGCGCTACGTCGCCGATTTTGATCCCGCCCCAAAAATCATTTTAAACCCGGAAGCTGAAATTAGCTGACAAAAGCTCAAAATTATCCAGTTTTCCCCACAATTAAAGCTGACAGGTGCTAACATTGTCTTAATTGATGCTCAACACACAAATCTGTTAATATAAAAAAAAAAAAGTTCTCCGGGGTGTCCTGAATCTCCAGATTGAGATTGTACACAAATGATTTTATTTTTTTAAATAGACAGCAGTATTTAGGAGAAGCACAAATACCAATGTGATGAACAATAAAACATACACGTCCTCAACATTGCAAATAAACAGCCACAGCTCTTGCCCATGTATAGCCACAGCCATATCACCCTACAGCCCGAGACCGGTTACTCACTGAAGCCAAGTAGGGCTGAGCCTGGTCAGTACCTGGATGGGAGACCAAAAGGGAAAACTAGGTGGGAAGTGGTGTAAGTGAGGCCAGCAGGGGCGCTCAACCTGTGGTCTGTGTGAGTCCTAATGCCCCAGTGAAAGAAAAGGGGACACTATACTGTCAATGAGCGATGTCTTTCGGATGAGACTTTAAACCGAAGTCTTGACTCGGTGGTCATTAAAAGTCCCATGGCACTTTTCGTAAAGAATAGGCATGTAAGCCCGGTGTTCTGGCCAAATTCCCTCCATCAGCCCTTACCAATCATGGCCTCCTAATCATCCCCATTCACCAAACTGGCTCTCTCACTGTCTCTCCACTCCCCCTACAGCTGGTGTGTGGTGAGTGCACTGGCGCCGTTGTCCTGTGGCTGCCATCATATCATCCAAGTGGATGCTGCACACTGGTGGTGACGTGGAGAGACCCCCCACCCCCCTCATGATTGTGAAGTACTTGAGGCAGGAAGTTTGTGCTCCAATCCAGAAACACTCCTATATACTGTTTATTTTTATGTAAAAACATAGTTCATCTTCTTTCAGGACGACTGGAAATATAAATGACACAACACACAGCGGGCATCTCATCAGTGCTGACTCTTCCTTAATTTGCTAGACGTTTCATGCATGTTTCGACACGCTTGGCTCTGCGGAAAATTGTGCCTTCCATAGTTTCCCAGAAGGCAGAGCCTATAAGCACAGCACGGCTCTCAGGAGAGCTTGTTAAGGACTGTCAATCCCCATAAGCCTCAAAACCTGAATGAAAGCTGAACAACCATTGCAAGCAGCATCGCTGCAGGTTAACAAAGCAAATAGTGCTCAAAAGCTTCTTCAGCTTGTCAAACACACTGACGATTTAATGTAATAACAGTCAGGATTTACCTATTTAGATTGTTTGCGCGTATGTGTGAAATACTCACTCCCTGCCTCCATGAAAAGCTCTGGGCGATAAGTGAAGCCGCTCTCTGGCTCCAGAGTGCTGCCGCAGCTCGCATGTTCCCCTGGACGCTGCAGGTTGATTACAGTCTTTAAACCACATCTAGAAGTAGAAAAAAAGCGAGATTAAGCATCAGCCATCCTTGGTACTTGATGGGAATAATTTATTACATTGCGTTCAACGTACACATGGAATTGTTCAATGATGTTGAATTTTTCAACGATTTCAGTTGAAGGTCTTGCCATGGCTAACAGGTGATCGGTTATCCTGTGAAGCACAAGATACAAATATTGCAAAAATAAAAAATATATTAATGAATAAAAGAGAGCAAGTATATGTAGGGATGCACCAATACTAGTATCGGGTCGATACTTGGTTAAAATACTTGTGTCGAACATAAAAAGCTGATATCACGCACTCAACAGTATTTCACTACGTGGATGTGATTTTTTTGTCTTACTTGACTTCAATGACTCAATGTATTCATTAATGTATTATATATTAATAGCCAAGTCCTTCTAACAATCTATTTAAAATACATTAACAAATCGATACTGAAGAATACACCGAATATGCAGTGTGATCCTGTAAGACTGTGCGTATTTGTAGCAGTATGTCAAGATAAAATCACTTAAAACATCTCGCAAATATAACGAAAAACCGTGTATTACAGAGTTTTATGCGTCCCAATGTCAAGAGAGTGACCCTATAAGGAAATGTACACTGCACACACTTGATTATGTAATGTGTGGAGTCATGAACGTATTTTCAGTATCGGTTCATCCCTAAGTATATGTCAAGAAGGTTTTTTTGTTTTGTTTTAGATTTATTCATCCATCAATGTTTTTTACCTTACAAATATGGATGATTCAGCTTTAAAAAAGCTAAGTAGCAAGTATGCAACTGTAACATTGGCCAGAATAGTACAAGCTAGGGTTGCATGATACTGGAATTAGCTACCAATCGATACCAAAATTTTAAAAACGTCCATATCCTGCTAACATTTAAGCACTATTGAGCACGTTTTTAAACAGCGCTGATTTGCCATTGGGTTTATGTGCTCAACAGAAATGACTGTGAAGGTCATCAGTTCACCAAACTCACCGCTGTTCACTGAGTGTAATCACAGATAGAGGGACACTGGAGTGTTTAAAAGCTGTGATTCATCAGCGAATCGCTCATATGTCCACTTATAGGCAAACCAGCTGATCGACTTGACTTTAAAACACTCCAGTGTTTGTATCTGTGGTTACACTCAATAAACAGCAGTGAGTTTGGTGAACTGATGACCTTCACAGCCAATCACAGTCATTTCTGTTGAGCACGTAATCCCAATGATAAATCAGGAGTGTTTAAGAATGTGCTAAATAGCCCTCAAATGTTAGCGAGAAATGGACATTTTTAAAATTTCAGTATCGATTGGTACCAAATTCCAGTATCATGACAACCCTACTACAGACTGAAAGAGATTTTTTTGTATCAGTCCATGTACTGCCTAACTAAGGCTATACTCATAAATTTATATAAAATAATGGAGTGATGGATAAGTGGTTAGGAAAATGGACAAAACATTTTTTTATATTATTTATTTATTTAGTCACATATACCTTCCATACCAGTATCAAAAACAGCATATATATATATATATATATATATATATATATATATATATATATATATATATATATATATATATATATATATATATAGAATATAAAATATAATGTTTACATGTTAAATGTGCATGAATATATTAAATCAAAATGTTAGAAAAATATATTAGTAAAATCAAAATTAAATATAAAATAAAATAAATCGGGTGATTCATTCCGCTGTGGTGACCCAGATTAATCAAGGGACTAAGCCGAAAAGAAAAAAAATGAATGAATAAAATAAAGTGTTGCTTTCAACTTACAATGAAAAAACAATACAAATAAACATCAATGGTGCTTTTGACTACACAGTAAACATCAATTAGTCATGACAGCATAAGTTTTTAGTTCATAGTAACTTATTTAACCATGTTAACCATGTTAACCATTTTCTAACTTAAAATAACTTGAGTGACTTATAAAATTAAGTCAGTTTAACATGATATAAGTTCAATGGACTCATATTTGATTTAGCTTAATTTAAGGCAACCAGGATTTATTTACACAATGAATAGAAAATGACTCGCTGCTAAATATTAAAAAAGTGCCAGATGACAGCTTACCATGAGGAGTAGAGTCCTTTGACGGCTTGCTCCTTGTCGCTCCAGCGAGAGGGGTTTTCATATTTGCATGCTCGACCTCCACATGCCATGGAGCACTGCATATGTCCTGGGATGACATGCCTCAAAGTCTCACCCACCTTGGTGTACTTCGCCGTGGGTACTCGGACATTAACTGCGAAAACAGATGGAGAAAATTCAGAATTCACTCAGACCTAGCAGCTCCAATATGAATATGACTAATTACATCCGCAGCCCGTGATGCCAGTCTGTGCCTCAGAAATGCTTAACGCCACAATGACCCTCTGTGAAGACGTTGTCAAAACTTCCACGGCTGAGCTATGCCTCCTAACCAAGATCTTTTTATGAAAACCCATGACGATCTCCTCTATGATGGAAGAGCATGACTGTCTCTGCATTTAGCACAGCCTGAACCACCTAAGCACTGACCCCAGAGCAGTGAATCATCACTATACAATCACAAAAGCGACACGCAAACCTACTGATTCCCCAGTTGCACTTGAAGTCAGTGGGAGGCTGTGCTGAAGTGTGTGTGTGTGCGTGCGTGCGTGTGTGTCATCTCAGGTGGATGAGAATAAGGATGATGTTTTTTTATGAAATGGTAAAGACAGCTCTGGTTGTGTAACCCTGTCAGCATTTCAACAAAAGGAGTCTAAAATTACACCTTTTCAACTAATGCGCTGCATCTGCGACAGTGAATATGAAGATTTCATGCAATTAGGAGCACAGAAAGTGAATAGCACATAAAAGAAAAGTAGTTTTCTCTGTACGCCAGTGGACTCAGCAGTTCAAGAGGCTTATAAAATAATGGATATGAGCTTGAAGTTCTGGTTACCAATGCCATTAGTGTGCTCTTTCTCACCTAAGCCACTTGAGATAGTTTCCAGAATAATTAAAGATGCATTATCTCTGGTTTTTAAAAGAACCAGCTGAGATAGAATGAGTCATTTAAAATGATGAAGAAAAAAATACAGTAAGAACTATAAACTTCTAAAATATTATTATTGCAATTTAAATAACATTTATTTTTTACATTAAATAAATTGCTGTTTATTCATTTGAAATCTTCATACTTCCACTATCTGGCTTTTGCCACTTTTTAGCAAGTCATTTTTTTAAATCATTAAATCTTTTTTAAAATAGCATGTTCATTGTATGCATGCACACTCAATGGCCACTTTATTAGGTACACCTTACTAGTGCCGGGTTGGACCCCCTTTTGTCTTCAGAACCGCTTTAATCCTTCATGGCATAGATTCAAGAAGGTACTGGAACTATTCCTTAGAGATTTGGGTCCATAATGACATGATAGCATCACACAGTTGCTGCAGATTTGTCGGCTGCACATCCATAATGTGAATCTCCCGTTCCACTACATCCTAAACGTGCTCTATTGGATTGAGATGGGCCCAAAATGTGCCAAGAAAATATCCCCCACACCATTACACCACCACCACCACCAGCCTGAAGCATTGATACAAGGCAGGATGGATCTTTGCTTTCATGTTGTTTAAGCCAAATTCTGATCCTACCATCTGAATGTCGTAGCAGAAATTGAGACTTATCAGACCAGGCATTGTTATTTCAATCCTCTATTGTCCAATTTTGGTGAGTTTGTGCCAATTGCAGCCTCAGTTTCCTGTTCTTAGCTGACAGGAGTGGCACACAGTGTGGTCTTTTCCTGCTGTAGCCCATCCATCTCAAAGTTGGACGTGTAATGCGTTCAGAGATGCTCTTCTGCATACGTCGGTTGTAACGAGTGGTTATTTAAGTTACTTTTGCCTTTCTATCAGCTAGAACCAGTCTGGCCAATCTCCTCTGACATCAACAAGGTATTTGTGCACACAGAATATTTTCTCTTTTTTAGACCATTCTCTGTAAACCCTAGAGATGGTTGTGCGTGAATCATTGTAGATCAGCAGTTTCTGAAATACTCAGACCAGTCCTTCTCACATCAACCATGCCACATTCAAAGTCACTTAAATCACCTTTCTTCCCAATTCTGATGTTGGGTTTGAACTGCAGTAGAACATCTTGACCATGTCTACATGCCGGAGTTGCTGCCATGTGATTGGCTGATTAGAAATCTGCTTTAATAAACAGTTGGACAGGTGTACCTAATAAAGTGGCCGGTGAGTGTATGTATATTTAAAGTTAGGCTCAGAAAAATCATGTTTAGTTTTACATAAATATATCTGCTACACTTAATGATGATGAAATATTATAAAAAAATTTTAAATATTAAAAAATTTAAAATATTAAAATATTATAAATATTATAAAATTTTAAATATTATAAATTAGGCACTATTTATTGTGCCATGTATATAAAACCACTTTTGTTAATTACATTTGATGCAAACACCAAAATTACCCATCAAGAAAATGTAAAAATATTTAATTTGCTGTTTGTATATCACATCAAGTCTATCTATCTATCTATCTATCTATCTATCTATCTATCTATCTATCTATCTATCTATCTATCTATCTATCATTTTAATTTTATATATATATATATATATATATATATATATATATATATATATATATATATTTTTTTTTTTTTTTTTTTTTTTTTTTTTTTTTTTTTTTACTTTTTCAAATAAATACTTTGGATTTATAATCAAAATATTCTTTCATGCACAGGTAGAGAAACAGAAGTAGAATACCTGTCTCCATGTCAGTGTTGGACTCTCTGCTGGTGGAGTAGGGCAGATCACTCACCAAACTGACACCTGCTGCCATGACCGACACTGAAACATGGGAGCAAACATGCTGTTAACGCCTCAGACACAAAACAATGGCAGGGCAAACAGTCAAGACACAACATAAACGAGGAAGTTATATGGCTGGTTGCCTTGGAGTTTTCTCCCTTGGGAGGAAAATGTGCAATGTCTGTTGCTGTGTGTCACACACCAGATCTAGTGTCACTGTAACATATAATGTATATGTACTGTATATAGTGAGGTGTTATTATTCTCCCCCCAGTTCATCCATCAAACATTAAAAGTAACTTTTTACAATTAACTAATTACTTTAATCACTCAAAACAAGTTTTTTTTTCTGTTGCAGTATTAAAGTATACGTTTAATAGTACTGTTGGAAATACAAAGGGAAACTAATATGGAGGAACAAAACTAGTTTGGCTTTAGATATGCTTGTGATACTAATAAAAAGTAAAAAAAAAAAAAACACCAAAAATGATGTTTTTTTCACACTGAATAAAAATAAAGCACATGGCCAAATGTACCTCAGTTTTCAGTATGCATATGGATTATTAGTAGCACATCCTTAGCACTTTAAAGTGATACTATATTAGTACACACACACAGAGGCTCAGAAAACGTCATTGTGTTAGTTTAACCCTACACTTCATTGCAGATCAAGTGTCAACAGTTGACTACTCGCATTACCTTTGTGACAATAATAGCCATCACTTTAATCACACGTAGGAGTGGCGATGACTGCAACTATCCTGCTCTCAAACAGAACCTGTGCCTCTGGGTTTTCATTTTGTTTTGAAAGCTGAGAGCTTGAACTAATTTTAAAATCACATTTTTTTAACAATGCAACTACATTAGCCAGCCTGTTCTGCCCTATACTCTTTAAAATATAAAGGTTCCAAAATTGGGTTTACTACTGGATATGGGGGAGCCATTTTTGGATTTCAAAAGAATTTTTGCAGTTAAAGCAAATTCACATTTCAGACAAGCAAATCGGCCATTGCAGTTAGACTTTTATGAGAAAATTAATTTGTCATTTATTAGTAATTTTCACACTTCCACGACAATTGGCTTGCATAATAATTAAATTAATTAAATGATCCTTTTTCTGGACTAAAAATACATTCATGTTAGCCTATCTGGTCCCTGGCAAGATTAAGTCAGAAGCTGTTGCCATTTGATCATAGCACACAACTCAAATGTTCCATGATCCAACAAACAGCAATTGAACATGTTCAGTCAGGTGAAAACAAACTCTGACCAACTGCAACAAATACTGTCAGGGGTCAAACTCCAGCAGACTTTGTTTGTTTGTTGGTGTTTGTCAAACCAGTGTGAATTGGCCTTTAAATGTGAAAGTGTCTTTTTCTGAATTGAAGGATTCCAAAATCCAAAACGGAATTGAAACTGGGCCTAAAACTTGCTCCATATCTACATGCAGTGCTACATTGCTAATTAAATGGCTCAAAGATGTTTTCATATTAAATGCATTTACCCGAGTACACTTTCATGTTGCACTAGATTTAAGTTATGTTACTCCTTCCAAAAGATGTTCTTATAACTAAAATCATTCCAGATTCTGCAGTGCGAACATGCCAAAAAGCATTGCATTGCTGCCAACAGTTCTAGGAACTGTAAAAAGTTTCCTCTGGTGTGAAAGCTGCCATGGGTGTTAAAGGGTTATCCTGTAGCTGATAATCAAATATACACATTAATTGAAACTTCTAATCAACTAACCAAAATAATACAGAGAGTGACTCTTAAAATATTTTGCTTCCACAATGATGCCACTAAAAAATTTGCTTCCCTAAGCAGAGGTCTCTTAAAATAATTAGGGATGCACAATATATCGGTGGCCATATTGTTATCGGCCAATAAATGCTATTTTATCATGTTAGCGTTATCAGTCCGATATACAAATTTGGCCGATATCTTTAAGCCAATAGATTACGTAATTGTATTGCCTGCTTTAGGGATGTGTGGGTCAAACTTGTTCAGTGCACTATAAGATTTTCTCACATTGTTTATTTCTTTAAAGTCTATTACCACAAAGTTTGCATGGTATTGCTGTTTATTAATATTTCATTAAGTAACCATATTCATTTTCATTGTAGATATGTTTGATAGAAGTTATTGTGCATTTTGGTTAAATCGCATCAGGAAATATATTACATGATGTGCATAAGTGAAAGATAACTTTGTGTAAGCACGAGAGAATCTTGGGGAGTGTTTTAAATGACCCAGCCACTAAACATTGTACATATAACATGTTTTTTCAAGACCATTTTATCTGGTTTCAGTTCTTAGCTTTTTCATGTTCATTTTCATTCATTCATTCATTTATTTATTCATTTTCTTGTCAGCTTAGTCTCTTTATTAATCCAGGGTCACCACAGCGGAATGAACCGCCAACCTATCCAGCAAGTTTTTACACAGCGGATGCCTTTCCAGCCACAACCCATCTCTGGGAAACATCCACACACATACTCATACACTACGGACAATTTAGCCTACCCAATTCATCTGTACTGCATGTCTTTGGACTGTGGGGGAAACCGGAGCACCCGGAGGAAACCCACGCAAAGGCAGGCCAACTGAGCCGAGGTTCGAACCAGCGACCCAGCGACCTTCTTGCTGTGAGGTCACAGCACTACCTACTGTGCCAATTCCTCGCCATGTTTGTTTTCATTTTATTTAAAATATATTTATTTTATTTGTTTGTTAATTAAATCCCGTATTTAACCTATTGTTTTTATACAACAGTCAAGTTGCATGTTAATTTGCTACGAAGAAAAGGAAATAGTTTATTTTTTGCATACTGATTTATATGAAACTGTGAATATAGGTCTATATAATCACCTTGCAAGTTTAAATATTATTGGATTATTATTTATTTATTTATTTATTTATTTTTGTTTGAGTAGGCTATTTTGAGATCAGTTCAGACTTTTATGAAGTTTTTAAAATAAAATCAGTTGTTCACTGTATAAAAATATAACATTTTAAATTATTTATATTTATCAGCTGTTGTATATCGGTTATCGACATCCAACAGAGTTATCGATATCGGCCAAAAAATCCATATCGATGCATCCCTTATAATAAGCACTTTTACTAATCCTTATGAACAGGTCAATTTAAAGATCGACCGAAAATGGGTTAAATGGTAATAACATTAAACTGACCACAACAGACCTTGGTAAACCACATTACATGATAACATGCTGTTCTCACCTACAGTTCATTTTGAAGTTGAAATGGAAACTCCTGCAAGTGCAGAGTTTGCTGGCATAACAAAAATGCACAAAATATTTTAAAATGATAATTATTGCTATAAAAGTAATATATTCAACACATCCCAATCAGAGAGCAGTGTGACCTTGTGTCAAGCATTAGTGTTGCATACACAAGTGGTTTATTCAAATTTGACCAATCACATGGGGCCTTAAAACCTTTATATCTGCATTAGGTGCTATTACGCCACTGGCTAAACCAGGCCCAAAGGTGAACCTAGTGTCTCAGAGAAGAGAGTTAAAAATAAACACTAATGTCAAGAGTAGGATCAATTAAAAGGACAACAGCCAATATGTATCAGACTATCTGCTGAGTTTTTCTAGTCATTCATAGTGTTTTTAAAGTCACAGTTAGAAATAATTCAATCAAAAAAATATTTATTTCCCGTTTATTTTAGTACAGTGCTATCTGGAAAGTATTCATAGCGCTTTACTTTTTCCACATTTTATGTTACAGCCTTATTCCAAAATGAATTAAATTCATTTATTTCCTCAAAATTCTACACACAATAACGTGAAGAAAGATTTTTTGAAATTGTTGCAAATGTATTAAAAACCTAAAAAAAATAATAATAATAAAAACATGTCACATGTACATAAGTATTAACAGCCTTTGCTCAATACTTTGATGATGCACCTTTGGCAGCAATTACAGCCTCAGGTCTTTTTGAATGTGATGCAACAAGCTTGGCACACCTGTCTTTGGGAATTTTTGCCCATTCCTCTTTTGCAGTACCTCTCAAGCTCTATCAAGTTGGATGGAAAGTGACGGTGTACCGCCATTTTCAGATCTCTCCAGGTATGTTCAATTGGATTTAGGTCTGGGCTCTGGTTAGGCCACTCAAGAACATTCACTGAGTTGTGAAGCCACTCCATTGATATTGTGGCGGTGTGCTTTGGGTCATTGTCCTGCTGGAAGATGAACCGTCGCCCCAGTCGGAGGTCAAAAGCACTCTGAAGTAGGTTTTTTATTCAGGATGTCTCTGTACATTTGCTGCATTCATCTTTCCCTCTATCCTGACTAGTCTTCCAGTTCCTGCTGCTGAAAAACATCCCCACAGCATCATACTGCCAACACCATGCTTCACTGTAGGGATGGTATTAGCCTGGCGATGAGCGGTTACTGTTTTTTTTGAGACGGAACGCCAAAAGAGTTCAATGTTAGTCCCATCAGACTAGAGAATTTTGTTTCTTATTGTCTGGGAGTCCTTTAGATGCCTTTTGGCAAATTCCAGGTGGGGAGTGTCTTCCGTCAGGCCACTCTACCTTACAGGCCTGATTGATGAATTGCTGCACAGATGGTTGTCCTTCTGTAAGGTTCTTCTCTCTCCACAGAAAAACATTGAAGCTCAGACAGAGTGACCATTGGGTTATTGATCACCTCCCTGACTAAGGCCCTTCTCCTCGATCACCCAGCTTAGATGGCCGGCCAGCTCTAGGAAGAGTCCTGGTGGTTCCAAACATCTTCCACTTACGGATGATGGAGGCCACTGTGCTCAGTGGAACTTCAGAACAGCAGAAATTTTTCTGTAACCTTCCTCAGCCTTGTGCCTCGAGACAATCCTGTCTTCGATGCCTACAGACAATTCCTTTGTTTTTATGCTTGGTTTGTGCTTTGACATGCACTGTCAACCCTGGGACATAATGTAGACAAGCCTTTTCAGATCATGTACAATCAACTGAATTTACAACAGGTGATCTACAATTAAGCTGCTGAAACACCTCAAGAATGACTAGTGGAAACAGAATGTACCTGAGCTCAATTTAGAGCTTCACGGTAAAGGCTGTGAATACTGATGTACATGTGATTTTTCAGGTTTTTAATTTTTAATAAATTACAAAATTCTTTTTTCACATTGTCATTATGGGGTGCTTGTGTATAGAATTGAGGAAATAAATGAATTTAATCCATTTTGGAATAAGGCTGTAATATAAAAATTGTGGGAAAAGTGAAGCGCTATGAATACTTTCCAGATGAGGTGTAAGACCATTACATAAATTATTTAAACAATAATTAACATCTAAAATAGCATTGCTTTAAAAAAAGGGCATATCACAAGAAATATGATTAGTGCAATACTCAACAACAATATAGCATATTTTCCCAGTTCAATCCTAAATTTTTGCTGAAAGCATGACTGAAGATACAGATGACTCACTTCAGGCTGTTTAGGATTTCTTCTTTCGTTTGGGAAACCAATATTCACATTTATTGAGCAATTTTACATTTACAGAAATCTACATTGACAATAAACGCAATGCAATATACAAAAAAAGCATAATAACAGCATTTCTACATCTTTTCATTCTTTAAAACGTCGCAAAGAATAACAATTAAAAACCTTAACGCGTATATAGACTTCAAACTATGCTTCAATCCAAAACCTCTAATGTTTTCATTTGAGGAGCATTTCTTCTGTCGAGTTTATTTATGTCTCTGTATTACTAATCTAAAGTAATGAAGAAGAAAAGTGCTGCCTAAGTAATGGCTCTTTGCATCTGGTTTGTTTAGCGATCTGTGGCGCATTCAGGGTGATGTTAGCAGTCATCTGACGCGCCATGATTAATTCATACTGAAAACTGAGAAGACACAGGACAGCAGAGTGCCATTATGAGACTCATTTGAATTGTAACGTACACTTCTCTTAAAGCACTGATCCAGCAGAGACAGTGAAACCTCACCCGAGTCATCCAAAAACTCAATCTGACTCTACTCAATCAGTGTGCGCTATTTATCGGATTACGAATGGATTTTTCCTAATCCTGATCAACACATCAATAGGCAAGACAAAGACTTGTGCGTCTTGAGGCTTACATTTGAGCACACGCTGCGATGATTTCTTAACTCAGTTGAATCGTTTATAAGCCGTTTCAATGAATTTTAATGAATTAACATTGTGAACATGATTGCAAACCATATTGCAGCTTTCACCCTTACAAAAGCTGTTGGGTGAATCCTTGAGCGCTGCCCACTGGATTTAAATCAAAGGGCGCCGATCACTTTCATCTAAACTTTGAACTGATTTTTCAAAGCGTTTTCAAAACAAGCAGAGTTATAAAAGAAGTCTATACATACTTTATATCTGATTAGTTTGACCACTTCATTTGCATCGTTTTCACTCAATGTTATTTTGAGGACTGTTGATAAAATGAGATCTGTTCATGTAATGAACCATAAAAAAACTAAATTTGCTCCCCCCTAAATGGTTCCAAACTAGTATGAGACAAAAGGAGATATGAAGAGTTCAGATAAAAAAAAAAAACTTCTAAGTGCCGTCTGAAATTGTCTTCTAATATTAACATTTTTCCCAGCCTCCTATATGTCTTGATTCAGTCATTTTACTTTTATGGCAAAAAAAACTTTTTTATTGCTTTTAACATAAAATAACTGAACATAAACATAAGAGGCTGAGAGAAATTATCATTGTAGAAGAAAATTACACTGTAAAACCCAAAAAGTTAAAAGGTAACTCAAACCATTTGAGGAAACCGCTTGCAACAATCCATTTAAGTTCAAAAACTGATCATAATGAGTGCTGTGAACTTAATCTGTTTGAGTAAACGAAGCAATTTGAGCATAGTAAAACCCAATAAATGAAGAACTCTGTACTGTAAAACCCAATAAGATCCGGCAACTCAAACCGTTTGAGAAAACCAATTGCTACAAACCATTTTTGGTAAAAAAAAAAAAAAAAAAATCTATACGAGTACTGTGAACTTAATCCATTTAAGTTAAAGTAATGAGGTGTTTAACTCATTACCTTCAACACTGAGTTCAAAACTCTTATCAAATGAGTAGAATTAACTTTCAGTAAACTTACTCATTTAATTTGATAAAGTTGACTGTTGGGTTGTTTTACAGTGTACAGATGACACTTAGAGCTTTTTGCATCTGAACTCTTCATATTCATATTCATATTTTGGTCACCAGTTACCGTTGACATCCACAGGGCTTCTGCAAGTTAAGTAATTTTTAAATCAATAAAGACATTTTTTAAGACCATTATGAACTCAATTTTAGACTCATACAGGGCTAAACGCTAAGGAGTTTTTCAAATGGCCCAGATGGAAAATATTTTTATTTGACCCATTCAAAAAATTATAATTTAATACATTTAATAATACAATAATAACTTAACAATAAAAATAAATATTTTTGATATTTCTTAGCAAAATTGTTAAAATATTGTGTCAAAACAAGCAAGCTCTATTTGTAAACATACACTTTTTTTCAACATAATTGTTCTTTAAAATAAAAAAGACAAATGTTTTAAAACTATAATAAATTAATGCATCCTTAACAGTCGGTCCAGGTCAGTGTCTTTAGCAGTACATACATAGGGAACTTGTGTTATTATAAGGTGAAAAATTAAACCATTATGGTAAATAGAGTTATAAATTACATTATTCAAACAAAAAGTTAAAGTCCGTGTGTGTTTATAGTTTAGGTATTTTATTTTATAGTATATGTTAGTTATGCATAGGTTTTTTTATAATAGCTCTTATGTCCAGTGTTGCATGTGTATTTAGGATTAATTTATGTAGCACCGTTGTCTGGCAAGACATAACATTTTGTTCCTTTGTGTGTCCACACATGTAGCGGAATGACAATAAAGCTCGACTTGAACTGCTGGATGGAGACGCAGTAGCGCAGGAGGTAGTGCTGTCACCTCACAGCAAGAAGGTCGCAGGGTCGCCGGTTCGAGCCTTGGCTCAGTTGGCGTTTCTGTGTGGAGTTTGCATGTTCTCCCCGCATTCATGTGGGTTTCCTCCGGGTGCTCCGGATTCCCCCACAGTCCAAAGACATGCAGTACAGGTGAATTGGGTAGGCTAAATTGTCCGTAGTGTGTGTGTGTGTGTGTGTGTGTGTGTGTGTGTGTGTGAGTGTGAGTGTGAGTGTGAGTGTGTGTGGATGCGTCCCCCAGAGATGGGTTGTGGCTGGAAGGGCATCCGCTGCGTAAAAACATGCAGGATAAGTTGCCTGGAAGGGCATCCGCTGCGTAAAAACATGCTGGATAAGTTGGTGGTTCATTCCACTGTGGCGACCCCGGGTAAATAAGGGGACTAAGCCGACAAGAAAATTAACGATGAATGAATGAACTGTTGGTGATTGTATGGGTGTTGATGGCCAGACTGGGTAGCTATACACAAACAAAGGAAAATTAAGAGCTTAAAAAGATATTTAAGACCTACAACACAATATTTCAGTCAATTTAAGACTTTTAAGGCCTAAAATTCTGTTTTTGAGATTTAAGACATTTTAAAACACTGCAGATACCCAGCATGCTAAAAATATATACAATGTAAGTCGATGGCTACTGGTTTCAAAATGACTTCAAAATATCTTATTAACTGTATTCATTATGGTTAAAGCGTGAATTGTCACTTTAAAACAGTAGTTTAGTCAGCATGCTGCTTTATTTTAACACTAAACTGCATCAGCTTTAGTAACCACAACCTCTCTGAGTGTACATTAATTTTGTTTATTTAGATGGTTTTTCCGATACGACCACAGAGCTGGAGTGCAATTTTTGCCTAAGCCAGTTATACGAGTCAGTGAAGCACTTACAGAAAACTTGCTGTTGTTGCTGGCTCTCTGTCTGACCCTTCACATGCCCTCTCCTTTACAAAGCACCAAGTACATCTATGCAGAGATCCATCATCGTGGGAACATTCAATGAGGAGTCAAGTTCATTTACATTACTACAAGACTTCCAGAGCAAACTGCAGCATGAATTGCAGCTCAAGGTCAGCAGGAACTTGTTTTTGTTACGTAATCTTGTACTGCTTTTATATTATCGAGTGAAGAACATTTGAACAACCAATCGTTTAGGGCAGATGCTGCAGTAAAAGATTTATTCATTTGAGACGGAGGGACCTTAAAGGAACGCTGCATCGCTGAATATGGGAATGTAAAGGAAGAACTTCTGGAAAGGTGTGAAAGAAATAATAGAAAAGATACTTGGGGTTAATATACTAATATCTCCTTTAGTTTTTTATTTCATTTATATCCCAAGGAGATCAAGTTAAAAAAGAGCATCTTATTTATGAATATATTTTTGAATATACAGTTTATGAATATACAGTTGAAGTCACAATTATTAGCTCCCTAATGATTTTTTCCCCTTTTTAACGGAGCTAATAATTGTGACCTTGAAATGTTTTTTTATTAAAAACTGCTTTTATTCTAGCAAAAATAAAGATTTTCTCTAGAAGAAAAAATATTATCAGACAGACTGTAAAAATGTCCTTGCTTTGTTAAATTTTTTGGGGGGGAATATTTAAGCTATATTTTTGATAGTCTACAGAACAAACCATCATTATACAATAGTCTGCCTATACTAACCTGCCTAGTTACCTAATTAACCAAGTAAAGCATTTAAATGTCAATTTAAACTGTACAGAAGTGTCTTGAAAAATATCTAGTCAAATATTCTGTACTGTCATCATGGCAAAGATAAAATAAATCAGTGATTAGAAATGAGTTATTAAAACTATTATGTTCAGAAATGTGTTGAACAACTAATAATTCTGACTTTAACTGTATGTATTCTGCAAGCGAAACGGCTTATTTCTCTAAATTGAAAAAGTATATGTGCACCAAATATAGACTGTTGGCTGAAAGAGATGTTAAACATGTCAATGAAAAAAACGTCTATATTAATAAATAAATATATATATTTTTGATAGAGTTGAGGGGAACTTTTATGTTGTTTTTAAAAGGTGGTGGAGTTGGAAATGTTTCACTTGAAGATTAGTAAAAGAGTTGATACTGCTTTCTCATGTAAAATGCTGTTGATTTGTTTGCTTGTTGGTTTATGTTTACCTGGTATATGGAAATGTGTATGTACATGTTAAACTACAATTAAAAGAAATTGGAAGATAAAAAGATTAATTAATTAAATATCTTTAGTTAGTTAATTTATTGCTAAATCAGAAACTTCATGGCAAGATCAACATGAATACATGCTGCTACATAATCATAGTAACTTCAATAACAACTTCAATTAAATGTATTAAACCAAATAAACTATACACATATACACACTCACATCATGAAAGCTACAATATTTGTTGTTCAAACACGTCTTTTAAACTTTTAATATCTAGTCACAGTCTGTCAAAACTAAATTATAACTATTTTTAATTAATGTTTTCATGCCTGTCTAACCCCACAGCATCCAACAAGTTACTGAGGGAAAGTTGGTTTTATATTTGCACATTCATTCAATAACAACTTGTTACATATTGTTTACTATGGTACTTTGACTATTCAGCTTGAAATCACATGAAAATAACACTTCAAAACAACATTAACACTGTTAGTTTGATCATTAACAATGTGGTACTTTGATAGTCGTTGGCCGCTAATGGGATTTCAGTATTTAGAATTTGCAAAGAATATTTTACTGAAATTATATTATTAAAGAGAAAGTCTGAATGTGTGAATATACAACCAACTTTACATCAACAAGTTAAATAAATTGGGGTTTATTAAAGTGTCTTTAATCTATAGTCTTTGGGTTTATACAACATTATTTACCGTATATTGAAACAACACTTAGGCTACTTAACAATAGCACTATTCAAATGGTACTAACAGCATTCTTGTAATCGACAATAAACATTTTGTAACATCTTGTTAATTTCCAGTATCTCATCTGTGTGAAATGTCGCTTTGGCTAAAAAAAAATACGACCAATACTGTACGTAAATTTTACGTCCAAAATTTTCGTACAGTACATTACTGTTATTAACACTCACAAAAGGACAGTGCAGTATGTTTTTATCCACATATCAGCCTCTGTAGTTTAAGAATTATTCCCCGTACAGACATTTAATTATAACAATCCGATTCGCAAATACACAGTAAACAATCTTAAAGAGCAGACCACTAGATTAACTAATAAACTGGTTGCTTAATCTCTTGCGGTGCATATCTCTCAGCTAGCCATTAATGCTATTGTGCTAAAAGCAAATGCTAACATTATGTCTCATGTGTCCGATGGTTACATACCTCGGTCCGTGGGTGCGGATTCTGTTAGCTGAAGACCATTGTTTCCACTGAACTCATGGTGAAATGCAAAAGCATGAATCAACAGCAGACGCGGGCGCGTGCATTTGTATCAGTTTCGCTGCTCAAGGGGATGTTACATTGTAACAGGTTGGAGGAAACAGATCAGGCTTGTCATTGGCCGAGTTGCGTCACGTGATCAAATGAAGGCTATAAAGGGCGGATGAAGCTCCGTGAGCGTATGCGTGAGGAAGAGACACTCAAGGAACAGCATACGTTTAGAAACTTCTAAATTTCGTGTTAAAAAGCCTATTATTCAGTCGGTTTGATTCAGAGGGTTTAATTCGTGTATTTCATGACCTTATAAACTGTAGAACTTACCAAAGTTATCAAAGCCATTATAAATAATGTAAACATAAAAGGTACAGAAACCGTTTCCAGTCGTAATTTTACTTGCTAGAAAATTTACAAAACAGTAGGGGAGAGTGGGGACATTTCTTTCAGTTTCTCACAGACAGTTTTTTTTTTTTTTTATGGAAACCCAAGATTTTAAAATGATAAACCCACAGCTATTGAACACCCACCCACATTGCTATAATATGTGAACACATGATATTATATGCACAATTTATACTTGAACAAGCAGGGGGATGGTTGCAACATTGATTAAAATGTAATAATTAAAAGTATTCAGGTTGATTATTATGATTTGATAAAATGACTGAATGTAAAATTGTTAAATTTGTTCAATTGGCCATATAAATACAGATTATTAAAAGAACAAGCAATAGCCAATTATCAGGCCTAAAAAACTGAACAAAATATTTGTTTTACTGAAAATCTAGACTAAACCTTTACTAAACTTTGAACTGTGAAATAATTAGTCAATGAGTTAATTTTTTAATGAAGTTACATTGAAACTGTCATCGAATCAAATTGTACATTGTCAATATGGCAAGTTTTTAATTACATTTTGTTATTGGGGACAGTTGCAATGGCATGTTGCAACTGTCCCAACATTGGTCCCAACTCTGTTAACCCTGATTAAACTATGCTAGGGAAACACAACAGCTTTAACGCTTGATAGCTATATCCATTTAAAGCTAAGAAAATATTTAAATTATATAAATGAATAATGTTTCACAAAAACAGTATTTTCGTAATTTCTTGAACATAAAAAAAACTTTTTCTACCTAAAAATGATTTTTTTCTACTGAAAGAATGGTCACATATGGCTGATTACTCTCAGATTAAAGGAAGGTCTAATTGCAATTATGTAGTATAACTATCATCACTCATTCTTAAATGGAGGAACAAGTCTTGTTGAAACTGCCCCTTGTTGCAACTGTCCCCACTCTCCCCTTAACAAAGAGAGGGAGAATAACAAACACTATGTTAAATTCTCAATAATACCAAAATATAATTTTATCGTAAAACACACTCCATTAACAACTTTGATGGCTTCAGTGTAATATAAATACCACAATAATCAAAAATAAATCAATCCAGTTTTATAGGGTCAGAATTTAATTAATTAATTTACCACTGTATTACGCATTGTAAAAATAACAGTAAAGTATCTTATCACTCCTTGTTGAAAAGTGAATTTCTGCAGTGACACTATTTGTTCCCAAAAAAACTTTTAAGTGGACAGTTCCTAAAGGACCGTTTGGACTAAAGGAACATCGTAAAGAACATTAAATGCAATAGAAAGTTTCTATGAATGTTAAAGGTTCTTCATGCCAATAAAGATTTATTTCTAACAGTGTTTGTATATTATGTAAAGTATACCTGTTGAGTTTAGAGGATGTTTATGATGCTCTAGATCAGTGGTCACCAAACTTGTTCCTGGAGGGCCGGTGTCCTGCAGATTTTAGCTCCAACCCTAATCAAACACACCTGAACAAGCTAATCAAGGTCTTACTAGGTATACTTGAAACATCCAGGCAGGTGTGTTAAGGGTTGTAGCTAAACCCTGCTGGGACACCAGCCCTCCAGGACCAAGATTGGTGACCCCTGCTCTGGATCATGGGTGTCCAAACTCGGATCTGGAGGGCTGGCGTCCTGCAGATTTTAGCTCCAACTTGCTTCAACACACCTGCAAGGATGTTTCTAGAATGCCTAGGAGCTTGATCAGCTAGCCCAGTTGTGTCTGATTGGGGATGAACTAAACTTTGCAGGACACCGGCCCTTCAGGACCTAGTCTGGACATCCCTGCTCTAGATTGACCAGGGGTGAGTTGTAAGAAGCTTGGTGGTGCATATGGTTAAGCACATAGTAGATTAACACACTAAGCCTTTAGTTAAAGCGGTCCCACTTTCCACAGTACATGGTTTATGTCCACTAGTTAATGATTTTAAAATACAATGCATATACATTTCTCAGCATAAATGAGACACCCCTTACATATCTCTTTTAAATTTATATTTTCTAGGATGCTTTCAAATAAAATACAGTGCTCAGCAAATATAAGTACACCCCTCACAAATCTCTCTTTTAAATATATTATTTCCTATACAATATTATATATGTGCATATGCATTAGATTAGTCAGTACTGAAGCCAAATCTGGCAATAGTATTTGGATGCAGCCGTTATGATGCAAGCTAAGATTGCATCACTAAGCGATGCGATGTCAGACAAAATGCACTCAAGTGGAGTGAGTGATGTCACTGTGATGGGTAGGGTTAGGGGTGGGGTTAGGTGAGCCCATCAAAATGCATTGGATGCAGCTCAGATTGCACTGCACCAGGTCTGCATCCAGACCCCTCTCAAATATGGAGCTTATCTAACAAAATAACTTATAATAACGCTCCAAAAACTAGTACGCCCAAATTTATGTTATAGAAAAATATTAAATACGAATACGAGGAAAAAAATCAAGAGAAGCAAAAAAATAAAAAAATTAGTTGAAATTTTGTAGGATGTACATTTTTTAATTAATATTTTGCTTAAATTTAATTGTGTTATCTTTCAATTTCTAAACATGTTTGGTGACAAAAATATTATCCTAATAAATTTATTTGTTTAATAAATCTGTTTTGTTTAAATGCACCAAAATACATTGCCTATATTCACTGAGAAATGTGGAAAAATATTCATTTTTAAAATGGGGTGTACTTAATTATGCTGAGCACTGTATTTGTGCATGTACATTATTATTGGTACAAATACCAAAGCTAGAACTAACAAAAAGAGTTAAGATCACAAATTCATGAGGTTCATGAGAATGATAACGATGAGAACATAAAAAAATAGTAAAGTTAAGCTAAATTTCAGTAGTTTGTAATTTGCTTTTCCAATAACTTGTTAGAATTTAAATGTACCTTTCTATTCCTCAAGAGGTTAGGTGATCAAACACTTATTTTAATGGATAACTGTTTAATAAAACAGAAAATGGATACAAATGTTCATTTTCAAAAGGGAGTGTAGTCATTTATGCTGAGCACTGTACATCCCCACTTCACTCTTACAAAATGTTCTGTAATTGGCATTATTAGTTGAGTGAAAAATGTTAAATATATTAATGAAACTTTTCCACAGCAATTTTTTAAGTCGAAACCGGTTCTCTAAAACACTAAGGGGCAATATATTGTAGTATTAGGAACAGTTAACTGAAATGTGCTTTTGGGTTTGGATTATTATATCTCATCACTAAAACAAATTGATTTCCTCAATTTGGAACTCTTTGTTTAAAAGTGTGATGAAAAGCTGACTTAAACTGGTTTAGATCGCTAAATAATTAAACCTGCTCATTTATATTCGAGAAAAGCTCATGATTTTCCATCTGGCGTTCGCATGATGTCGCCTAGTGGCTGTAATATAGAAGTGCTCCTAACAGAGGACATCGATCCAGCTTTAGACATTGCTTTCTTTGTAGAATCATTTAAAATGTAAAACGAAAATGGTTGAACGTGTATGACTTCCTGTCTTGTCTGTCTTTAGTAAACGCTTGTATGTAAACGCAATTGCATTTAAAGTAAATTTTTAAGAATTGACAATCTCATTTAAAATTAGGCCTAACAATACTATATATCCATATAAGAAGACTGGGTTATTTTAACCTATTTTGGGTGCAATACAGACTAAACCAGCTGCTGGGTGAATTTGTTTAAATAAGGATCGAATTGAACCCAATGTTTGGGTTTGTCCATATTTTACCCAATTTTTGTTTAAATTACCCAGTATTTCTTACAGTGAATAGGCCACTGAAATTGACAGAAAAAATAACAAAGTATGTTTGGAGCTGTTTGTTCTTAATAAAGTCCTAAATAACGTTTTTTTATAACCGCAATGTTAAGTTCTTCTTTTTCTTTCTTACTACTTTTCCACACAGCAAAATAGGCTACATATTTTATCTAGACAGCGCTTCACAACTGAATGTTTAATTTTACAATTAAGCATGATCTGCCTGGATTTAATACATTCAATATTTAATACATTTTAAATATGAAAGATCAGAAAAGATTACAAGCAATAATAGGAAAGTACGGATTTTATATTTAGTGAGAAGACAAAGACTAGTTTGATTGCTTCATTTGGATGACTGTTGAATGGATTAAGAGTATATTTCAGGTAAACTAGCTTTGTCCTCATTTCAGTTCAGATGTGAAATAAGTCATTGGTGGTGCCTCACAATGGCACTTTTTCACCCCATAGAATTTTAATGCGAAATAAGACCAGATTACTAGATAGCAAAAAGAAAAAAGTGTGTGCAAAGTATCCTGTCAATTTATATGGCCATATTTAATCTTTACTTCAAACGGCACATTTTAATTAGCAACAATTTACGAACGCAAAGTTTTACAAAAAATTTCCTTTGCTCCAATTTTCGCAAGACATTTTTTGAGGACGATTTTTAAGACATTGGTCTTTTTTATATATATTCGCATGCTAATAATCACTGGAATCCAACGTTTTTTTTTTGTTTTTTTTTTTCAAAAAGATGATGTATACATAATCCGAGAAAATATACCGGCTATAATGCTATTTCGAGCGAGAACATTCCCTTATATTTCAAGATTTAAGATTATTTTTGCATGATAAATTGAATAAAATTGCTTGCGACTGTAACTTCATTTCATCATTTTTATTAAAGGCTGATAGGACATCAGCATCAAGAAGTCACTAATAATCTGAAAAGTACGGTTTATAAATAGTTGTGTCTAGGCTACTCAATATATTTTAGAAATCTTAAAAAATTTGACGTAAAACGCAAGCAGGAATACATGAAGAAGAAATAATCGCATCAAAAAGATTAGCAAGAAATGGAAACGTATCCGCATTAGATGTTTGTATTTTAATCATTTTTGTAGGTATGGCTTTTTACGGATTTTATTTATTTGTTTATTATTTTGTTTTATTTTTTGGTACAGCAATTGATCTGACCACTGGCCCGCTTTAAAATAAACTTCAAATATTTAAAGAAATTTAAAAAGTTGTCGCACGAAGTTAAATGTTTTGACTGTGTTTCCCCTGGATTTACAGAGGTTGCCCATGCATGCTGAGAAGGAGGTGTGGCGTTGTGCTAGACCTCCTTAAACTCCGATGTCTATGTTCCTGATTCAGAACTCAGTTGGTGCGGTAAGAACAGAAACAGGCTGCCCTCACTGGGCGGATCAGACTTCTCACTCCAGCTGCGTGGACGGGACCACACATTTCGGAACTCCCCGAAAGAAAAGAGAGAAATTCACTTGCACTTTAAGAGTTTAAAGATCGAGCGTCAGTCAAAAGTTCTCCACAAACGCGAGGATATTTTTTTTAGATGATCATGGCATCTAAAAATCTGAATGGACGTTTATGCATGGGAAAATCGTAAAATCTGAATCCTCAATGTGTCCTAGGGCTTTCATCAGGCTACCAGGAGGTTCGGAGAGCATCTGCCACATTTAAGCTCTAATAATGCAACATCCTTTGGAGATTGGGGCGCACTATTACCCCCCGGATGCCCATCTAGACCAAAGGTCTCACAGGTACAGGAGTTTCATGATCGAAGAGATTCTTACAGATCATCCGGATCAGAAGATATCAAGTCCCACCGGAGACCTTCTAAAGTTTGGAGTGCATGCCCTTTTGTCCGCCAGACCTTACCATAACCACTTAGGTAAGTAGCCTTCCGTGACCTTTCCGTCAGATGATATTTTGAGATCCGGGACAGGCGATCTCTTAACCTTAACCTTCTCCTAATACAGGGGACATTCAAATCGCATAACCTCTCTATTTGCATACCCAGAAAGAAAAGATTACATTGTCTCTGCTGACCAATACAAAACAAATCAGATATCAGACCAAAAAATATGCAATGCATTTGAATTAGCAAGCTTGAGAAAATTGCAAATGCACGTTCAGTTCAGGCCTGCTGCGTCAATTCATGCCTTCTTTTCGGGTGATATTCTTGGAAATAACACTATGCTTTTTGGTGCAAAATTCTAAAATCTAAAATAAATACAACAAAATCGAATAAATATAATATAAATTGATAAGGATAAGTGCCAATGTGTCACTATTTTTAGCAAGTTTAAGGCAATTGGTTAACTTTAAAAATAAGATTATTCAGAACAAGAAAACTGTACCCTACAGAACAGAAAAATATTTATTAAATTGTTGCAAAAAATGTTTCCCTCCAATTTTACATTATCGCAACATAGCTTATGCAGTTAAATACGACACTGACCTTTAAAAATAATGTATCAAAAATAGGCTAATATTTAATGACAAATTAATCTAAGATTTTCATTCAAAGAAACATCAGTTTGTTTAAAAGTCTTTAAGATTTTTTTACGAAAATATTTTGTAGCCTTAGTATTATGCGACTCAATTGTAACGAATAGTAGACTATGTAATATATTTGCAAATAGCAAATGTTAACCCTAATTTACATGTGGTTAGCCTACTTAATATTAAACTATTTACTTTTGTGATTACACATAAAATCAGCTTAAAATAAAGTGTAGTCTATCCCATATTATTTTAGAGGCCGATTTAAATCAACCTATCATATATGCACTTCATGGATCCATCCACGCTTTTTATCAGTGATTTATCATGGCTAACACACACTCTTATTTCATTCCAGTTCTGAAGGCAGACCAGACGGGTATCCTGAAGTTTCCGGTGTCTCCTCTGTCCTGCTCGCTCGGGGCGCCGCTAAGCTCTGCGCTTCTGTCCGGTGCCGCGGGTCTACAGGTGGGCTCATCATCCCATCATCTTCCGCTGGACCTCCATCTTCGGGGTAAACTCGATCCTGGAGCTGATGCAGTAAGCAAGACAAAGAAAGGAAGAAGGAGTAGGACAGTATTTACTGAACTACAGCTGATGGGTTTGGAAAAACGATTTGAAAAACAGAAGTATCTTTCAACCCCTGACAGGTAAATACGCGTTTTATTTGATGCATTTATTTAGGTGTCGATGTTTGACTTTATTCAGGTGGATTGTTTTATAAACAATTTGCATGCAATTAGCATGTTTGGTATTGACCAAGAAATGTCTAAGTCGACATCTTTCTGTTTAACAGAATAGATCTGGCAGAGTCCTTAGGCTTGAGTCAGCTTCAAGTGAAAACATGGTATCAAAACAGAAGAATGAAATGGAAGAAAATTGTAAGTTCAACTATCAGGCCTACAAATCTCGATTCATCTGTCATACACGTGAAAATGTAAACCTATCATTGTTTTGAAGGTGTTGCAAGGAGGTGGACTAGAATCTCCAACCAAACCCAAAGGCCGTCCAAAAAAGAACTCCATCCCCACCAGTGAGCAGCTGTCGGAGCAGGAGAGGACACGAGAAGCGGACCGCTTATCCGACGGTGGAGCTTCTTCACTTTCTGATGCAAACCAAGAGGAATAAACGGGATAGATTATCCCGATCCGTGCCAATGCGATTGTCTCTGGGACGCAAAATCGGCCTCTTTGGATGATTGCGCACCGATGCCTTTATGTTGGCACTTACACAAACTTAACCACTTGGTTTGATTTTATACTACCTGTTTGTCTGTTTGTTTCATTATGGCAACTTTTGCGGGCCTCAAAAAGTCACAGTGAACTTTTCCAGGGACCGAGTGGTGATTAGCGAATGGACTTTCAGGATTGAAGGCTGTGGTATCATGGACTTTTTAATCAGCATTATTTGTGCTTTTTTATGTTTTTCATTAGAATTTAAAGAATATTCAAAAAATTATTAAAATGCCAATTTTTTCGAAGCCTGGTTGACTTTTTTTTTCTTAAACACGGCACTACATG
Source organism: Danio rerio (assembly GCF_052040795.2). Taxonomy (NCBI): domain Eukaryota; kingdom Metazoa; phylum Chordata; class Actinopteri; order Cypriniformes; family Danionidae; genus Danio; species Danio rerio. Next base: position 30,128,588 of record NC_141031.1, read on the forward strand.
ATATCAAGTCAAAAATTTCAGTAATAGTCATAAAATTAAAAGTAAATTATTTGCTTTTTGTTTGATATCTTGTCAACTTGTTTAATATCTCTGAGGCGCATCTAAAACGGGCTGTGTAATTTTATGCGGAGTTGTTTATGGCCTAACTGAGCACCATCATACCGCGCATTAAACTTGTTTTGGCGTGTTTACGCAGTAAAAGTAAATATGTGGTAACACAATATTTTCAAAGTGAAGTTATTTATTTTAACAGAAAGATCCTTTTAATCAAAGACACTGACTATGGTGCCAAGAAGAAGTGTCTGAAGTTGGCGATTTACATTGTGATGAATGTGTAGGCCTGTTCATTTAGCACCAAATTATATGCAAAATGCTAAATTGGTTTATTCCAATGATAGCTTTGGAACAGGACTATTTAAATTATTTAACTTTTTCTGATTCTACTAGACTAAGACATTGTATGCCCAGGACACTGAAATTATCTTTAAAAAAACAATAGATTTTATACGTGTATTGTTAAAATTAATATTTATTACATTATACTTCTATAATAAACAGGCTTGGCCCAAATATTAAACTTCGTTTTAAGTATTTTTATAATCATTCATTTAAAAAAATGGCCTGCACGCAGTTACACATATGCATACAATATATTAGCATTTAAAAATATTATAGCTAAAACCTTTTGTTGATGTATTCCATAAGTGTTTATTTGTAAAGTTATGCATAAAACAAAACTGAGAATATTCTTAACACAATTGCTGATATCTCTCGTCAGCATTATCTGTGACGTTATTTTCGTTATAAAGCAGAAACAGAAGACTGACTAATAATTTGAAGAACTATAGGCTACTGTCTGGAACATACTTTAAGTTACTTTTCAATGACTTTATAGTTAATTCGTTTATTTTTTAAATAAATTAGAATGAAAGAAGTACAGCTTTAATAAAACATCGTTTGAACAAAATTAACAATAAATAAAACTTTTTTAACGATAAAATAAAACACACCAAAAAACTTTCACAAGTAGAAAATACATGAAGTTGTGCCCAGTAAACTTGTTCTGTAACTATCTGTGTTTGTATTCTAATACAAGCCAACCCTTTTACGGATACTTCTTTTTGGGGACAAACGCATAAATTCGCTACTGATTATATTCCTACTTAATATAACGAAAACAACAAATCACAACGCAGCATTGGTGTAATTCTCATGAAATTATGTTTAGATGTAAAATAAAACCAATGACTACAGGCTATATAGAAATATAGCTTTATTACAGCTTGCAAGTAACAGAGAGAATACTTCCTGATTTGATTCAATTCATTTCACATGTTTCTGGTTTCAATTTACCAATGAGAACTCTAGACAGGACGATTAATCAAAATCATACATTAATGAAGGAATAATGGTGCGCTGCAGTGAACAATTGGGTAAGTTAATTAGATCATACTATTGTATTTTGTATAAATTCTGGAGATTAATATTCAGAAGAGGATCATTCAAGAGCACACAAAAAACAACGCTACTCATTAATATCTCATATGTGGTCGCGACAAAAACATTAAGCACAATTTATCCGTGGTGGTTCTTCAAATACTGAAAAATATATTTATTTAAGGGACGTTCGTGCACATTTTGTGTTTAGCGTTTTATTAATTAAAAAAAAACCGACAAAAGCATATTTGGAAAGGTTCATCTAATACGCTCATTGAAAGTATCAAATAAGGCTGATGTTATAGCTGTAACATTCAGCAAAATATTTGTCATTTTGACTCGTTTATTATAGGCTACAGCTCTCAAGCATTTGCACTTGCTACTCTGTTTGGGAATTTACTAATAAATCTTGCTTCAACTTTAATAGCTCAAATTGAAATAACTTTGTAAATTTTAATTTTATTTTATTTTTGCAAATGACGTTCAGGGTTATAGCAGTTACAGATAACAAGTAACATTCCTTGCTTAGAAATGTATAAGCAGATGTTTTGTTGCCTTTATCTTGACAATTACGTTCTGATTTTTGAAACATTGTTTTCAAAGAATAGACGAAAATAGAAATTAGATTTGCTGTATCCAGGTGTGATTGTAGCTAGTCTTAATTGACTTCGTAGCCTTGTTGTTTTAGCCTGCTCACCACACCAACACGTAAATGTTGCCGTCGTATTCAAACGTGAAGAATTAAGGCCAAATTGTGGCCTCCAGCGATTGTCACAGCAAATACTGCCAAACAGAGAAATTAAGTTTGATTTTGTCGAGGCGATAAAAGCCAATGAACCTTAGAGAACGTATGCCATGACAATGTTGAATTGTAATGAAAAGGGCTGTGTTGCAGAAATCTAAATAAATAGTAAATGCATTAAAACTGATTTTAAAAAAACTACAGTTTTCAGTAATTTATCTATGTACACTCCTAAAATGCTGTGCTGTCAATCCAACGTTTGGTCAAATTTGGAAAAACGCATCATTTGGGGTAAAACAAAATGCTAAATTTAAAATGCTTAAATTTAAAATTAACTATTAAATGTATATAGACCCAATATTTAGTCAATATCACCCAGATTTTTTGTGTAATTAAAAAGTTTAATAGTTTAATCCATATTTATTAATGTTTTACGATTTTTTGTTTTTTTTTTGTTTTTTTTTTGCTCAAATCATTTGGAAACGCAAGGAAATTAACATTAACGACTTAAAATCACCGAATTTACGTCACTAACATTAAATGGTCATATTAAAACAAAGCCGTTAAATACAAATTTGTTTAGGATATTTCATAGAATGTAAAAACTGAAATGATAATAATGATGATGATGATGATGATGATGATGTATAATGGTAAATGTACTTATCGTGAATAATCTTGTATAACTAATTTGTATCTCTTTATTTTTGATGAGACGGCTATTTCCAAGTTGCACATATAATAGACTTGCACTTTTACACATTTTTTGACTAACTAAAGAGAAGATCTACTGTTAGGCATACATAAAATTAATAACTAATAACCTACATATTTTTAATTTGCTAACTTTCTCACAGCTTGGCGAACGAGCGGGAGATGTTTTTAGGCTAATTTAAAGTCGAAATGATTCTTCTATTAGAGTTTAGAAAACATTTATTTCCTACAGTCATAAGTTTGTCGTCTTGACTTGAAGTTGCTGATTTAAAGAACTACTGGTGCGTCTGGCCGGTGGGCCAACAGGAAAGGAAAATGAAAGGAAGCGCATGCGCAGCAGAAACCGATATCTCCAACCAAGAACCAACATTATGATTTCGTCTAGGATAGATTTAAAAGTCAAATTTATTTAAAATCGATGTTTTAATTTAAACAGTGGGTGAATTGATTGCCATATGGGCTGTATGTAAGAGTTTTAATATACTAATACATTTTACCCCAAAATGAGCAAAGGTTAAAGACTTTCTTCGGTTTCCTATTGTCTAACAACGCCGCAGAAGTGGGAACTTTTTGCCGCAAAAATCAACATAACGTGCGCTCAATATAACCTATATTCCGTTATTACACATGAAAAAAAAATGCATACACAATGTTCAGGAATGTGGACATTAAAAATAACGATTATACTGGGTTTCCACCAGGTGCTCCGGTGTCCCCCACAGTCCAAAGACATGCAGTACAGGTGAATTTAATAAATTAAATTAGCCGTAGTGTATGTGTGTAAATGAGTGTGCATGGGTGTTTCCCAGTACTGGGTTGCAGCTAGAAGGGAATCCCGTGTAAAACATATGCTGGATAAATTGGTGGTTCATTCTGCTGATGAATAAAGGAACTAAGCCGAAGGAAAGTGAATGTCTAAATGATTATATTGGAGAATAAAATCACATTCAGTCTCTTGTGCAAGAAAGTTGCTGGGTACCGTTCACATAACAGCCATCTGATAACTGTTTCCGAACTCTATATAAATCCCCTTTAATTAGTTAAAGACAGAAAATGCCATGAAAACAAACTGTACAGATCACTTCGGTGGTTCAGGGATTTCTTAGGATATACTCAATCAGAGGATGGTCATTTACTTTATGATTCTGTTCCACAAGACACTTAATACTCTTAAGTGCACAATGACAACAGTGCACGCTTTAGGAAAGAAACACAGTGCAATCTCAAACAGCTCTTCCTTCCTAATAGGACATTTAATGTTCTTTGCAGTCTTTCCAGTGTCATTAGCATGGATTTCATCTGAACAAAAAGAGATGGGTTTAAAATGGCAGGTGCTGAAATTTCGCTCAGAAGCATTAAGCTTGAGTGCTTGTGGAAAATAAATGCTCGCATTGTCTTTTGGATTGAAGGGGAATCCATTGCGGATGAAGTCATAGGCAGGAATGCCTAATGCACTCAAGTGAACAAAACCTCATCCCAGAAACAGACTTTTAGCCTGGGCTTGATAAACTCCAGGTCTTCTTAATCAAGATCAAGATTCTGAAATGATCCCATAAAGCCGAAAATATATTTTACTCCATTGTGCGATCAAACAAGTCTCTTGAAAACACAAAATCCCAAACTCTTATTCAACATGCATTATCTTCACTGCTGTTTTTCTCTTAAACGATGAAGTTAACATGCATATCGGCAGGCCCTACAATTCTATGTCATGGTTAAACATTTAATCAATCGTCATTATTCAACCATATTATACTTGGGTCCTGTTGCTAATATGCAGATTAAGAACAGGTGCATATAAGCAATTCCAAAGCAACTGCATCAGAGGCGACTGGTTGCAACTGTAATCATGTATTGTGAAAGGTAGCATGTTTACAGACTGCACAATGCCAGACATTCAGCACAGTTAAACACTCCACATGTCTTTTCTTTCCTGTCTGGACCTCGTGAAGGCCGAGCGTTGGACGGCAATGACTTCCGACATAAATTACAATCAGCAGGAAGAGTCAGCCAGGAGAAATCTGGTGATTTGGAGCTTCCACGTGAGATGCAATTTAATCATTAGGTGGACCCCGTTGTGGTGGCATGTTCGTGCGCTGATGCAAAAAGTGATCTAGAAAGAGCGAGAGACCCCCAATTTCTGAGATGAGTGTTTGTGGAGTCAAAAGGTGCACACTTAAACAGAACTCAACTTGGGGGCGCATGGTTGAGCGTCTGCCCAGCCACACACAGGAGAATTCTTCACGATTAAAGCCTCTCTGATTAATCAAATGTATGTGCCAAAACTGCACATGCTGCGTATGATCCCAATTACACTGAAACTCAATTCAGCATGGAGTACCGCTACAGTCGCCCTGCCTCCCTCTGTTTTCATTGGACTATGTTTGACAATGTGCTCTAATGTCACTCTGTTCAAATGTGAAGTGTTAATGTCAGAGGTCAAAAAACGGGATGTCCCATTTTGTGGTGTGCATTAAATGAAATTTACAAATGTAATACATAGAAAGCCTATTAAATGAAAGTAAAATGTCTAATCTTTCAAATAACTTAGGAAATAATGGTAAAATAAAAGTAATTTAGCTTAATAGGATTTGTAAAAATAAAATAACACACTATCATATTCGATTTAACTTCTTGCGGACAAAGTGGCAGAACCAAGTAGCTTGGTGGCAAAGTTAAAATTTTAGAAGGACAAATTACTACTCATTTATATCTGCATAATAATCCCTTAATAGAATCTTTTAACATGCTGCCATTTGATTTGTGTTTTAAATATGACCGATAAGGTCTTTTGCTAATAAAAGAACTAAAATGTAAACAAAAGTAGACAAAACACATCTAATGTTCAAAGCAAAAGAAACAATATTTAAAGCTGCTTAATACATTGTTTTGATCTTTAAATGATCTTCAAATATTCATATCATACTAAATTTAGACTTGTGTAAATATCCAAAGGGAAGAAAAAAAAACTTTCACATCTGGAATAAAATGCTGGCATTTCTGCTGTTTACATAATGAAAGATATTGGGAGTCAAAAATGAAAGCTTGACTAATACTGTAATCAATTACATACTGTAAGTATTCTGAGACAACGTTATGATTTTGTTTTATGAAAATAAGATTTATTCACATTTATTCAAATGTGACAACATTAACCTCAAACATCAATGTCTATTTAGACCCGTTACACCAAGAATGATAACTACAATAATAAAGATATACTAATATAATGATAAAAACATTATAATCATTCTGTGAAATTAGGAAAGTCCTCACCACATTTATAAGAATAATCCATAATACACATATGAACAGAACATTATCTGAGCACTGATGTGGAGGCTAACAGTTTACTCGACAACAATGTTCAGCCCTGCCTCATTCTGATTAAGTACCCCTTCTGGAGAGAGCAAAATACGTCCCAGGAGCTATGTTTTTTTGCAGTTTTCATCCACCAGAGGCCGCTGTGTACACTTTTGCAGATCTCAAATTTGTCTTGCGAGTGCCTTTCGCGTCTGCTGTTCTCACATAAATCCAAAGGCCGCTGTCAACTCACTGACTTAATGACTGACCAAAAACCGATATCCCCCATCCAACCCGCCTCTTTCCCTAAACCCAACCAATAGTGTTTTAAAACACACCTAGTGACCTGCCCAACCCTTTCCCTAAAATATATACAAGTATATCTACAGTGTTTTCAAAAGCAATCCAGAAAAAGAAAAGCCCCCTGATTTTTACCATGTTTTCAGATTTTCCCACACTCTCACCCTGTTATTTACTTGTTTATTTAATTTTTTTGTTTTAGTTTTTGTCTTGCTTCTGGAACCGTAATTCACCAGACTTGGATCCTGTTGTTGGGGTCAAGTCCGCTCTGTCTCATGTCCACTGACGTATATGTCAAGCTATGTTACAAACTGGTAACAGCAGAAAAGCCGTCCATATGGAGGTAAGGGTTCAGCTGGTAAGCGAGATAAGGAACGGTGTCATACCTCCCTGTATCATTCGCTTTAAAGACAAAATGCAGCCATACGTAGTTCTGGCTATAAAATTTGTGATCTCCAGAAATGTATATAGCGCTTTGTTTCAGAATGAGCAACATTTTAAAATATAGAATTTATGAAAAAAAAATGGAATGGAAAATGGGATGCATTTTTGAAAGGTTTGTTGTAAAAATTTGTTGTTCCTTGAAATAAATACATAAAAAATAATTTTTTAGACATGCAGTTTTCAGAATTCAGAGCCATTTGGCATCTGAATTCATAATATGCAAAATAATGTATTTTTTTAAATTACACAGAGACAATAATAGTATTCAGTTAACAAAGGTTAATGCTTTCAGGACTCTCAAACCCCATTGTAATCCAATAGAGTAAACATAATTCTTAAATCTTTTTAGTTGATGGTATTTGATTATACAGAGCATTCAAAATCACATACTGTCTAAGAAGGTACAATGTTTGAATTTGAACTTATATCCCAATTTTGTAAATAGTTTAGTAGTATGAAAGAAATAAAAAAAAAATACATTCGCCATATTGCATTATCACACTTGTTATGCATATTTCTGGCATAAGTTGCATCACTCCATTCATAAATCCTTTTCAATTGCCTCATGGGTAGGTCCACACAGAATCTACGCGCACAGAATTCCGCAAATTTTAAGCACATGATTGATTCTGTTTATTTACTTGTGTAAATGTGTGTAAATTAATATTCATTCAGTTTTTAAATTAATTTCAGTAACATTATTGATTAATATAATATATATGATTTATTTTCATTATAGTTTGTAAAGTAATATTTTATGTCTTTTAGTAGAGCTATTATGAGAAACATGCGTTGTTTACCAAATAAAGAGGATCTATTTGGATTTGCATTATAAATATTAAATATAAGTAAAAAATGTATTACTTTTTATTTCATAATTAAGGTTTTAGTTATGATACTTCCAAAATCATTCCGCATAAATCAGATTTTTAACAAAATTCTGTGCGGAAATAGCAAAAAATGTCTGCAGATTCCATCTGGCCCTACTCATGGAATAGTAAATCATCCATCAAACACAAACCTTACCTATACTGTAAATTCAGACACAATAATCAGTTCACTATGTAATGGGGAAAGTACAATGATTGATAGTACACTGTAGTACACTGAAAGTGAAAACTATTTTTTGTCACACTTTATTTTAGGGTTAAATTTTCACTATTAGCTAACCATTAATTACAAATTTTAAGCTAAATAACTCCCAATTTGTTGCTTAATAATAGTTATAAAGATATAGTTAGGTTTAGGTATTGGGTATTAGGGATGTTGAATAAGCTCATGGAGAATATGTACTTTATAAGTACTAATAAACAGCCAATGTCTTAATAATAGGCAGGTAATAAGCCTAGTTAATAGTGAGAATTGATCCCTATAATAAAGTGTTACAAGATTTTTTTTTACCATAGAACATTCTCCATTCCCACTAGCTACAAAAGTCCTATTCATTGAAAATGCATTGTCAAACATTTGCAAAAATGTCGAAATCAATGCCTATTGCTACGCCACATAAATCAAAGCACATACTAAAAAGACCATTGCTGAAGAATGGCGAGGTGATGACATCTTTAAGAGAGAGGAAAATTCACATATAGAGTGAACATGGTTTAAGGGTCTCTATGCCTCATTACTATACATGCACATTATGACCTATTCACTGAGCTCCTGGGCGGTGCTGTTCAGATCTCACTTTCTGCACAAGGTGTGAATAAGGTCTCCACTGTTTCTGTGTTCTTACAGCGAGAGGGCACTCTCTCAGAGCCCAGCTTTAAAATAAACACAATTTGTATGTGTCTCAAAGCTCAACAGCCGTAGTTTGTAATTCCTAATGACCGAAAAGTGCACGTTACTCACTGTAATGCTCCAAAGCGGGCTTTATTGCGTCATTGTGCAAACAGCACCGAAACACATGTTGTCTTCGCCTCTTCCTCGCTTTCGATCGGTTATTGAGTGAGTCACATATCATGCCGTCATTTTCATCTCGTTCTGTCCGGCGCAGCAGTTTCCTTGCAGTAAGTCAACAGAAAATTTGTTTTGACATAGCACGAGTGAGGAGAAATCATTCTGGAAAATGCAAAATAAAAAAAATACAAATCTAAAATTCATTAAGGGGAAAAAGTACTTCATTTCCCAGTCTTAATGAAACCCTATCAAAAGTAATATTTCTCCATGTAAGTGCTGAGACTTTCCTAAAGTGCAGCAAATGACTTCTCAAAGACATCAGGCTAATGGGAGAAGGCATTAGAGCACATAAACAAGGACATCATTCCAGCTGTTCGGCTGCCAATTTGATGTTCCTTTTTTTAGCCGTGACCCCCCCTCTCATCCTGAACCCTTCCATTTATCCTATGAGCACAGTTTGCAGGAAACGTCAACCCCCTGTGATTGATTTGAGATGGGCGATTCCCTGACTTCATGGTAGTATAAAGCAAGACAGCTGTTGGAAGAAATCAAATTCCAGCAGGAGTTGGAAAGACTTCTTTTTTCCATCTCTTTAACGGGGCTATTGGCTCTGACCAGACGAGTAAATAAAAAAACACGGCCACAATGTGGCAGGAGGTGACCGAAGCCCTCATTATATAGCAATTATTGCACAAAAAAAAAAAATCTTTCCTCTCAAAATCTAACTTGAAAGTCAATCCCGCTTTTTAAAGACTTTTCAAAAGACATGACAAGCAAGCGAGGATATGCTTTACGCCAGACCCACTTGTCTAGATTTTCAGTAACAAGCGCAAGACACGGCATAAGGCAGAGCTGAGGATATGTATATCCTAGTGTATGCCTTTTGTAAGAATGCTGTTGTTTTACAGTCTGCCATTCAGCCAGATCACCACTTTGTAAATACTAAACAAATTGAAGAGGCTGTCGTAACGTCTCACTTTCAAACATACAAATGGTTTATTTGACTTATTGTAATGGTTAGTTGAATAACTTGATTATCAACTGAGAATGACTTCCATATTTGATGCAATACTGTCTGAGAAATACATTTCCAAAAATATACATTTCCTTTCTGGAAACTGATCTGTGATGACTAAAATCTGTTGCCTTTCCCATTGCTAGTTGGGTGTTATGCAGCTGGCCAATTGCATAACAAAAATATTGTATACAAATGAAGTAATATCAATTTACAGTATTTGTGATCATAATTCTGAGCAGACATGGATGACGATGTTCATCTATATATTTACCTGTGATTAGAAGTAAACTGCACAGATCGGTGAAGCGTAGACTTAAGTATAGCCAGATGGATTAGGATTGGATTAGCATTAGCATGGATTAGGGGTGCACGATATTGGAAAAAACTGACATATATTTTGTTTTTCTGCAATATATATTGCAATATGAATATCCTTTCACATGATCACTCTATTTGGAAAGAATTCATAATATTACATCAATAAGAATGATTTTGAAGGTTAGAACATCTGCATTAAATCAATGACTATAGAATACACAAGATGCGTATTCACTTGTATAGTTTTCAATGGGGAAAAAAGTGTAACCTTCAATATGGCGAATGAAGCCCCGCCTTCTAGTACAAGAACCAATCAGCGTTCAATATAGACTGACGATTCTCCGAGGGAGTAAACAGGGACCAAAAGTGAATTTTTGCAGATTTTGTGTGACTCATGTTTATAAATGAAACTAAAGAGACAGCTGTTGTTGAATTGTATTATTGTTTCCTAAAATCAAATTTAATAGTAAGCTTGGCAAACAATCTTGGAGAATTCGATATTTCCCCATTCAAACAGAATGCCTGAGCATACCGACCCAGAGGCGTTTCAAAGATGGCCGCTGAGTAAAATTACTTGCTTCAAAGGGACTTTCAAAATGATCAAAAATGATTCAAAAATATACAAAAATAAAGCACAGATTAAAACAATAGAACAAAAATAAAAATGAAATAAACAGCAACTGATTATCTTCTGTGGAGTCTAACAGCATTGAGGTTCAGAAATGTAATAATTAATATAAAATAACACTGTATAGTCTTCATTGTATAAACAATAAAACACAATCAATCTTTGTTAAAGTGGCAAACTAGTATAAATTCACCTGAAATCACACATTTACAGGCATTAACAACACATTAAAATGAAAATTTCATGCTATATTAATCTGAATTGACGTTGCAGATCCAGCGATTTGACTATTGCAGATTCACACATTGTGATATTGATGATAAAACAATATATTCTGCAGCCCAAGAAGCAAAGATACTTTATCCTGGGAATTTTTATAAATTATCAAGTGGTTCAAGGTGGTTGCCAGTATGTTCTGTATATATTTCTGTTTATATTTAGTATATTTAAAAGTCCAAAACAGGATTGAGCTCTTCTGATTGACATATTCACTTTTATTTACATTCAGATACCCTAAAAAAAAAGATTCTGCTGTTTGTTCAAAATACTTATTTAAAATGAGCTAAAACAATACAATTTTAGAGATTTCTTTGGGAAACAACTTAATTGTTTTATGTTCAATAGACTTAAATTTGTAAACCTAATCAATTTGTGTTGGGACAACATGAATAGGTTGTGTAGAACCCTGCCTTTTTTACACTGTAATATATACAGGGTTCCAACTCGTTCATGAACAAAAAAATTCAAGGACTTTCAATGACTTTTTAAAGCACTATTTACTTTAAATCAAGCACCTTCGTAATTCACAATGCCAGCATTTACAGCATTATGAAAATCATTACTGAACTTTAGATTTCCCTTACACTTGAAATTTACATAAATAAGTGTCCGAGTAATGATGATGTTTTGAATGCATAGATGTATTTTTTAAGGGTGAACAAAATTTTATGTACAATTAAAATGTTTTAAATGTTTTTGTTAAAAGTAATATCATGATTAAACCGGTTAATGTTAACCATGTGCATATTCACTTAATAGAGACTTAATTCTAAATTAAGAATAAGTCAAAATATTGTTTTATTAGTTTTTAATCTACAGTAAATCCCATTTAGTAATTTTTCAAACACTGCAGGAATGTCGAGAGTTAATGTATCAGAACTGCAGCTACGGTTTGACCAAGTGTTACTTATGGGGAAAATTAAAAAGCACTTCAGTGTTTGGGTGAGCTGTGTTTGTCTGAGGTAATTAGTCTACTGTTATTACTGAAATGTGTATATTCCATACAAAGTGTGAAGTTGATTGTTGTAGTCACATGACTCACGGTGCGCTAGCGGGATTCTAAAAAGCTAAGATGTTTTCAACTAGGTGCGCCTGGAAACACGAGCACTGTCTAGAGTGGATGCAATCAGCATCATGCTACTCCGTCTACACTCTTACCACAAGCACACAAGACAATTGCTTTTAAAATAACACCATGAACAAACTTTATTTAAAATTTAATTCAAGCACTTTCAAGGCCCTGTGTTTGTTTTCAATTACTTTCAAGGTCTTGAACTTGTGTGTCTAAATTAAAGTATTTTTAAGTAGCGCAGGGATATTTTTATTTTACTGCAGATTACACTCATTTGCTTTTTTAGTTTTTTTAACAGTGTTTCACAATAATTAAAAAGACAACAACAACATGGCTTCCTTCTGGGGATGCATGAACCAAACCAAAAACAAACGTGTTGAATTCAGTCAACACTTTTTGTTTGCAATATGCATGATATGGTCAGGCCTGGACGTCCATGAGAATGTGGTTTGAAGTCGAGTCTAAGCGCAGCAAAACTTCTCCGGTCTATATTAAGAGTTTTCGGATCAATCCATCACAGCCATTTAATGACAGATGAACTCAGTACTAACTCTCAAAACAATACAGCTCCACATAAGAGCCTCCAAACCAGTCGGCTCAGCATGCAGCAATGAGCGGTTTGCACCACACTTCTTTTCACTTTCATCAATTTATAGCCTGAGTATATTAGCTATGATTTATGTCTTTTCCTGCCTTTAAAGGTCTGGATCTCATAATACATTACTTAGCTTGCTCTCTTCCCGGCTCCTCAAACCACATAAACATTTTGCAGTAAGAAATGGTCATTAAGCAAAGTGTTATTTAGATTTTTTTTTCGTGTTCTAAATAAAGTAGTCCGGACTACACGCAGTATGTAAGTCTGTGGTTGCGGTCAACCGAACGGCAGTCATTAGGAGGCTGAAATAATGCAATATTGTTTCTCCCTATTCTGCAATTTCTTGTTCAAGATGTTATCGGCCGTCTTTGAATGACTTCAGGACTTCCGGTCATTTTTGTTAAGTGAATGCTATACGTAATCGTAATGGTCTGGAAAATAGTAGCGAGCCGGTCACACTCAGTTGTTTTTTGTCACTGTTTATGTTTTAAGATGATGGATAGTTTCAGTTGGGAACAGAAAGTCTTTAACACTGTAATCACTTCTTTTTTTCCTCTGGAATATGTGTACACAACAATCAGGGGATGAATATGTGGGTTACAAGTCCATTGTGGTGGAGGAAAGAAATCTATATTTTTTTTAGCATCCAGATGGGCTGCATTTGTACAAAAAAAATCCAACAGGGACATTGCATCACTGAGCAAATTGGATTTGCATCAGAGTGAAATTTAGTTGTGAAACAATAGAACGAAATACCTTCAAATCTGAAATATTATAAAAGATGAGCTCATCTTTATAAGATTAAATTATGTAAAAGTCCAACAATATATATAAAAGGCTGCATTTATTTGATCAAAAATTATGAACTATAAATATAATTTAAAATGACTTTCAACTAGATAAACAGGGAAAAACTTAATTTTAAAATATATTAAAATAGAAACACATTTAAAAATGAAATATTTTCCTGTATTAAAGCTGAATTTCCAGCTTCATAACTTCAGTTTAGAGTGATCCTCCAGAATAAATTTTTATGTGTTGATTAAATGTATTTTTTTTTGATGTAGTAGTTGTTGTAATTATTATTATTATTATTATGGTTGCCCATTTTTTATTGTTATTATACCTATCACAACAAAACTATCACTGTTGTCACTCTTTACCACTGATCAGTATCTGTCTGTTTTATTTTATATCTATGTTATTTCCTTTATTTATTGATATGTATGACCTATAATAATTTTCTACTGTTATGCATGTTGTATAAATAATTGTTCTCTTATTTATGCACTCTGACCTGTCCACCCAGTTACCTTTACATGCGCGCACACAAACACAGGCACACAAACACACCTGCCGGTACCTGACTGTTTTGTTGTTCATCTGTTCTTTGTTGATGTTTTTTCTCTTTTTCTTTCATTTGTATGTGATCTCAATCTGTGTACCGTTTGCATAATATTACATTGAAAAATGTAATGTTTTTTATTATCTTATTATTATGTTTTTTTATTGGAAATGCTCATTTTGGGTTGGGTTAAAAATCTCATCAGTTAGCTTTATTTTTTTAACCATGTTCTGAGCATACTCTTCTGTTTTTGTCACCATTTAGGAGAGAGCGAGGATAAAGTAACATGGGACAAAAGTAACAAATCAATTTTCTCAAAGCCCTGAAAACATCTGCTTTGCATGCTATAATAGGGTTGGACAATTAACCGAAAAAGTAATCAAAATCGACATTCAAAACCTATAACGAATACAATTGAATTTTTCCAGGTTGATTTTTTTCGTTTACTTTCCCTCCCGCGTGTAGAATCACATGACATGTACAAGACATGCTGTAAAAATAAAGCTGCTGAACTGTAAAATGTTCAGCACTTTGCAGCCATATCAGATCTCTTTTACTTTAATTATTTTAAAATCATGTAATCCACCCTTCATTCAGAATTCACTTGTAATATGAGCATATCTACAGTACAAAACCTGTCAGTGAACTAAAAGGACAAAATATATACAAACAAATAAAATAATCTTTCATTAATCATAATCAAGTTAAAATTTTCAATTAATCGAAATAATGATTTTAGTCCATATCGCCAAATCATATATTCAAAAACAAGCATGATTAAGCCAGTAAATTAGCAAATGGTGTTGAGTTACTTTTGTCCTCACTGATGGGGTCAAAAGTAACAATGTGCAAAAAGTGTGTTTAAAATGAAATTATTTCAATACTGTCCTACATTTTTTCAAAATACCACCCAATATTAAGACCACACTTATGAGTTGGTGACCACAGCAAAAATTTATTTCTGTTTAAAACATCTTTTAAATTAGGTTTTTATGAAAAATGATACTTTATCCCCACTCTACCCTATGTTTCAACATGAAAGAAAACCAATCCTTTAACACCATAATCAGGTTATTCTTCTGCAAAATATGGGTACACAGATAATATATAATATATATAATATACCCCATAGGACCATTGCATCTAGCAAATGAGATTTCACTCCCATCAGAGAGAAAGATATGTCTTTGTCTTGATACTTAAAAAAATCCTATCACAGCCTGATTAACAAGTATATTGACAGCTAGGCATGGGACGATAACCATTTTCAAGGTATACCGCGGTTTGGAAAAGTCAAGGTTTTAAAACTGCCAAAAATGTTCTGCTATACCGTTCTTAAGGTATGTGTAAGATTTTTTTATTTACTTTGTTGTTGTTTTTAGGACAACAGTATCTCCAGCAGAAAGTATATCCAAAGATGCTGTTTTTAAATTGAAACAAATGAAGACAGCAATAATTGCAGAAGTCAATGATTTTTTTTTTATTATTCAACCTGACATGTTTACTCCTCCAGAATATTTCAAATGTTTCTTAAAATAAAATATATTGTGTTAAAGGGAAAAAAGTTTTAGTTTTTTTTTTTTTATCCAGAAATTTAAAAAGAATACATTTTAGAGCAGTAATCACAATACCATGAAACTGTGATATTTTTGTTCAAGGTTATCATACCGCCAGAATCCTATATCAGGTCATGCCTGTTAACAACATATGCTAAGCATAATGTTGTCTAATCTTCTTATTGAGTCACATTCAAACAGCTGCGAGATCTTGCTTAATGTTAGCCAAGCCAACAGCTGACTAATTCTGTGAAATAAAGAAAACATTCAAATTCATTTATGTAATTTGCAAAGACATATTAATGTTTATGGAATTACCAGTGCAGCCAAATATTCCTGTCTGAAAACTGCTAATGGCTAGCAAAACCATTTCTCTCTCTCAAACACGCACGTTCAACTGTGACTGATGAATATTACTCCATCACACAGAAAGCGGCTGAGCCAATCAATCTGTCGGTTACAATGATCAACACTGTTTATATGACGCTGCAGTGGACAAATACAGACACAGTTTACACCCATAAACAGCTGTTTTGCATCAGGTACGCGGTTTAGCCGGCCGTTAAGGGCGGTTTAAATGACCCCAATCAGGGAATGACAGAATATTTGCCAAAAAAAAGCTGCCTTCGGTTATTGAAACCTCAATTTTTAACTCCTACGTTTTCCGCGAAACGTTACAGTGCACGCCGTGTTTTGCAGGAAGGATGAATGAGAGTGACTCCAAGGAAAATACCAAACAAGCTTTCAAGTGTGAGTCAAAAAAGTTGTAGGTTGAAAGCCCACCCAGTCCACGCTCTTACATTCATCCTTTTAGGACTCATTCAGTGATGGCTAATTGGGTATTAATGTGCCAAAAAAATCTAAACGAAATAACACAGGATTTGCCAAGAAAACCTAAGAGGAACACGTCTCACGATTGAGCGTGGAGAGCCGCACCGGGCCTGGCAAGAGATTTATGACATGCTAACGCGGTCGACGACAGGCCAGTCCAGGCCAAGCCATCCCACTGCGTGTGCATTAAGGAGCCGGCTCTCTTAAACATGCTGATCAAAATATTAATGCTAAGAGTAAACACAGGCTCTTTATCTGACAGTGATTTACATTACAAAGAGCTTAATCCAGTGCCGCGCTCATTAGCAGCAACCTTTACTTACCTCACACTTCTCACACAGGTGGATGCACTACTCCGGTGACTCTCGTGTTTATGTTATCTTTTCATAAGCTCGGCTTGAAATTTGTCAAACTGCATCATTGTTTAACTATGTGCCAGTCAAACACAGGCGTGCCAGATGCTTGCCTCTCCCCTAACCTTGCCCTTGGCGTTTTCAGTCATACCGAATTTCTAGAGTCAAGTCGGGTCCATCGAGTTGCTTTTTCACACCCTTTTTTCATTTGCTCCTGCCAGGGTCTGCCGGTGGAAAGGTGCTATGGTGTTCACCGAACCTGACAGGATGACTAATCTAAAATGGACAGATGGGGGGAAAAGGCGCTCTCAAGTAGATGCACATAAGTTATGACTGTTAAAAAAGCATAATCGCTGAATTGTTTAACATAGCATTTTCTCAAAGGGGTCAAAGTTATGGAAACTGTTAATGACATATAGCAGTGAAACCGAGACCATGGAAAAGTCAGAGAAATTTGTCACCGTTTCATTGGGAAACACGGAGGACCTACCGCAGGTGTACTTTCCGAAGGCTTGATTTTATGATATGTTCCATGAAAAGGTGTTAACTTTTTAAGAAGAAATCTTTGGAAAGACTTTATTTTGATGGTTCCCTTTTGACTAGAGCTATAACTAGGGCCCGACAGACCCTATGGATATTTTTCGCTATTTCTGTAGGGAATTTCTTTTTTAAATTAATGCAGAGTGATTTTAGGAGTATCAAAACTTAATTTATAAAATACAAAAAATAACACATTTCCTAACTTTTTTAATGTTTACAATGCAAATCCAATTAAAACCACTTATTTGGTAAACAAAGCAAGTCTCTCATATAATAGATCTACTACAAGACAAAACATTTTACTTTACACACTGTATTGTAAATAAAACATATGGATATTTTCATTTTAGTCAATAATATTACTGAAATTAATTTAAAAACTGAATTAATATAAATTTACACACATTTAAACAAGTAAATAAATAAACTCAATGGTGGAATAAAAATCTGCAGATTTTGGTCCAGGATTGCCATTAATCTAGCACAGCAGGCTTTTATCTGGCACTAGCATACAGCATGTGGACCAAACGTGGTCCTGATTTGGCAGAGTTGGCACCGTCTTAAAGGCGGCACACAATACTTGGACCAGATGTAAAATGATTATTTGACCCAGATGTTAATAATTGATATGTGGGTCTTGTAAGTTTGGCCTATCTTGACCCATATTCAAAATACATTTTATTATATTCAAATAAAAAAACTCTAACAATTAGGTCGCTTTGAGAAAAAAGCACGTCCATAGCATGCCTGAAGTGCAATGATTCATACCCAGATAGCAAAGAATTCTGGCCCAGATTTGGCAAAAAAGCTGGCATAGGTGCCATTCGTCCAGCCCTGGCATACAGCGTGGGGGCCAAACATGGCCCGGGTTTGGCAGAGGTGGCACCGATTTTAAGGTGGAACACAAGACTTTGGCCAGATATTAAAAATGTATATGTGGGCCACGTAAGTTTGGACTATCTTGACCCACTTTTAAAAAACTTTAAAATGATTTTTGAGTAAAGAAAAAATTCTACTAATTGGGTTGCTTCGAGAAAAAACATGCAAATAAAACAAAATGCTTTATGGGTTTATCAAATTCATTGCAGTCGTGACACACCAACATATCTGACCCAGTTCAGGTCCAGTTATGGGTTATCAAGTTAGCTGAGACTTGGCCCAGATATGGTCCACGGTTGGCCCTTGAATGGTAGCCAGACTTGGTCCAGACCTGTACCGTAATTCACTGCGGCATGTGGGACAAGCAAAAGCTGATTGTGGGGGCCAGAGATAATTGCCATGTGGGAAGTAACTCTGCAAATACATGTCAACTTATTCATTGTACTAACCCTAAAGGCTGAACAATGTTCTTTCTCTTCATTCAGTAGTTGAAATACCTGCGCATCATGGAGACATCTGAAAAGAATATTCTCCATTTCTCCTCTGTGATTAAACACATGCTTTCAGATGAAGATGAGTTTGTTGAGGATGTAGGTGTTTGTAATCTTATGAACCCAGAACTATGTGTCTCATATTACCATTCACATTCTCAATCATATATCAGTATTTAGAAGTGGGATCCATAGTGAAGTACTAACTATGATAAAATTCATGCTAGACTCATACAGGGTAAGATCTGGCGCGATCATCATGACAACAGCCAGTATTTGACAATCGCAACAACACAAAAAAAAATGGCTTTGCAACTTGTCATTGATTAATAAAATGCACAGACAAACTATCTAGAACAATGTCTATTTTTAAAGGGAGAATTCACCACAAAATGAAAATTCTGTCATCATTTACGCACCCTTTACTTCTTTTAAATGTATAAGAGTTTCTTTCTTCTGTTAAACACAAAAGAAGACATGCTGAAGAAAGCTAGAAACCTGTAACCTTTGACTTCCATAGTATTTGTTTCCCTTTGATGGATGGTAATGTTTACAGGTTTTCATCTTTCTTTGAAATATCTTCTTTTGTGTTAAACAGAAGAAGCGCATCTATTAAATAAGCAAGATGCTGCAAAGTGCAACTTTACAGTGCGCTTTAGTGGCCAAAAAGGCTTTAAACAATTACTTTTTAATTGACGTTCTTTAGAAACTCAGAGATGTGGATTTAGACAGCAATTAAATCACCCTAGGACGTCGATGTTTGTCAAAAAACAGCAAATAATTTGGCAGGAAATTTTTACACATCATGGTTGAAAAACACAGACATTCTAGATGAACAGCTATAAAATCAGCAAGTAGTGAAAATCCCTTACATCCCCCCGAGAAACAATTACAGTCTGAACAGGGCTCTAGTCAAAGTAAACTTTTCACTTGGGCAAGCAGTGTTAAACTCTTAAAATGAATCCCAAATGAAGTTAATTTTGGCCTGATTTAGTGGTAAAACACATTACACCAGTTTATTCTTTGATTCTGTTGAAAGAATAATAAGTAATGTGTTAACATAAGTAAAGTCCAAAGCTTAATTTATCAGTTTACAGTCAAACTCACATCTTACAAGTTTACTTGATTTGATAGTGTATATGACAGTGTTTTTTTCCCTTCAAAAGTTACAAAAATATAAGCTACAAAAATGATTCTGCACTTGTTTAAAAAGTAAAGCATGAACATAGATTGAAAAAATGGTTCATTTTAAGTAACTTAATTTTTTAAAGGTAAATGCTTGCAAACAATTTATATCCGCTGGATTTAAACAAACAAGTTGAACATTAATAAATTTAATTTGTTTGTTTAAATTCGGGCCAAAGAATTTTTTTGCAACCACTTACCTCAAAAACTATTTAGTAAATCCACTTAATTATTTGTGTCAGTGATGTATGTGCGTGGGGTCAAGCAAATTCACCATGTTCACTTAAAGAAAAACTTTGAAAGTTGTACACAATTGCTTCATGTTGTTCAACACAAATCAATTAATTTAACTTAATCGTTTTTACAAAAATTAATTTAATTGTACATAAAACAATTAACCCCTTTAAGCCCACCAGCAACTATCGTTGCCAAAGTTCATAGTTTCCATTTTCCTTTCCTTGGGTAATTTTCTACATGTTAAAATCTACATGTTTTCTTTCTTGAAACAAATTAAAGATTTCAAGAAAGAAAAAAAAGGAATTGATTTACTTTCTCTCATGAAGCTTTCAGCTTCCTTCCCAGGATTAAAAATGGACGCAAACCCTCCCAAATAAAGTCAATATTCCTGTTATTAATTTCTTTTTCCTTCACAAATGTATATCAACATAATCATTAAGGTCTAAAGATTCATCCAAACAAAACAAATCTTTTGAGAGATCTTTAGTTTTTTGTTTATTTTGTCAAAAGTTTAAGCAGCAACGCAAATTTGTAAGTATATAAATCATGAATATGGGGAATAATGTGTTAATAAGTTAATAAGTCAAGGTTTTTGGTCTTGTTTAACGTTTTATTTATTTATTTTGCTTTTGTAATACTCCATCTAAATTTAACTTAACTCTTTAAATGAAATCTTTACTTTAAAGTTGACTTTTTTGATACACAATTTGATACAGCAAAATCCTCAGAGTAAAACTTAATTCTAACACTTAATAACACTTAAAATAACACTGGAGCAGAGTTAAAGTGCAGAATGAACAAAGCATAATGAACTCCTGCTGTTAACAAGCAGAATCGCTGAAAAACACAAAACAAGTTAATTCAGTTACAACTTTAAGCCCTGCTGTCCAAACAAACATGGGTTTTTTCGACACAAAAACGTAGTTTCAGGTCACTGAAACCTAAATTTTTGAAAACACTTGTCAGGGTAAAGATTTTTAAAGCAGTAGGGTCTGTGTTTGCTTACATAAATACCTGTGTACGTGTGGACATAGCCTTAAGAACTCAAATGAAAACTCAATAAATCTCTCAAAGTCTCAGCTAATCCGGATCAATAAACAACTCCACAAACAGAATCAGCAGCTTCACCTATTACTAACATGTTTACCTATTTTAGTCTGATGTCTACAAAAATAAGATTCACTGAAAATGCTTAATGATTATAAATTGATCTGTTGAAAGCAGAGGTTTTGAGCTAGAATGCTAAATGTTCTCCTCCTATTCAAATTTTACAATGAAAGGTTCTTACAACTTATTTGTCCACTGGCAACTATAGTTAGCGTATATTGAAAAAAAAAATCAAAAACCTGAAGAAAATAAATGTAAGACATGTTTCAAGAGTTCCCACTTAGATATGCTTGGCATTTATAGCAGGTTTGGCATGCTGTCCCAGGAGAGAACCCTGAGCTCGAAGATATTTGAGCCCAGGTTTAGAAGCATATCAGGGGATCCAAGATCAGGTAGGTCTCAATCGCTCCCCCTTTAGAAGGGGAGAAAAAGGAGGAGATGGGGTGGAAGGGGGGTTTTTCCAAAAAGAAGATAGAGCCATAAGGAGAAAGTGATCCATTTATATTAAGCTAGGATCATTCCGATTGGATTATTACCAATTATGGATGAGTGGCCAGCAGTGCACAATCTTATCACGTACTCCTCTCGAAATTAGTTATTTGAACTTTACTTATAAGGCACTTTTAACAAGGCTGCATCCATGAAACTATTTTTAAAAATTGGGCACAAATGGGTTAAGCAGTTTTCAAGTTAAGTTGTTTTTTTAAGTTTTGTTTCAGCTCATTGTAAAAAAAGTAGTTTGAAAGAGAAGCAAAAATATTTTTTTGAGTGTACATAATTGATCCCAATGCTACTGACAATGTAAAATGTGCATTTTTGTGTGACCAAATATTAACCAAAAATTCACAAGCTTACAAGTTTGTAGGGTTTTGTTGAAATAGAAGAAAGAAATACAACTGACCTAATAAAGCCTGCACCTGGTCTGGATGCATTTTAACTGCCAGGCAGTTTTCCAGATGAGAGTGGAAGTCAAGAATGTGTTAATGTGTTTAAGACAATCAACTGAAGATTAAGCCAATGGCAGGTCTTTGTTTTGACAAGCGGAAAAAAGCCTTCCCAACTAATATTTACAGCAGACAAGTATCTTTTTACTAGTTGGTAGTTGAACATTGAATCAGCTGAGCTAGCTCTAATGTTTGAATCCTCTTTTTTTCTTCTGTTTTTGACTAGGGTTTTCACCAAATGTTTCAAATGAATGATCTTCGCTGATCCATTTTCCAGGGTGTGTTGGCCATGAACATGGGCCGTGGTCGGATGTCATGAGTGAAGGTCCAGATGGTCCTATCAGCGTCTCTGCTTCAAATCTAAACAGGTTGACATTTTGCAGGTGCTGGAAAACACTGGGATCAAGCGCAACTTCCTCCGCGGTTTATAAAAGGAGACAAAGGTCAAGGCCTCCCAACACTATGTCTGATCAGTCCCATCATTCTCTGTGAGTTGTCTGTTTCTGAGGAGCCGCTGCTTGATAATGTGCAGTTGTAGAGAGAGACTCTGATTGATCATTGACTTGAAAGGACTTTTGTGTATAATTCCATTCCACACTTCAGCATGGCTGGGTGTGTTTTTTTTTTGTTCTCTAGAGAAAGAGGTGCCTCCTACAAAAAAAAGAAAATAATCACACAAAAACACCCTACCCTCATTCAAAGAAGGATAAGCAAAAACCCTAACAAAACTACTTGAATATTACAAATACAATAAACTACAAATTTACAAAATAAAGGCATGAATAGAGTATCTTCTCTTCACCGATATATATATATAGCCTCTTCACCTATATATATATATATATATATATATATATATATATATATATATATATATATATATATATACAGTTGAAGTCAGAATTATTAGCCCCCTTTTGATTTTTATTTTCTTTTTTAAATATTTCCCAAATTATTTTTAACAGAGCAATGAAATTTTCACGGTATGTCTAATAATATTTTTTCTTCTGGAAAAAGTCTTATTTGTTTTAGTTCGGCTAGAATAAAAGCAGTTATTAATTTTTTAAAAGCCATTTTTGGGACAAAATTATTAGCCCCTTTAAGCTATTTTTTTTTAAAATAATTTACAGAGCAAACCATCATTATACAATACTTTGCCTAATTACCCTGACCTGCCTAGTTAACCTAATTAACCATGTTAAGCCTTTAAATGTCATTTTAAGCTGTATAGAAGTGTCTTGAAAAATATCAAGTAAAATATTATTTACTGTCATTATGACAAAGATAAAATAAATCAGTTATTAGAAATAAGTTTTTAAAACTTTTATGCTTAGAAATGTGCTGAAACAACCTTCCCTCCATTAAACAGAAATTTGGGAAAAAAAATAAACAGGGGTGCTAATAATTCAGGGGGGCTAATAATTCTGACTTCAACTGTATATATATATATATATATATATATATATATATATATATATATATATATATATATATAGTCTCTTCTTTTCCCTGATTCTGCATTTATTTGTCAGACAAAAGTGACAAAAATGCAGATTTTTATTCATTATTGATGATTGACTGTCATTAATGTGGATGATTTATTTAATACCAGAATTATTAGATAAACATTTTTTTAAATTGGATTTTTATTTCTAAACTTAATATGCATTTTATGTATATTTTAGTGCTGGGCAAAAGATAATCTTGATCAATCACATACAAAAATAAAAGTTTGTTTTGACATAATATGTGTGGGTACTGTGTGTATTTATATATACAGTTGAAGTCAGAATTATTAGCCCCCCTGAATTATTTGCCCCGTTTATTTTTCCCCAATTTTTGTTTATTGGAGAGAAGATTTTTCCAACACATTTCTAAGCATAATAGTTTTAATAACTCATTTCTAATAACTGATTTTATTTATATTTAGATATAAAATATATATGTATACAATACAATTTATGAATAAATTGAAACATCTTTGTAACAGAATTGTTTTAAATAATTTTTTTATGTATTTGTGAGTGTCAGATATAAATAATAAATATACGTATACGTAAATATATGTTATAAAAATATTATGCCAAAACAAACTTATTTCGGATGTAATTAATCGAGATTCATTTTTTCCCCAGCACTACATTACACTTTCAATTTCAAATAAATAAATTATAAATATATATACACACACACACACACACACACACACGCACACACAATTACACACACACACACACACACACACCTTCATGTTGCCCCAACACAAGTAGATTCATTTAATTTCAAGTGAAACTAAAATTTAACTGTAATAAACATAAAACAATTCCCAGTGATGGTTTGCAGCTGGAAGGGCATAACACAGGGATTTGTGTTAATTCAAGTAATTTTAAATAAGTAATTTAAATAATCAGCAAAACTATTTTTTGAGTGTACACGGTAAAAAATGCTGGGTTCCAAACAATTCCTTTGTTCTCACAACACAAATTGATTGAGCTAACTTAATTGTTTTAACAAATTTAGGTGGATTTAAGTGGATTCTCAATAACTGTGTTGATTCAGCTCATTTTAAATAAGTAGTCTAAACAAAAAATCCTTTTTTGAGTCGTCGTCATCTACTACTATTACTACTACTACTACTACTACTACTACTAATAATAATAATAATAATAATAATACAGTTTTAACCAAAAGTCCCACCTAAATCAAATGCAAACAGATCTAAATTTACTCAAAACATACTTGGGGAAAAAAAACTGCCCCCTCATGTATACAAAAATATTTTTCCCCAAGCCAAACTCCTCTTTTCATCAAACAGAACTACAGTATGAATTTACTTGACCTAAAGAAATGCAAACAGAGGTGATCTGGCCTACTGATTTCTGCAGTCGCTCGTCTCTCTGAGGTGCAGAGGTGAAGTAACAGCAACTGCATGCGCTGGAGTGCTGAAAACTTCAACCCCAGCGCCCTTCTTCTGTCACGCTCAAATTAATAACCGTTGATTTGTATTTAATGCTCAATTTCCTCTCTATTATTACAGGCAGTGTAGCGATGGGCCTGCTTTTGAGGCAGAGTTCATTCGACAGTCTTTCTCTTTTCCTCTCCTTTTAAAAACGGCTCGCACAAATGTTGCATGCATGTCAAACAACAACTCATTACCGAGTCACTTTTGGGGCTGTTAGTGCGTGCATGGAAAAATGGGAGAGTGTGTTTTGGGTTTAGCATTCAAGCTTTATAACAGGAATGAAATATGTCTCTTGTATGGCTCAAAATACACTTATGACGTCGGGTTGAGAGAAGTGTGAACATTTCGGATGATTTCTTAGGCTTGGCGCCCATTGCAGAGGGGAAATCGTGGGCATTGTGTCTCAGGTCAGCAAAACAAAGAGAATCGTAATAAGAGTCATGACTGAAATACAAAGCGACGTTGTTTTATGGAGACAAATGCCCTAATTTTTCTTCTGATGTTCTCGGAGTTAATGTTTATTCAAATCGGGTGAACCATCGCACTGCAAACTATTAAAGAGCCATTGAAGTTTTGTTCTGCATCATATACTTGACTTGGATTTTTATGGTGTCGTTTGTCAAACTTCGTACCTTTCAGTAAGACATTCGTCAACATTTATCAAAGTCAAGCCGAAAAAAAATGTTCAAACGCATGAAGTTTCACTGCTCACTCTTAAGAAAACAGGGAGAAATGACACATTGTTTAATCAGGCATAACATATTAAATATGTGATTCAGTGTTACAAAAACCACGGGCAATTTGGAAAACCCTGTCATTCATCTTTTAGCCATTTGAGTTTTTTTAGAGAGTAAAGCGCAGTTGAATAGTTCCTCTACTGTCTTGTCGTGGTAATGGTTTATTAGAAAGCATTCATAAGACTCATGCTAGTTCATGCTATTCTTTTAGAGTAATCAGTGATTCAGGCCTTTTCACAACAAGCAGAGCATGAGCAACCAGTCATGACCTATCTGTATTCACTTTTGGAAACCACAGAAGGGTTCAGCGATGAGGCACATATCCTAAAGTTTCTTCTTCTGTGTAAGTAGTAAAAATATTAGTACAATAAGGTTGTATTATGTAATGTTGATTAATGCATTTATGTACTAACATGAAAAAACTATGAACAATACGTTTTTTACAGTATTTGCTCATGTTAGTTAACATTAGTTATTGAAAATACAGCTGTTCATTGTTAGTTCATATTAACTCACAGTGCATTAATGTTAACAAGCATGAATTTGGATGTTTATAATGCATTAGTAAATGTTAAATTATGATTATTAATAAATGCTGTGATTTATTATTGGTTTATGTTAGTAAATGCATTAAGTAATGGAACCTAATGGTGTATATGCACAGCTAGTTTTTTACCGCCAATGATGAACTTCAGCTGAAAGCTTTGTGACTTTTTAATTTCACAAGTTTGCTTTTGCAGCATCGATGCTGTAATGTAATTTAAATATAATCAGTTAAATAGACGCAAGCGTTCACTTGGCTGTTAAAGTGTAAAAAGAGACGAAAGACTGTTTACACGCAGGCCCTAACATTAGCCACCAGCTCGAGCAGAAATTCCATTGAAAATACTGGGGTAAAATTACTATTCTTATTTTATAGACATGGCACAGAACAATATCATTTAATACAGTGCTTCTTGTTTGGTTTGATACCCACTTCAGGCAGTGAAGATCACTGTTTTTTTTAAAGAAATCAGATCTTAAACGCTGCAATTTTGTATGGGATGACAAATAACCGGAAGCCCTGAGGCTGGCTGACTGAAATTAAAAGTCTGTGTGCATATACCCATTGTAAAGTGTGACCAAATTATTCTCTTTTGTACATAAGTTGTAAATCAATGGTAGTCTTGAAGTTGTAAAAAATGTTTTTCAGAGCTTTTGAGAAATTTATTTGCAAACTTTTAGGATTTTGCTAAGGTAATTTTTTCAGGTAATGTTTTTTTTTTCTTTTTTTTTTTCTTTTAAATTTTCCAACTGAAAAATATTTATTTTTCCAGAAATAATGAGTAAATTACCCAAATATAGATTTTTACAGTAATAATTATGATGATAGTGATAATAAAAAAGTAGAAAGACTGAATTAGTTTTTTTCTTATAAACATTCTAAAATAATTATTTGCAACTTCGAAATAAATTAATAATATTTACATATTTTAAATACAAATGCTGACATAAAAAACACACTGCATTTTATATACAGTTTATGTTGAATAAAAAAGGTGATAGCCCTGTAGCCCTCTATAGCTTAGTAGAAGTCTACAATTTTGTCTCTTTTGTCTTTTGACAGCTCTTTGGTTTTGCCTATGTTGCTACTTAAGCTGCGTACACACTGGACTATTCTCCCTTTAGGGAGATGCATTAGACTAACTCGTGCGACAAGTTTCGCAGTTTGCTGCAATGCAAAGTTCAAGCTTAATGAACTCAGACCTGCGAAATAGTATCACGTGACTGCGTGAGATCAATTGAAGATTAAAACATGATCTCTTGGACAGAAATTTTTAATATATGGACCAATCGCTCACTTTTTAAAATGTCTAATCGTCTTGTTTAATCCCACCCCTTTTTTGCAGCGCTGTACAACAGAGTTTCACATACTCAAACTCTAGTATGACCGCAGCATTAGACTTTTAACTGATTGTGGGGTGCACAGATGCCTTTATGACAGCTAACAACCTCAAACTAAATTAGAAACATAAGCAGAGAGCAGAGTGTAGCTGGACTATTTGAGGGTCAGAAATCTGGCTGAAAAGCAAGTGATCAAATACTTATTTGACACAGTAATTTAACAGATACATTTAGTTGGCATCTAGCTCTCTGCAACACTTACATGGTTGCACACTAAAGTTAAGCAGGGCTGCACCCAGTCAGTACAAGAATTGGAGACCAAATGGTAAAGCTGGGTTGCTGCCAGAAGTGGTGTTAGTGAGGCCAACAGGGGGCGCTCAACCTGCTGTTTTATGTGGGTCTTAATGCCCCAGTATAGTGAAGGAGACTCTATACTGTCAGTGAGTGCCGTCTTTCGGATGAGTAGGGGTGTAACCACAGCATCCTGGACAAATCTGCCCGCTGGCCTCTGGACCACCATGGCCTCCTAACCATCCCCATATCATGTCTCCTCTCCACCACTCAGCTGGTGTGTGGTCTGGCACATCTGGCAGCCGTTGTGTCATCCAGGTGGATGCTGCACACTGGTTGTAGACAAGGAGTGTGTAAAGGGCTTTGAGTGTCCAGAAAAGCACTATATAAATGTAAGGAATCATTATTATTATTGTTTAGTAACAAATAAATTGTTTTTAAAAAATCATACAATGTGATTTCCGGATTTTTATTTTTAGATTCTGTCTCTCACAGTGAAAATGCACCTATGCTGACATTCTAAACCCCTTCATACTTTCAAAGAAGATCTTGAAAAATCATAGGGCGATCAAATACTTATTGATCTCACTGTATATATCTATAAATACAGTATACAGTAATTGAGTTTTTCTACTTATTATCAAAAAATAAAACTTTTTAAATATACAATTTTTTTAACTATTTACAGCTGTGCTTACAATGTAGATGATATTTATTGGACATTTAAACTAAATGAGCCACACCGTGTCAAAAAAGGCCTCTTTTACTTGCTGTTCAAACACGTATCTTCACACTTAGATCACGCCCTAAATTTCAAGCCATTGTAAGTAATCCATGAGTGTGAAAAGACACACTTTACGCCTCAGTCATCTTTTTGTCGCACACTGCAAGCCCTGATAAACATGGTGAATAGCATGAAGTCGAGTGGCAAATTATATTAAAGTTGCCATTAGTCATAACGTCTGAAGTCTTTCTTTCTCTCGACCTCCAAACACCCTCATCCTTAACTTCTCTATTAAATCCTCTCAGGCCCATATTTTTCATGCTTTCTTTTTATCCCCGGTACCTGTTAACACCTGAAACATTACGGCAATTCCCAACTGTCTATTATTCTCTCATCTTGTGGCCCATCTGTCTCAGTTACGCCACAAACAAATGGTTTGTTTGTCTTTCATTAACATCAGATCAGTCATCCGGCCAATAAACCAGAAAGTACTAAAGCGTGTTCCATCCCATCCGTTCCTGTTTGAGAAAATTTCAACCAAATTCCAAAGTGACAGGCTTTGGGATGCAGATTGGGACTTTTCATTATTCGTCCTGTCAGGTTCTCCACCTGTGGCAGTCACAACACCGTCTATCCTTCCTCCATCTCTCTGACAAAACGCTCGCTTTTGTTTTGACAGACGATCCTCCAAACAGCTGCTGCGAGAGAACGAGTTAACATCGCGAGGAAGAAAAACAGACAAGCGAAAGCCGTCTCATAAAGCCTGTTGAAAAACTGACTGGCACAGTTATAGCATAATCCATTAAGAGCTCCAAAACAAAAGGTGATGCAAGTCGGTTTGTCAACGGGTGTCTAAATGGCTTGTGGTGAACAGTGATGTAATTGTATAAGCTGTTGGAGGACGTGTGAGCGATAGAACTATGCCTCGACTTGTACTTCTGGAAAAGCAGCTTGCAGATCTACATCATTTAAAATGCATTGAAAATCTTTGGTAAACGATGTGGTGATGTTACCATCTGGGACATTTTTGATTAATGCAAATTTCATATACAGTGCAAATCTTTTCCCCATTCATTTTTCTTTAAATGTTTTGTTATCTTAACATAAACCTAACCAATCAGATATGAGAAAAATGACTAAATTATATACTTTGATTTGAAACAGAGAAGTATATTGAACAAAAATACAAAGGTGTAAGAGTGAATTTTAATGAACTGAAGAACTACAATGTCATGAAGCACTGTAAAACTAGATGTAAACTAAACTTTGTATTTTTTTAAACAAGAATTGGAACTGTACTCATAACAAGAAAGCAGTTAAAACTTCTAAAATCTGTGCTTTATTTAAGATTCTGTATTAGTTTCTATTATTTTTTCATGTGCCCTCTCTTTCGTTTATTTACTTTTTTTTCTTTCTCACTGTCTTTCTCTTTGCTATAGGCCAGTGGTGCATAAACTTTTTCTTATGAAGAGCCTAAATCCAAAACTGACTGACGGTGGTGGGTCGAATCTAAATATAACAAACTGTATTACTTATTAAAGTTGTCATAATAGCTTCCTAATTTAATAATATTTAAATAAGTCCTCATGGTGTTTTTACAAAATGTCACACACATATCTGTCAATATCTAAAAAAATGTGTTTTAGGGTTTCATTAAAAAAAATCTGATAATTTCACATTTAATTGAAACATTAAATTTCAGGTTTTTTTTTTAGCTCAGCAAAAAAATAAAAGGTTATGTAAAATTAGAGATGATGATCTCTGAGCGATTCGCCCCAACCTTCCCCATCAATAAAATAAAAAAATAAAAATATCTCAGTTTATTTATAAAAAATACTTTGAGAATGAAATCTGTTCTTCATTCATTGATTTTCCTTTGGTTTGGTCTCTATTTCAGTGGTTGCCACAGCAGAATGAACCGCCAACTTTTCCAGCATATGTTTTACGCAGAGGATACCCTTCCAGCCCAAACCAAGTACAGGGAAACACCGATACACACTCATTCACACACAATCACACAATTTAGATTTTTCAATTCACATGTACTGCATGTCTTTGGACTGTGTGGTAAACCTTAGCACCCACTTCAAATGTAATCACTTGATTGAATGGCCGTTATCAGCTGATAGATATGGACCGGTAGGTGCCTTCTGCGCCTACTAGTATAGGCTCAGAAAGCTGTTATCATCCATCCACATGGTTAATCAGCTATACTAATAGAAAAGATTCCAGATCCAGATCTGTTTTTACATTACTGTGACGGTTGGGTTTAGGGTTGGGGTAGGGGTAGACAATAAAATAAATTCATTCATTCATTTTCTTTTCGGCTTAGTCCCTTTATTAATCAGGAGTCACCACTGCAGAATGAACCGCCAATTTATCCAGCATAAGTTTTAAACAGCAGATACCCTTCCAGCTGCAACCCGTCACTGGGAAACACCCATACACTACAGACACCCATTCACACACATACACTATACAGACAATTTTAGCTTACCAAATTCACCTATAGCGCATGTCTTTGGACATGTGGGGGAAATCGGAGCACCCAGAGGAAACCCACACGAACACGGGGAGAACATGCAAACTCTACACAGAAGTGCCAAGTGACCCAGCTGAGGCTCAAACCAGCGACCTTCTTGCAGTGAGGCGACAGCACTGCCCACTGCACCATCCTAATAAAATAAAATTATGTAATGTAATAAATATTATAAATAATTCTTGTTAACTTCTGGCCGCAGCTGTATGTGACCTATAGCTAATTAACCATGAGGATGGATGAGAACAGCCTTCTGAGCCTACTAGTAGGCGCTACTGGCCTATACCTATCAGCTGATAACCACCGATAACGCCCATTTAATCGAGTAATAACATTCAAAGCGGCTGACCGGAGCACCCAGAGGAAACCCATGCCAACACGGGGAGAACATGCAAACTCCACACAAAAATGTCAACTGGCCAAGTCAAGACTCAAACCAGAGACTTTCTTGCAAAAGTGGCAATCATTGAGCCAGCATGCCACCCGTAATCTGACTTATTTAAATGACTCTCTGAATGAACTGATTCAGTAATATGAACTTCCAGGACTTCCATGAGAGCGCAAGTGGACATTTTCAGACTGTGTGTGTGATTATTCCTTTACTCAGCTACCGATGCAAAATTGTGCAAGTAATACAACAATAATAAACATCATTTATTAAGCAACAACCCAGTGCTATTTTAAAAAGAGCTGAACTACTATCACTTTTTTATTTTTAAGTGAAGTTAGCCACATCACTGCTTTCAGTTAGTATGCTCCCCAACTCCACATTGTGAACTGTATAATGACTCTAATTGCAGGGATATTGCAATAGTGCAAGACATCTGGAGAGAGCATTATGCAACAAATCTGCTTCCTGCCCAAGAGTACAGGAGCTTTTCGAAATTGAAGCATATACTTGACAGGATATCATGCGGCAAATGACAGTTCTTTCCTAAATGATGTGTTCCATTATACAGTGATGGAGCTAAACGCCTCTTGGCAAATAAAAGTGTCGTGTGAGAGTTATTTTAGAAACGCCACTAATAGCTACTCCTTTTTTTATAGCTCCTGGGAAAATGCCAACGCTTTTCCAAGTCTCTTGAGTTTTCAAAATTTGATGATTGGTTTCCTTTTACACAACCAAAGTCATAACCTGAATGTGTCAGATTTAGGTTAACCAGGAAATGGAATAAATTTTTACAGAAAGCTTTCAGTTTAAAAGTGAACTCAGTGTTTTTATCCTCTTTACAGCAATGTAATGTTTAGCAACAAGGGCAATTAGATAAAGACTAATGCTGTATTATTTACCAGAAATACTAAAACCTCAACTAATAATTTGAAATCACATCCCTAATAGTGTTTTATTTTACATGAAGTGGGTGCACTTAAGCAGATGGCTTAATCACTTTTATTAAAAAGCATAATAAAAGTATTTCCCGGTTGAGTTGCAGAGCCAACATTAGATGTCACCTACCTTGTTGTTGTCTCTTGGAAGGAATGCGTCAATAAAGCCGCCATTTTAGTACAGGGTAGAGCTCCTTTGAAATGAATGCGGGACCAAGCTGCAGTGGAGGACTGTGGCCATGCAGAGCCAGAGATATACACATGCATCTATAATCGGGAATTTTCCCGGAGGTTAGTATCCACATTTTTTTTATTACGAAAATTATAATTTTACATCACTTTTCTACATTGATGGATAAGTGATCGCACAGGCATTCCTAACAAAAAGCTTTTGTTTGTGTGTATAGAAATGTACTTTCCACCCTCGCTGTTCAATTTGATCTAATCCATATCCTGAAACACACCACCTCTCCTGCTTTCACTTCTTATACTGACGGAGGGAGCGATTCGTTTGTGAATAAATCTCTGTTATTAACGACTCCGTCACTTAGCAGACAATAATACAAGTTTCTGGCACCACAGCATCTTGTCATTTTCCTTTTGCATTGTTTGTCTTATTTTATTCACTAAAATTAGCATAAGCTTGCTATTTAGTGCGAGTTAGTGCTACTTTGCCTTATGTCGAATGCAGTGACTGTATTATCATCAATAACGTTACCCGTTTAGCACAAAAGTTCATAACATACAAAAGCGTAAAAAACTAAATCTTACCTAAGAAATGTTTTGCCTTTGTGTTTTATTTTCTTTGTTTGATCGTTACTACACCCGTAGACAGCGCTAAAGTCCAGCATCTTCACGTAGTAACACTGTCTTGACTAGAGCATTTGAATGACATTTGTCCTGGGAGCATGTGGCGGCACTATTGACGCATGCTCAGAGTTCGTATGCGATATCTAGTGTATATATCTATGGAGCCAAGCAGCCAAATATATTTTATTTCGCATGAGAAGGGTCCCCTTATAGTGACGGCCATTTTGAAATCACATAATCTACTAAATTGTACATGTATTTTGATGCATACAGTATATTATTATACATATGTCATTATGATACAATATGTTATATAATATTATATTAAAGGGATGGTACAGAGTGTTTTTAAGGCTTGTTCATATTTATAGGGTTCATACCAATGTGTGCTAATGCTTCAATTGTAAAAAAAACAAACAAACAAAAAAAACAACTTGATATTCTTTCACAAATCTTACTTCAATTTTATACTACTCAGCTAACATAAAACCAATATCATATTTCCTGGATCCTCCAAAGGCTTAATGTAAAGAGGCTCTGATTGGTCCACTAACCTAATGTGTTGTGATTAACGGATTGCCTCTACTAGCATGCACTTTGCCTCTGTTGTGTAAATAATGTCAGTGTAGCCATATTCGCAGTTCCGTATTTGAGCCTAAATCAGAAATTAAGAGGACATAGCTGAACCTCATGTCTGGTCTATAAAATAAAATTTGACAAGTGTCTTTCATACATATCCGGGTTATAAGGATGTGTGAGTAATACCAAGCATTCTCATATCTTTTGCGATATCAAGCAACCGCATAGAGAGACTCTGTATGTGCTCGTGAAGATTGTGAGTGCTTACAGCGGTTTGACTGATAAATATGAATTTGTAGCTAAATTGTTAACGTTGCCAAATGTCCAAGAGGGCTCAGGATGCAGACCTGGTGCAGTGCAATCTGAGCTGCATCCAATGCTTTATAATGCCCTCACCTAACCCCACCTGTACCCCTACCCGTCACAGCGACGTCACTCACTCCATTAAGTGCATTGTATCTGACATTGCATCGCTGAGTGATTGCAATCTCAGCTTGCATCATAAAGGCTGCATTCATATACTATTGAAATGTCCTTAAGTCTTTGCTACAACATACAGTTTTAAAATATGATATTATAGTGAACCACCACTTTAAAATAAGTGGTAAATAAATAAATTATTTACCAAATAAATTAATTACTTCCCAAATAAATAAATAACTTTTTGGAGAGGGATCCCCTCATCCACCACAAGGAGGGTCCCTTTACGGGGGAAGCCATTTTGAAATGAAATGACCTACCAAATACGAAATGTATTTTGCTAATTGTATTAAAATAAAGTGGACATATAAATTTAATTCAGTCATAATTGCTCATATAAACGTTTGACACATCTTATTAAAGGGATAGTTCACCCAAAAATAAAAATTCTGTCATTATTTACTCACACTTTACTTGATTAAACTAATATGAGCTTCTTTCTTTTGTTAAACACAAAAGAGAATTTTAATTAATTGAATTAAATGTAGAAACCTGTAGCACTCATTTCCATAGAATTTGTTTTGCCTATACTGTGGAAGTCAATAATTACAGGTTTAAATTCCTTCGAAATATCTTCTTTTGTGTTCAACAGAAACTGATGAAGGTTTGGAATCACTTGAGGAAGAGTAAATACACTTTCATTTTTTGGTGAACTATCCATTTACCAATGTTTGATTTTAGGGTGTGTGGCCATTTTGAAATCACACGGCCAGCCAAATAAAAAATGTATTTTGATAAGCGCATCTGTAACTAAAAACCATGGCTATGCCGCAAGTTCCTACAAGTGTCAGTATAGCCTAAAATGATTATCGCATTGACTGCCACAACATAAACAAAGCATTACTGAGAGCACTTTTAGTAATAATAATAAAAAAGTATGTTAAACGCAGAGCTTTCAAAAACATTTTGGCACTGGTCTGTCAAATCTCTTAAGTCCTCAAGGCTCTGAAGAGCCACTTCATGTTTGTTTAGTCGCAGAATCACAATGTAGAGATTCGTAGGGGCTCATAAAGTGGCTAAACTGCAGATCCACAAAGAGCAACTTTTGAATGTCATCAGTCACATGCTAAACATCTCTCTATGAGGAACCAAGCACAAGAAAAAGCCAGGAGAGTGAACCAAATAGATAAAATTAAATAAGCAGTTTAGTTTGTATTATGTGATACATGTTTTAATTAAAATTTTTCTTAATTTATTTCTGCTTTTGAACTGCATTATGGGACCTTGATCTTCAAACAAATTTTAATCTTGAAAAGTTAGAAAAATTGACTTTTTTAAACATTGTGTTCATTGATTTTAGAAACTTTTAACATGTACTACAGAAATCCAAACCGAACAATAGAAATAATAATAATAAATAAATTAGTATATATATATATATATATATATATATATATATATATATAATTAAAAAATTACAAAAAGCAAACAAAAATAATAATAGAAATAAAAAATTACAAATATATACAGGGTATATATACAAATATATATGTGAAAACAGGTTTACACATACAATAAAAAGGTACACAATATAACAACATTATATCAATAGCAGGTGATACAAGTTATACAGAGAAAAGATTTGTATCAGCTTTTTTCAGGAATCCTACAAATGGATTTCATATTTCATTTTTCAATTAAAAGCCAAACAATAAGACAATTTCTGCAACCATGGTCCAAAATTTGGGCTTTCTGTATTTTTCCAAAAATGATCTATAATAAGTTTATCATGTAACAAAGCTTGTAATAGAAAAAATATTTAGAATACAAAGTTTTAAACATTTGGGTATATACTGTTTTAATACAATGGATAAAAAGTTTTGAAATTTTTCCCAAAAATGTTCAACCAAAGCACACTTCCATGAACAATGATATACACCTGACAGAAGTCTTGTCGCCTAACCAAGTTTTAGGAACAACAAATAATAATCTGACCTCTAGTTGGCAAAGAAAGCATTCTAGCAGGACTCCCAGAGTTCATCAAGATTCTTTGGATTCATATTTAATCCCTCTTTCTTTATCTTACCCTAGACATGCTCATGGCTGGCTAATCCAGGAGCACCTTGACCTTCTTTGCTTTCAGGAACTTTGATTTGGAGGCTCAAGTGTGAGAAGTAGCGCTAGATACCCAAGGCTGTTGATGTTGCCATCCACTCTGCAGATCTCTCACACGCCACCATACTAAATGTAACCCCAAACCCTGATTTTTCTTTCACCAAACATGACTGATTTCTGTGAGAATCTTTGGTCCATGCAGGTTCCAATAGGTCTTCTGCAGTATTTGTGATGATTGATGCAGTTTAATAGATGATTCATTGGAAAAATCTACCTTCTGCCTTTTCCAAATGATCAACTAGAAGTGAAGTTATTATTTGTTGCTCAACTGGGATCGAAGACAAGACTTTTGTCAGGTAGCGTAGAGTTTAGAGTATAGATCTCTTTATTGCATTTACGCATTGATCAGGAATAATTGGATTCAATTTGTGAAGTAATTCTGATGTAATGTTCAGAAATATGTATGT
Source organism: Danio rerio (assembly GCF_052040795.2). NCBI lineage: Eukaryota > Metazoa > Chordata > Actinopteri > Cypriniformes > Danionidae > Danio > Danio rerio. The sequence goes on from NC_141031.1 coordinate 30,165,659, forward strand.
TGTATGTCTCTATATATCATTTCTTATACATCATATTACTTCAAACTACCAAAATGACAATCAAAGTTCACTTTGTTAAAGTACAGAGTTAAATTTTCAACATCAAAAGTCGACAGAGCAGATTTCAACATCCCATAATGCAATTCACAACTGTAAAAATGAAAACACAAAACGGTTAATTAACAGACATTTTTTAAAGTGTAAAGCCAAAGGTGCTCTCCAGTAAAACCATGCTAATTATCGCAGTATAATTCCTCTAAAGTGTGAACCATGGGCATGTTTCAGGAGATGTGCCAAGCTATCAAAACAAATGCAACCACTCCTTGATTAGGTGAGGTCTCTGGCACAGTGTTGTTTGAGCAGAGTGGTTACGAGGGTACATTGAGCTTTGTTGCTTGAGTGACGTGACCTTTTGTTGGCCCTTTCTCACAGAGGATACAGTGATTAAGTAATCACCTGTGTACACAACCTTTCCTCACCTTTCCTTCCAGGCACTCAGTCAGAGCTGAAGGGATGCTTTCACACACCCCCTCGGCCTTCTCCATAGGAAACGGATTAACACCACCGATGAAGGCTGATGGCAAAAAATGTCTTTAGTGCTTTCAGACAGAGCGTTCATTTCACAATCGTGCGTGCAGGAAAGGGTGAAGACTTAAGCTTTTAATGCAAGCTGGTACATCATGGCGATTAAAATAAATGCCTTACCGTACTTTAGTACTGCACTGTTTGTCTTGCAGGCTGTGGGTAATGAAATATTCACCTTTATCTACCTGACAAGTATTGAGCTGTTTGGTAGAGTTGCTTTTAGAAGGCTGGATTTATCAACATCAGGACGGAATAAGGACGGTGCCAAAAATATGTAAAAAAATGATTGCAATTTACATTAGCTGTCACAATTACTTGACCACCACCATTTTTATTATTACTATTTCCCACAATTTAGAATAATAAAGTCATCAAAACTACAACATTTCTTAAATGATAGGATGGGAAGTATGTTCGGGATATATATAAGGGATGTTTTTGACATGTTTTAGAATAATTAATGGATAGTCGGATTTTTTTTCTCTCACTTTAGAGTCAAATCTATTTATATGCATCTATATAGGAGTCAAAAAGTATCAACACAATATAAATATAATACTAGCTTTCTTATTTTCATTATTAGAAAGTTTCGTTCATTCATTCATTCATTCATTTTCTTTTCAGCTTAGTCCTTTTATTAATCAGTTGTGGAAACAGCAAAATGAACCGCCAACTTATCCCGCATATATTTTATACCACTAATGACCTTCCAGCTGCAACCCATCACTAGGAAACACCCATACACACTCAATCACACACATACACTGCAGCCGATTTAGATTACCCAATTCACCTATACTGCATGTCTTTGGACTGTGGGGGAAACCGGAGCACTTGGAGAAAACCCAAGCGAACACGGGGAGAACATGCAAACTGAACACAGAAATGCCAACTGATACAGCCAAGGTATCAGCGACTCAGCGACCTTCTTGCTGTGAGGCGATTGTGCTACCCACTGCGCCACCGTGTCGCCATTAGAACGTTTCTTGTTTATTGTTTTTTTCCTGAGCAAAGGAATAATGACATGCTTTATAGCATACAGTACATCATACATTTTACCATGATAAACAGATCATAATACAGATCAGTCATATTTACAACAAGAATCTTTTAATGACAATTTAAAAGACTCTCATTTGGATCAAAGTGCAGCCACAATATATAATTAATTGTAATTCTAAACCTTCTAAACCACTATCCTTCAAACTACTAGGCTTTACCCATTTTGTACGCAAGGTGATTTTAGTCATTTCATTTAATAAAACTATGTAGTATCACTTGTTTTTACATAACTGTTAGACTGAATGACAATGGAGTATTATTTAACCAATGTTATGGCATTTTATTTTTACAAAAATTATATGAAACATTAAAGGGCTGGTCCACTTTAAACTATCATATTTTAAACTTTAGTTGATGTTTAATGTAGCTGTGTGAACATAAACAACATCTCTGAATGAAATATGTGCCATGCAAAGGGAGACATTGATTTTACAGAGTTAGCTTAGCAAAGCCTGAACTGAACGAAGTTTGAGGACTACAAAAAAATACATCCAGGCTAGTGAGATCACAAATGCTTTAGGTTTGTGCGCAGCATACTGGCGTAGCCAGAGGTGCTGTAATGTTATAGCAGAGAAAGCTAAAATGCCGTCCAGCTATATTTCCACAGAGCTTGTTTCTGTATTTTATCTTCCAAAGGACATGACACAAAGAGAGAAGTTTTACAGTTTAAATTTAATTATGTTCCAGAGAATTATAAAAAAATATATAGCTAGCATTTGACAAAGGACAGCTTCCAGAACCTCTCCCAGTTTAGCGCTGGATTCAGCTAAAAACTCCTCCAAGTAGGAGCAGCTCCAACCATTACAGACAAAGCTGTGGATTGTGAGCCACAGCCTGTAAGTATTTTTATTTGTTAAAATTGATCTATTACATGCACAGTTTCTAGCGTTAACGGTATGTTGCAGCTACTAATTCATATTTATCCGTCAATCCCCTGTAAAAACCCACAATCTTCATCAGTGCTGTGGTGTCTCTCTATACGACTACTTTCCCTGCGTTCTACATCTCAAATTACAAACTCACAAAAGATATGTGAATGTTTCATGTTACTTACACATGCTTATTCCGAATATGTGAAAGACACTTGTCAAATTTTATTTTAGAGAGCAGGAATGAGGTTCAGTAGTGTCCTTTTCATTTTCTGTCTGATTCAACCTCAAAGTAATACGGCTAACAGCTACTCTGACAGTATTTACACAGTCGAGGTAAAGCGCGTGCTTGTAGGGGCGTGACTCTTTTCCTGGTGACGTGGAGCAGATCCATGAATAACAGAGAATTAAGTTCGCTGACCAATCATAGCATCTTGAAAGCAGGTTTTAGGAGTAATTAATAAATATGACATTTTCATGTTAGCCGAGTAGCAGCACACAATCAAAAATATATGAAAAAATAACATAATTTTTCTATAAATGAAGCATCTTATAAACACAACCAAGTTTTAAAAATATACTCTGGACCATCTCTTTAAAGAAGTCACTTTGGTTGTATTTAAAATGCTATATACGCGTATAAAATCTCTTTTATAAACAAAATTGGACATGAAAACCAAAATCGGACGTCTTCTCTTTGACTAGTCAGTTATTTTTACAACCGAAAACCACGGAACATACTGTACATCATGTTAGAAAAGGGAATACTTTCCTTTGGGAAAGAAATGGTACTGAGGACATATTTTCCAATTATTAGGTCATTTACTTTGCCCGGCTTATTTTTTTACTTCGTGTCCATTTGGCAGTAAAAACAGTCATTAGGCCAACAGTAACTGACGTGTCCTTGTCGAGGTTACAAACATTATTTGAACTGCGGTGTCTAGGGAGGTCATTACAGTCATGCTCATTTAATTGTGGGCTCTGTATGTCACTTTTTGCACACTGTAAATCCAACATTACCAGCTTACGCAAACTCGCTCTATTATGTCAAATTTAAAGCCATTTAAGTCAGTTTTTCAATACGCCATGTGCAATTAGGCTACTCCACAGATCCAACTGTGTGATTGGCTTCGTCTACTGACCATTTTTTATTATCATCGCCTAAAACTGGCCAGGTTTAATAAAAGCAAGTTGAACTGGGACTTTTTAAATTTCATCAAGAGCTTTGATGGATGCTTGCTAAAATTTCTTTAACACGAGGAATTAGACGGTTGCGTCAGTCGAGAAAAAAATCACTATCTCCAGCCCAAAGGAAAACATTATCACAGCACGCTTGCTGGTTCACCTTTACTGAACCTCCAACTTTTACCTCCCAACGAGCTGCCAAACTAATACAAAGAGCACAGGGGTTCGACAGGTCTGCCTCTGTAGCCTGATACGGCACAGGCTTGTCCGAGCCCTCCCAATTGATTCAGTGGCACGCTCCTTGTTTAAAAAAGAGCAAGACGTTCAGGGGGTGACGGGGTGTAAGAAGACTTTTAGTTCATTCATTAATCACAGAAGTAAACAGCCCATCCAGTGACACCTGGCGAGGTTAATGCTCGAGACCTTGGAGTAATCACCACCTCCCCCACGGTCCGTCCAGCCAACCACTCACATGAAAGCTTGTGATTATAGAGGAAATGGGAATTAGCAGAAACATTTCGGAAAGGCGCTCTCTCCAGTGCGTTTGGTAGCGGAGGATGGATCGGAGGGAAAAAACGGAGAGGCTGTGGGCTGATTGGAGCTTTCCCTTGAGGGAGCCGAGCGGGGGGCCAAAGGTCGAGCCTACACCAAATTAGTAGTGTCTGTTATTCGAAACCAAAATAAAGCAGGAGCAGAAGTAAGCGATTTTATCCCCCCCCCCCCCCCTTACTCTGATGCTGGAGTGCTTTCTGGGCTCTTTCTTGAAAATTACCAAGAGGCCACATCGCAATTAGTGGTTTGTTTCTTTTAGACTGAAATATGGCCATAATTCATAGCTTTCAAATCATTTCATTGGAAAGATGTATTGGCTTGCCCGGACTGAAGAAGTAATTGTAACACATGATATGGCAATTTGTTACCCAGGCAGCAAGTACACAAAGGTATTTGCATAGAACGTGGGAGAGCATATAATTCCTTTCCAGTATGGCGTGTAACAGAAAACTGCCTGCAAATGTTATTACACCCTTTTTCATTAAGGAAGTATGAAGCACTAGACTTTGCTATACAGCTCGGCTTGTAATGGCTGCAGTTAGTGTCTCCAGTGTCAAAATATGCTTGGACTTCAGTATATTTCCAGGTTTTTCTCTTCCTGTGCTGAACACAAACGTGACTGCCGGCCAGCTGAACGTCAAGGTCGCTCGATATTTCGCTCGAATATACAAACACGATCTGCTGTTTAGAGCCTGTTTAGGACATCGACCGTGAAAAATGACTCTCATGTGCGACTGATAAATGTTGAAATGCATGGCCTGCCAGGGTTTTGTTTAACTGAGATTTTAGGGGCTAATCCGTTTGACATGAATCATTAAGTTCTCTATGCAATAATTACAGCATCCACGCAGTGTGTTTCAATTCATAACAGCCCTGCCTTTCCCAGAATTTTGCCTTCAAAAACTTTTGCCAAGAGTCGGAATAAGGATTCCTTTTCCTCATTACTGATCATCAAAGTACCGGGTATCAAATTACAGAGCTGGTATCTGTAATGATTGACCTCTACTTTGAGAGCATGCAATATATTTTAATAAGAAATGTAAAATGCGATTGGGCATAACCAAAGATGTGCTTGTTTCAGGTCAGTTCACTTGATGGCATTAAACTTTATAGCAATAGCCTCTCAAAATCTTTTTTGCTTGATACAGCCTAAATACACTCAAAAGTAGAGTAATAGAGTGGAAGGCAATATAAATAAGAATTAATTAGGTAATTTGTCAGCGTTTTTTAATTTAATTTAATTTAATTTAATTTTGGGACCTTAATCACTCTTCTTTCAACATTTGATGTTGAATAATTCCCTAAAGTTTTATAAAGAGACTTTTATTGACATTATAATTAGTTTAAAACAACATATTAAAATACAATAGTAAACAATTAGGTCGCAGTCCAAGTGCCTTAGTGTCTCACTAGTGACGATATACAGCCATATGGAATTGCTACGTATGTGATATTGGGTTTATACAACAGTTTGACGGTATAATCGTGTATATAAAAAAATGAAATAAAACACACAGTTTTAAAAAACCCTTTTGTACATGGAACTACTTTCCTACGCTATTCATTTACATCTGCAGCTGACGTCAGAACAGCAGAAAAACCGTTGCTTAAAAACACATCAATCTAGAGCTAGTATTTCAATGATTCTCTTGAGTAATGTGTCTAAAGTGATGAAAAAAAACAGATTATTTTGCTCACATTTAAAGATTATAAGGCTAAATGGCATGAAATGCCATCAGTCAAGAGACAATTCCCAGTATTTCTCTGTTGCAATCGAGAGATCACAATAATTAACCCTGAACAAGCCAAAGCAAATCAAACACTGGCAGATTACTACAAATACAGCACATAGAAAATAGAGAGATCGACTTAGAATGCCACTTACCCGTTTTATAACGATTTGATTAGCTGTAGTTTGAAAGATAAAAAGAAAACACTGAGTTTTTCTCCTCTAAGGACTTATTATGCGGTCTCAATCCCCATCTTGTGGCAACTGTCTTTCCTCTGCTCATTATATCTGGCTGATCTTCGAAATTATAAATACTTAAAATATGCACTACTGCAAAAAAAACTGCAGTCGCAATCAAAATAACTACATTCTCAACTAAAAAAGCCGCAAAAGTATATTATGTTGTCCAACAGCAGCAATATTTGTCAAATTCTAATGAGTTTATTGATCTGCTGTCACTTTTTGTAAAAAAAAATTAGAGGAAATTTCTGTAATTTAATGTCCATTATTTTATGTTTATTTTGACAGCAGCTGGGGTGCCAACAAAAAAAATAAATAAAATAAAATAATGTACAGTAATTTCAGAAATTTCCTCTAACCTTTTTGTTGGGAAATTTACAGGAAATTTCTGCAATTTACCGTCCATTATTTTTTTCCTGGTACCCCAGCAGGAAAAAAAACTAAAACAACATAATATTTTTACAGCATTACTCGTTAAGATTTTTCTCTTTAATCACCATTGAGACAAATACTTCTGAAGCTTAAGCTGCTGGAAAAATATAGGGCGGGCACTGGATGCTTGATCGACCAATTAGAATTGAGTATTCCTAAGAGCCTGGTTAGCAATGAAAATGCCTCTTTATAAAATTTGGCCTTCATTGCACATCCTCCTGGCTGCATGGCGAGCAGTGATAAATAACAAACTACACTTAACGTCCTCAATAGAGGTTCACCGAGGGTTTTCATGTGAAAGTTTACAAGTGCTCAGCAATAAATGAAGCTGCAGGAGCACTTTAAATGACAGAAGAAGTAGATTTAAACATCTGCTGTGCAATACAGATTCCTCAATGCGGAGGAATGAGGGCTGCGTGCTCATCCAACACAGTCATTTTGGCATGGCTGGATCTGGCCCAGTCAATGAAGACTACACATTCATAAGACTTACATTGCAGGAATTACATTAGCGGCGTGTCATAAAAACTAATTTACACTTTAAACCTGCACTGTGTCTGGCAGCTGTGTGTAAGATGTTTGGAGAAGGAACGTTTGGAGCCAAGAGCTCCTGGCAAAAATGACTGCACTCCAGAATCATTTTAAAACATTTAACATCATGCAAAAAATACATGCTGTAAATAAACCCGAGGGTTACTGTGAATGAGGACAGGTCAATTAGGACATGATGAATGGAACGCAAAATGAATTAAAATAAACACATTAAAAAATGAGTGCAATTTCTTAACATTAGTTATTTAATTCTGGTAACAGTTTACAGGAAAGTCTCATAATAGATTAGCTAACAACTAACTATTTTTACAGTATTTATTAACGTGTTTATATGTGTTAATACAAGTGTTTAGTGCTTATGTTAGTTTACAGTGCATATAACTAATGTTATTATTTAATCTTTGATAGGAATTTATAAATCCTATGAACATTTAAAGGAATAACTAATGTAGAAGTATTGTTTATTGTTTATGTTACCAAAAGTTAACTAATAAAGCGTTATCACAATTCTTAACAGCATTCATAAATCATTTAACTGTATTATTGCAAAAACATATTAGTATATGAACAGTACAAATAACCCTGACCCAGATTTAAAAAATGCTGTAAATGAATTTTTTATAATTTCAGCAAAAGTTCAGAAATAATTTTTTTTCAACCGACTGAAATATTTAAATGCAAATTCATTGTTTCTGAGGATGTAGCCAAATAAAATGAAAACTTCAAGACAATTTAACAAGTAAATTGAAGGAAACACAATATGTAAATTTTTAAATCGAGGGAAAGATGAATGTGAATATAAGTACAGGGATATCCTCAGGACCTCAGTCAGGGCTAAAGGTTTACCTTCCAACAAGACAATCACCCTAAGCAAACAGCTAAAATAACAAAAAAAAAATGGCTTCACAACAACTTTGGGACTGTTGTTGAACGGCCAAGCCAGAGCCCTGTTTTAAACCCAATTGAGCATCTCTGGAGAGGCCTAAAATGGCTGTCTACCAACGTTTACCATACAACCTGAGGATCTGCAAGGAGTAATGGCAGAGGATCCTCCAATCCAGGTGTGAAAACTTGCGCTTTTCCCAAAAAGACTCATGGCTGTATTAGATCAGAAGGATGCTTCTACTAATATCCGAGCAAGGGTCTGAATACTTAGGACCAGGTGATGTTTCAGTTTTTCTTTTTTAATAATTCTGCAAAAATGTCAATAATTCTGTGTTTCTCTGTCCATAAGGGTTGCTGTGTGTGTATTAATGAGGGAAAAATGAACTTTAGCAAATGGCTGCAATAGAACAAAGAGAATTTTTTTTTAAAAGGATCTGAATACTTTCCGTACCCACTGCATGTTCATGTTAATCTTAATTTCTCAGAAATTTCACAACTCAAGTATGTTGGTTTAAAGATTTTTAATGTGTATTGAAAAATAACAACAACAAAAAATCTGATCTTTTAATAGCCTTTATTTGATGAAGCACAAATTAAGAATTTGTAAGACCTGCAGAAGTCTTGCTATTAAAGTGCTGATTTATAAAATCAGTTTCTAAACAGTATTTTAGTTAATTTGTGTTATTTAAGTCTTATGACTTCTGGGTGATATTTTCTACTTGTTAAGCTTTCACAATTAAATTCCAGCACACCACAACTAACTCTTGTTAAACATCCCATCTGGATTTAATTCACTGATAAATTAGCCGTTGAGTCTTTCTCAGAGAATGTTTCTCCAGGACTGTCCCCCAAACTGTCAAAACTTGTAATTAGAAAACCCACACTGTACAAATTTACACAACAAAAAGTCATGACAACAAATGTTTTTTTTTTATATTAGGTTTTAACTAATTATTTGTAGCTGTACAAAGTTTAACTTAATATTTGTAGTCAGTGATTGATGTTAAGATGACTAGAAAAGTCCATTTGATTCAATTAAAGATTTTAGGCAGCGTTTTTTGGTAACACTTATGACCCGACAGGCCCGTTAGTTAAAGGTTCAAGACACCCTGGAGTACTTTTTTGAAATTTTAACAGATTTGTGTTTGTTGAGCATCAGTTAACACAACGTTAGCAGCTGTCAGCTTTAATTGTGGGAAAACTGGATAATTTCAAGCTTTTGTCAGCTAATTTTATATTCTGAGTTTAAAATAATTTTTGGTGTTGGATCAAAATTGGTTACGAAGAGCGCCTCTGCTAGTGGAGTGATAACGTGTTGGTTTCTCATTATTATTCACAGTGGATTTTTCTTATCCTATAAGAAGACCCTGCTTCTTAATTATTCATGAGAGCATGTGCTTTCCGAAGGCAAGACAGACCTCCCAATGACCCAATGACTGGGTAAGACAGAGTCTGTGCATGGCACAGGTCGTATGTGTTTGTTTCCATGATCCAAGGGGTTTGTTGTATGTTTTTATCCGCGATTCTGTCAGAATCAATACAGCGAAGCAGTTGGTTTGCAGAAAGCATTTTTGTAGAGAGAGCTGTATGAGAATTGGGGAATGGCAGACTTTGTCTTTTATCAATTGAGTTCGTTCCCATTCAGACACATCACCTACATCTGTGCTGCTGTGTTTGCCTGTTTAAAATTCCCCCAGATTACCGGCAGGGTTGATGGTTGGAATAGACAGAGGGCAAGAGACTTGCTGCACTGCTATCCACTGTGTCTGCATTCAGACCCAGGGATTGAGGAGGAAAGAAGTCCTTATTTATCATGTTTATGTAAACCGGATTATATTTATAATTTGGTTATATGTATATGAAATTACGAATAACAAATGTAGCAGGACATTACATTGCTTTGTGTCTATTTCTTTGCATTTTAACTTAGTAAACTATAAAATTATGGGTCTTCTCACGGTTGCGTCTCATTTTGTGAGCCAACTGACAACAGTTGTTCGCTCCCCTCCTTTTTCCTTGCTCTGCCGGCTACACCCACTTCTCCCACTGCTCGCAGCGCTTCACGGCCATCTCAGAGCATTTTTTTAATTCTGAGGTAGACTTGAACCAAAAGAGGGGGGTTTCATGGCCCTTTAATGTATTCACTGACATTAACTAACTATGAATAGTCTTATTGAACATTTATTAATCATAGTTCAACATTAACTTATGCATATTTAAAAACCAAAGTTGTGCTTGTTAACATTAGTTAATGCACAGTGAGTTAACATGAACTAACATGAATTTAACTAAAATAACATCACGTTACAGAATAAGAATAAATACTGTGATAAATGTATTACTGATTGTTCATGTTAATAAATACATTAAAAAACATCAACTAATGGATCATTATTTTAAAGTGTTTCCCAATTCATTTTTTTCTTTTTTAATCAAAAGGGAACAACTGTAATAAAGCAAGTGTCAATGTCAATAAAGCAAACAGCACAAGCTGTTGAAGGACTAAACTCTGAGAGAACCGTGAAAACAAAGCACAATGTCGATCACACTTGTTTTGCCCATCCTAAAAGAACAATAAAACAGCTCTTAAAAAGAGTTGACGTGAAGAAGTGCAGGTGCATGATAAATTACGCTCTAAAACCCAAAGCCAAACATATTACTTCATAATTTATCCCAAATCCCCTTCGTCTTTCTCTGCACAGTGATTTTCAACAGCATTGTTGTAAATCTAAATTCACGATCACAGTTTATTTCGTTCCATAACATGAAGCAGACTTCAATCCCGGGTGATTTATTTAATTTAAAAAGTATGACTTGATGTGGAGATTACTGAAGTGCATCAATGCTTCATTCACATGGGGAAAAATACTAGAATCAATTAGAGTGTAATCTTGCTGGACTCTTCGTCCTTCGGTGACTTCGGAGGCCTTAACCTCTGCTTGTCCTCCAGTATTTCTCTCTATTCAGCCAAATCACTGATGGCATCGCTACTCACAGATGAGGGTAAAACAGTTAGCCAGCTATCTGCCTGGCTCATTGAAGAAAGCATACTAACCTCGTACGCTGAATTAGCAAAGGGTTTCTGCATCGATAATCATCAATCTTCCATGGCAGCGGGTGCCTTCGGTGCAGGTCAGAGGCTGCCATGTGCAATCAAGAATGAGCTGGAAGTCTTCGGGGTGCTTGGAGAGACTCTTACCAATCCCAGATGAGAGCTTTACTTTGCCTTGAATTAGCTCATGAGTGTGTTTCCAGCGCACGGCACGCACCTGCAGGGACAAAAGACAAACCACCGGTGCGTTTCAAAGCTTTGCTATGAAATGGAGCTGAAATAGATGATCAACTAGAAGTCTGTTCACACAAAGACGCATTTTCATGATATGTTCATTCATAGCTATTTAAAAAAAAAAAACTATTAGTATACAGTACATTGTATGTACATTAACTTCATAAATTCTATTACTCAAAAGTTTAAAAAATCTGCCACAATTTAATCAACATTCAATTATTCATTACCTATTTGAGTTTCTTATTTTGACCACAAAAGCTGTATTGAAAAATGCTGGCTGCTTAGATCCATTGATATCTATATTCATTTTCAGATGATGAGAAGATTTAGGTTCTTTTGTATTTGCCAGAACACAGAAAAAAAATGCTGCGCCCCTACTTATACTATGTTTTTAAAGTAGGTACTATTTTGTGAAGAAAGAGTACATACTTTTGAGAGTGTAACAGAAGAGTATGCAAACGTTGGGACATACTGCTTCCCCATTAATGGACCATTATGTTGTTTAGTTGCTAGTGGTGTGATGAGATATCGTTTGATGAGATCTCATGAGATTAAGTCGCGACAAGATTTCTCGTAAAGGTAAAAGTTTTCTTCGTGAGTTGTGAAGATTGGAGGCAGGACTGGATTTGAACGCAGGCCGGTCCCGGTGTTGCACATGTCACTCACTCGGGTGTGACGTAACCTCCTTTTTTTCCACCAGAGCTGCCCCATCCAACAGAGGCTACAACTGCAGCCACACACATAAACCATGGTTCATAACCGTGCGTTGGAAAAGCACTTTAGATGTGCTGAAAGTCATAATCGTCATAAACACAAATGGAATTAGGATATGTGAAGTATTCCTATTTTAATCGAATTTTTGATGTGCAGTACAGACATGTAAACAGTAGTTACATCCCCTGTCAATCCTCTTAACACATCATCCACATTTCTTTCATATTTTACTACCTACCATATTGGAGATGCAGCAGCAGGTTAATCTGCTAGTCGTAGTCTTTCATGCAGAGAAATCTCTTTAATTAATTATGCATTCAGAAGTCCAAAACAAGTGTTTATTTAAAGTTCACATTGTTGTTGCAGAAGAAATATAACACGGAAAAAATAATTTAAATATTTTCCAGTTGGCTAGATATTAATTAATAGTCATTCAAACTTCTTTACCAAACCCTCTCTACTTGACATTTACACTTTTGGGTGAACTATCCCCTCAAGCAGAAATTCTGATTTTAATTTTAGGGCTGACAAACAATTATTAATGATTCAGGAAAATGAAAAAAAAAATAAGATTAAAAAAAGACCTGTTAAGATAACATGATTTTAATTGTCAGTCACTGTGTCAGATTATGCGATTTTGTCTAGTTCAGGGGTGCCCAAACTTTGTGTGAAGGGCCAAAAACAAAATATTATTGAGAGCCGTGGACCGAAGACAAATTTGCCTCTCTAACTATTTTACGTTAAAATTTCCATAGGTCATTTCCTAATTAAAAATATTGATAAGTAGAAAACATTACTTTGAATTGCATTAACTAAAGGAGTATAACCTTTTATAATTATATTCAAAATATATTTTATACATTATTATCAGTCTGCCTTTGCTCATCAAAGTCTCTGCATTGTCCTCTATCTGTCTGATTACTAATCTGATTAATTTATACCATTTAAATTGAAACATTAATTTCTGTTAGTTTTTTTAGCTTAATAAAAAACTAACAAATAAAAGGTCACGTGCAATCTCTAAACCATCCCCATTATTCTCCCTCTCCTCTCAGATGGCATGTTGGGCCAAAATAAAAGGTTACCATGCCAACTTTAAACCGTGGGTCCTACTTTGGGCATCTTTGGTCTACTGTAGATAAAATCTTGACATGTGGGTACCCAATACGCAAGACTACAGTTTTCTTCAGGATCAATCATTGTGTGACGTCTACAACGCACATTCTGTTATCAAGCCATATAAATTAGAAATATCCCTGTAATTGTCTGATTTGATCGTTTACCTTTTGTCACAGACTTTGGATTAATTGTCGTGCACTATAGCACACAACATGAGGAAAAAAAGGATTGAATTTTCCGTCCAGATGTCCGTTTGTTGTTTACAAATCCCCTCAACACCCTATAATCAAGCAAATCATGCCAAACATCTAGTGGTCAATGAATTGAAACACGTCAATAACTGAAAATACAGCTTTTTATAAATACTTTTTACTTCAGTTTACAATAAATAAATAAATGTCTTAAGAAGACACCAAGGTGGCTCAGTGGTAGGCATTGTCGCCTAACAGCAAGAAAGTTGCTGGTTTGAGTCCTGGCTAGACCAGTTGTCATTTCTGTGTGGAGTTGGCATGTTCTCCCCGTGTTGGTATGGGTTTCCTCCGGGTGCGCCAGTTTACCCCACAATACAAAGACATCCGGTATAGGTGAATTGGATAAACTAAATTGGCTGTAGTGTATGAGTGTGTGTGAACATGAGAGTGTATGGATGTTTCAATCCAATACCCAGTACTGGGTTGTGGCTGGAAGGGAATCCGCCGCGTAAAACACGTTGTGGATAAGTTGTCGATTCATTCTGGTGTGATGACCCCTGATAAATAAGTGACTAAGCCAGAGGAAAATTAATGTCTTAGGACATGAATATGTCATTTCAAAAACTGAATTATGAATCATTGCTTGAGTTGTTTTAAATGATTTTCCTCAATTTTTTTTGTTGCTTTTCTGATTTTAATTAAGCATTCATAAATCAAGATATCTGTTCTATTGAAATGAATTTATGATTAACAATTAACATAAGAACAACGATCTTCAAGTGGGGTGAGAAAAATCAACTTAACTTAAAGACATAACTAGTTGTCAATACACCATTGACGGATATTTGTTCTTGTTTTAAGCATGAACTCAACTTCGTATTCGGTTTCTCATAAATCAAGTGCGAAAAAAGAAACCTTAAGTAAATTTAGAAGCTTTAGTCTGAAATCGAGCAGAAAGTCTTTTGCTTGAAGGCAACATACAGTAATGCTTAATCACTATCACACCTGTTCTTATCTAAACTCTGAGGTAAAGATAAAAAACAAGCCATTGAGCTTAAAAAAACTGTACAGTAAGGTTATACTAGAAAGTCATGTAACTAATGATGTGCTTTTTTTCACCTTTAAGAATAAAGAAGAAGCAGATACTTGCAAAAAAAAAAAAAAAAAAACGAAGATCTTGACCTTAGCCATTCAAAAAATGCTATGGAAAGGTGGTAGAAAAACGTCAGTCACGGTAAATTAAGCATTCTGACAATCACAAAAGGCTTTAAACATCTGCATGCGCCTTAGCTCCAGTTTTCTCACGTGTTTGAAAAAGATAAGTCAGAACTTGTTAGACGTTAAGGGAAAATGAAGAGAGAAAATAAACTAATTATGTTGTTGTCGTACCTTAAGCGTAGCAGATGATATGTTGGTGACAAGGGCTAATTGATTATTTTCTTTTGATGTAATGTTATCAGTGAAGTGCGGCAGTGAGCCTTGATTTGATTTTGTTTTGGCAGTTAAATACGTTCCAGACATGAAACATGGGATTTTGACCTCGAGTAACAGTTGCGTTGTTTTTAAATTATTATTGTTTTGTTAATATTAATATAATAGTACACTGTTAAAGATAGATTAAATAAAACTGATTATTATAGCTTGTAATGAAATAAAATTTCAGTCTTTTTGCTATAAAATTTCATGTTTAGATGAAATATATTTCCAGTTTTTTTTTTGCAATTGAAATTTCTGACAGAATTTTTTTCCTTTTTATATATTTTGTATAATAATAATAATAATAATAATAATAATAATAATAATGAAAAAAATAAAATTAATAAATTTTTGACTGATTTTTTTTATTATTTTAAAATTATTATTCTAAGCCATGTAGTCGAAGGATATTTTTAAATAATTTAATAATAAACATTGCTCTCAATTATATAAAATAGGATGCAGAGACACAAGTCTTTGTTTAATGTTTCAAATGTTTATTCAAAGCTTAATCTATGAAAATTTCCAAAAGAATGAGTTCTACATTACTCAGTTAAAATAGTTGGGTTAAATACCCCAACATATTTCCCAAATATAGAATATCATAGCACCTTCCCAACTATGGGTTATTTAACTAATCGCATTGTGTTATATAATTTAATAATATAATTTTTAATATAAAACTGCTGGTGAAACGGATATAAAAATCATGACACAGGAGTAATTTGATTAAAAAATAACGGTCACACTTTACAATAAGGTTTATTAGTTAATGTTAATTAATGCATTTAATAACATGAACAAACAATGAACAATACATTTACTACTGTATTTGTTCATGTTAGCTAATGATAGTTAATGAAAATACAGTAATTCATTGTTAGTTCATGTTAACTTATGGTGCATTAACTAATGTTAACAAGCATGGACTTGGATGTTAATAATGCATTAGTAAATGTTCAATTATGATTAATAAATGCTGTACATGTGTTGTTCATGATTAGTTAATGTTAGTAAATGCATTAACTAATGAACCTTATTGTAAAGTGTTACCAAAATAACGGTCACACTTTACAATAAGGTTTATTAGTTAATGTTAATTAATGCATTTACTAACATGAACATCATTGCGTAAGTGTTGTCAGTGCACAGACACAAAAAAGTTATGTGAGTAATAAAATAAGTTCTCTTTTCATGGTAAAAGCACAAATAAAATCCACATAATGTTGTTTATGTCTGTGAATGTAAACCTGCACTAACATAACAACTAAGAATTACTCAAATTCAGGATACTGTTACGAGAACATTCCTAAAAGAAAATAAAAGACTACAGTCAAGGCATTTAGGGGAAAAAACAAAGGTCACTGGTGAGCAGGGGTTTCCAAAATGTAGGCCCCTGAACACCAAAATAACAATGCTAGTGACTAACAAACCCCATTATTCTCAGAGGTGTTATAAACATCCAAATGTATACACAATGGCGCGCACACACACACACACAACAAGGTCAAATTTTTTTGCACCCCTACCTTCCCCTTGGCCTTTGTGTGAAGGGAAAGGTCTTTAAAATTTACTCCTAAGAAATGGGACATCACTAAAACACCTGCACACATCATCATATGTCATCGCAATCTCTTGCTTCACATGAGATTGATGATGGCGACTGCTTTAGTTATTCCAGTTGTGTTATGTTTTGGTATTTATCTTCAGGAAATCACAGAAGACAACATCATGTTATCATAACGATATAATGTGGCAATAAGATCGTAACTGTACTGAGCATTTACACAGTGGCCATATTCATCTATGTGAACACACAAAAACAACATTAACATTTTAGCAAACACTGTAAAAAGCTCATTCCCGACCACTAGACTTTTCTGACAGAGAATTTGAGTGTCCCCGAGTGACAGAATGTTGTGAGACTGCTATACAGGAGTTATTATTAGGAATTATAGATAGCCAAATTAAGCGGTTTTTATTTTAGTTGGTTTTTTCAAAGCATGAAGGTTGAACACGAATGCTTCAATGAATTAATGTATTGAAACATATGATTGTTTGTTATAAAATTTCATAATAATGACAACAACAAAAAAATAGTAATTTGTGCATCTCCTGATTTTTGTGTGCAGCCATACTGCTGTTGCAGCTGATGTATTCTGGGATTTTTTTTTCCTCTTGGTTTCGAGAGTGGTCCTGAAAAATTTAAGCCTATATAAACGCTATCCACCACCTTCAGTCAAGACCTGTATTTATTTTTAACATGTGAGTGCCATAAAGCTGATGAAAAGCTCTTGCAATGTAATAATGTCATCACCCAAGGGGTCGCAATCCAATAGTATTCAATCCAAAGACTAAAAACTTTTTTTATTTGCAAATATTTTTTTTTAATTTGAACTATTGTTTTAGTATTTTTTATGTTATGTAAAAAATATTGTAATTATAATACTTCAATACAATTTTGGGGGGGAATCACCAAGCGACCGCCCCCCTCTTCACCACACACACACACACACACACACACACACACACACACACACACACACACACACACACACACACACACACACACACACACACACACACACACACACACACACACACACACACAAGAGTCATGCAACCTCCCCAGACTGTTCAGATCTTTACATGGATCACACTCAAACAGCAACAATATGGTTAAAAAAAAATTATAATAAAGGACTTGGTTTAGTTTCTACACGTCAAGAGCAACTGAAATAAATCCATGACCTCCTAACCTCAATAACAATATACAATAAAGCCATTTTGGTAGGAAATATGTAGCTGAAATGCAATTAGATCCTTATACATCATCTCCAGAGTAGGTTTATCTAAGGGGAGGACGGGGCTTTTGAAACAGCACTCTTGCTGTGGAAATGTCTTCCAAGAGCTGACACCGTGCAGTCAAATGAAGAAAGATGGTGCTTGTGTGGAGCAAATGGCCCATGACCAAGCTTAAACACCAACTGTGGCATAAAACCAGTTGATAAATGTATCATAAATCTCTCCGACAGAAAACCCAACGACGTTTCATTCATATTTCACACTCTTTTTTTTTTTCCACACCAAACAAGAATAGTCGGTTGTTAGCCGACCTGTGCGCCAATTAAAGTAGTTATTGAATGTGTTTACAAAAGCCTTTGTGTGCTGCAGAAAGAGTAATTACTCCAGTTTAAGTGTGATCTGGAAAGCATTTGATTAACAAGCTCAATCCCATCCGCAGAGTTACCTTCGGATGCCATGCTCTCCTTGTCTTTCGAAAGCTTTTCTATGGAGCATGGGGTAACCCAAAGGGAATGAAATGCAAACATGCAATTAGAGGGGCAGCGAAGGAATGAACAACACAGAATAAAACAACCCACATTAAAAAAACAGAAAAAAGAAATGACTGTAAAATAGCAATGCCAGAGGTTACGGATTTCCCAGGCAATACATCATGCTATTTTGATAAATAGTTGACCCTGATTTTGAGTGGAACGTTTTTTTTTTGTTGTGGTTTCTTACACGGTTTTATCAGGACTACTATGAGATCAGAGTGCCAACGAAAAGGAAAACGCCACTCGTAAAAGAAAAGTCCAATCACATTCGCAGAACTTCAGCTGAATCCCAGCATGCAGACATGCCAAGTTGGACTTTTCTTAGTGGGTGGTCCCTCCTTTGCTTGATGTGGAAACTGAATTAGCACAGAGCCAATTTCGCCCTCGATCTGGAAACATTTTCTACCTTCCAGAGCGCGCTTAATATAGCGACGTAATAAAACACCTTCGGCCTCTGGCGTGTTGTTTTACCAAATAACATCTAACTGGCCATTACTCCCCATTAAGCCTAATGGTTAGACTAATTATGATAATTCCATAAAAGGTGCTGTGTTTAGCCCAAACTGTGGATGAACATTAACTTAATGACTACGGCTGACCTCTCTCGAATGCTGCCGGGGTGTATGTCTCTGGTAGGCTATTAGTCACCAGCATTTTGCATTATCCTGTTTATGTAAAGAGCCGTACAGTCATGATGGTCAAGCAAGGATATCAGATCGTTGACAATATCTATTACAAAACACAAATGAGGTGGATTTACACTCTGAGCCACAGATATGGGAATTTCGAGTGATGCTTGAAGGAAAAAAGAAAGGAATATTTGCCATGTGTCAACTTGTGTCGTTGTAAATGGCAGACTAAATAGGTGTCAGATAGAACGTCCCAACCAACCTCTTTCACAGCAGATTACGGCGGAAATCCCCTCCACACCCTGTGAATGGAATCAATACAGGAATGTCAAACAGCCTAGTCATGAATACCTTCATGTCAAATGACTGAAGAGACAACCGTCAGATTTGGTATGTTTTATATTATTGCTGAAGCTTATGAAGGAATGCATTAGGGCTGCTTAAATATTTTTCTTTGCCACTTTCTCTGCAAATTCTTCGAGATCCTTTCAGCAATCAGGAAGATTTTCGTACAATATGTTGTCATTCTGCTTGGGCTAAGCGCTGGAATCATGGCACTCTTATGTTTTCATAAGAGCCGCAGTATCGGCTGTTAAAAGTCAGGGCACAGTATTAATTGTATATACGAGCCGCTGGCAGGCATGCATTGCTGCTGATTAACACTGTGTCTGGAAGCAAAGCTGTTGTCCCAGGTGCGCTGTGTTTAGAAAGGGACTGTATCCAAAATGAAATACTTTGCAGAGGAAGTCCATCACAGCCCGTGTGTGCTGGTGAGCCAGACCACATTTAACCACTTTCAGTGCGCCTCTGCTTCCTCAATTGTATTGTTAAAGGAAGATTTTTGAGAGAGCGGTGAAGGCCAAGAAAGGATTAAGTCAGATATTCAACGAGGTGTTTTCTTGCCTTGATACAATCATATTCACAAGGCCAGCACATTTACAATGGTTTTAGGAATATTTAAGGATTACACAGAAGTTATTCGCAATTCTCTAATCAGATATGTGTAGTACAAAAGTTACAGTACGCTTTATTGTTTGCACCACTTTTCTCTGAGGTAAGGAAGATCAGATCAGTATTTATTGGGAGCAAGCAAAAATGAAATCCTACAATGAATCTGGAATGCATTGTTTAGCAAATTACACTGCAAAAATATCAACTTAATTGTATTCATTTTTAACAGTTAAACTCCAACAGAAGTTGTTTTAAAGGGATAGTCTGACCAAAAATTTGCTGTTTTGTTACTCACTCAAGGCTATGATAAAGATGATTTTTTTTTCTTTATTTAGTTAAAAATTACTGTAAATTAATAGAAATAAAAAATAAAAACAAAAAAAACCTGGGTCCAAACCAGTTTACTGATTGGCAGACAAATATTTATTATACAAAAAAAAATGTCTTATCAGCAAATGGACAAGCTAAACCCATACTATAAAAATGGTCCAAGTACTTAACCTGTTTTTAAATGGAACAGTACTAAATGTGTGATAAATATACTGATTGTGACAGTGTAAATGTGATATGCTATTGACTAAACTTACCTCTTCATTATATAAAGATGGAGGCTTTGACTGTATTTAATGATAGCCAAGCTGGAACCTTAAAGTTATAGCTAACGATTAGTTTAGGTTGGGTTTGTTAATAGGGTAAAATGTTGATTCTTTACAGAGTTGTATGCTGTATTGCATTCTGAAATTTGCCTGAGAATCAATAAAACTGTTAATTACAAAACATTACTGTAAATGTGTAGATGAAAATGTTGTCAACTGTGATTCCTAAAATGCAAGTCAGCAATTACTGGCACTTTGAGTAAAAAAAAAAAAACATATAGAGGCAAAACAAAAGTATTACCACTGGCTCATAATAAAACACTGAGGTCGAATGACGGAAAATAAACTGTATAAGAATCTAAATATAACTTGTACAACATTATTAGCTTTAATCCATAGCGTGGCTACAGTATGGTCCTGTTCAGTGAATAGTAGGCACCAGCTAATACAGTTCAAAGTTATTCATCACCTGCACTATACCAAATCCCAATTACACAATTATTTTTTCTCTATTTCACCTATATGTGACAAGTATAAAATTACAGAGGACACCACAGTTCAAGCATTTTAGTTTTGCCCCAACATTTTTGATTTATACTCCAAGGCCTATAACATTTCCTACCAATC
This sequence comes from Danio rerio, assembly GCF_052040795.2. Taxonomy (NCBI): domain Eukaryota; kingdom Metazoa; phylum Chordata; class Actinopteri; order Cypriniformes; family Danionidae; genus Danio; species Danio rerio. The sequence continues at coordinate 30,186,680 of NC_141031.1, forward strand.
AGACACAGCTTGTTATGTTTCATAAAGATTATACTTTTTTCATTTTATAATTAACTTCTTACAATAAAAACATAAATAAACATATTTATAACACAATGGTGTTCAATGCTGTATACACGAGTCAATCTGTACCACCTTGTGCATTGTCCTCTATCTTCATGTGACAGTATTTACATTTTTAAACATCTGAATCATGCACAACATTTAACTGAAACATTTCAGTTGGCGTTTTTTTTTGTTTGTTTGTTTTGTAGCTCAGCAATTAAACAAACAAACAAAAGGTTACGTTGAATTATAAATGACGATCTTTGTTCATGGGATTCGCCCCAACCTTCCCATCATTCTAAATCTCTTCTCAGATGGCATGGCGGGCCAAATTAAAGGTTACCATGGGCCAACTTTGGCCCTCGGGTCTTACTTTGGGCATCTCTGTTCTAGATGGAGGATGGCAGAGAGAGAGAGTAAGGTATTTTTTCTCCTCATGTTCATTTATTTGGAAGACAATACACAAACATTACCAAGCCACATTAAGCTTAATTTGCACTGCTCTTAGTAGATTGCATTCGATTGGTCTTTATGGAAATGTTCTTTAATTTGCAGAAATGTAAGTATCACCCGGAGAATTTTTCACTCCTATTGGTGAACATAATTTGTGCTTATATTTGTCCCTTAAATTTCAGTGTTGCTTCACAAATTTTTAAATATATAATTTTATAATACATTTGTGCTTTAGCTTTCTTTGGAACAATTTTCAGAGAAAATAAAATAAAATTAAAAACTTTAAAACAACAGTTGGTCAGTGTTTAAAATGGTTGATCATGCAGCAACACAGGGCACTTGCATGTGTGAAATTGCTTTAATATGCATCTGAGCTTGGTTAGTTCAGGGATACATAAAACTTATAACAAAGTTGGCGACCAACCAGGAGCACTAACATAATAAGCATTATTGCTAATGACTGAGGGATTGAGGCTGGGCTGCAACATGTGCTCTGCCAGGATCAGGGTAAATGGTGTTGATTAGAGCAACACTGGGACTTAGAGCCAAAGCAGCTGCTTTGATTCTGACTGATTGCTGGACGCTGGGAATTAAATGAAATATTCACTTGTCAGGGATTGTTTGGCTGACTACATGTGTATTGCATTATTACTTTTTAAAAACCTTCACATCATATTCCTATAGACGTCTAAAGCAATTTGGGCTATGTCTAAGTCTAGTGTGTGGGTGTCCTGATGTTGCTTGCTTTTTGATAAGGCTTACACTGTAAAAAAAAAAAAAATGCTGGATTCCACACAATAGATTTGTGTTGGAACAACCTAAATTAATTAAGCTAGCTTTATGTTTTTTACAAATGTAAGTGGATTGAAAATAAAACAATTAAGTTATAAAAAAAAACAAGAATTGTGTTGTTTCAGCTCACTTTACAAAATGGCGAACATAATTTTTTGAGTGTACACTGTTAAGCATTACTGTAAATTACACAGTATTTAACTGCAATATGAAAAAAAATTTGCATCGTCCCATTGTCTTCCCACAGTTTAGTACGTCCTGTGATCCGTGGCTCAGTATGCATTATTAAAATTGGTTTGGTGATAAAAAAAACTGCAACAAAGCTACAAACTTCTGCCTTTGTATGCTTCTGATTGCCTTTCACATGTCTGTGGCCTGTCCAATCATCTCTTAGTATGTAATTCTGTTGTTGACATCATGTTTTCTCATGTGTTTGTGTGTGTGTGGAGTTTCTGAGAGTTCAGCACGGCAAGTAAAGGGGATAAAACACACGCAAAACTGCAGGTGAGACCAAAACAGCACATTGCCATCAGTGTTTTAACAGACACTCAATCTAAGTTCAGACAGACTCAAAAAAAAAAAAAAAATATGCAGATTTTTTTGTTGTTGCAAAGATAGCCTAGATCATGCAGCCTAAAGAGGTCACGCTGGCCTGTTTCTGCAATCACGCTCCCGCTGGTTATTCTTCCGCACCCGATCGCTCCCGCTGTTTATTCATTTTGTTTACACCACTGTCTGTTAAGAAAAGTTTTCTCCTTGACTGACTCTAAAATGCTTGGTAATAAACATGCGTTGTTGCCTTGGTAATGCAAGAATAATGTAAACAGAAGTAATCAATACTCTAAAAGTGCTCAGTTATTAAGATCTGTTGATATAATTATTATCTGCATAATTGGTTGAGACTGATGAGTCAAGATGTTTCGGTGCTTTTTCCTCACTTTATTATTCTTAAGCATTTTATTTGAACATATAATGGTCAAAATGCCCTACTTTTATTTAATTAACGAGAGAAAATGCTAAACTACGGTCAGATGTGCCTGCTCTCTATGTCAGGTATTTGTTAACCAATTAATATGTATATTGTTCTTTTTTCTGATTTTTCGGTAGCCATTTTTTTCTCAACAGCTCTTACTGTACCGTACTGAAACCGTGACCCTAAAACCGTGAGTAGATTGAACTGTTGCACCCCAAGTAAATACTTATACAGTAAGAAAAATTGCACTCTAAGTGTAAATACTGTTTTTTGTTGTAATTGATTTACAGTAAGTTACTGGTGAACTGCAGCTGGTAAGTTACTGTAGATTCTACAGGAAATTGTTAATTTGATCATATTTGACCCAACATAGGTTTTAACAGCCCAACATTTTTTAATATATAAAGCATAGACACTGGTGCACATACTGTACATCACTATACTGTTGCCACAGCGGACAGTATCCACACACAAATTCACACACACACACACACTAGGGACAATTTAGCCTACCCAATTCACCTGTACAGCATGTCTTTGGACTGTGGGGGAAACCGGAGCACCCGGAGGAAACCCACGCGAACGTAGGGAGAACATGCAAACTACACACAGAAATGCCAACTGAGCTGAGGCTTGAACCAGCACTACCTACTGCGCCACTGCTTCGCCCCATTGAATATGTTTATATATGTAAAAAGAAGTTTATAAATCCTTCAACAGTTTTTTTTCATGGCAGTTCTCATTTTCCTAATAAAATTCTTGACAATGCTCATTGTTTCATTTTTAACCTCTCCTCAAACTCCCAAGTTAACACTAAAGTGCTGAATTGGTTTGCACAAGAGCACAAGACCGTGACGACCGCAAGCTGCATGAAGTTAATGAATTTACATGCTTGTATCTGCCTTCATTAGTCTATAAAACAGGGCATCTGCGGCTCTTTACAATCAAACGGACTGTATATTCAGTGTCGGGTTGCTTGATGAAGTGCTAGGCAGTTTTGGCTGTCAGTCTAGAAACTGCAACACATTATTACTTCAGCAGTGCCGCACATCGAGTAATTAATGTTCATACATGCTCCTGTTTCCTCCCGTCTGCTGCTGAAACATGAATGACTCTCTGAGGGTCACAGAGCGTGTTTTTACTAACTAGCCTTCCTCTGCTGGCACTGTTTCATTTACATGTCATCTGCTGAGATGGACGACACTGACACTATGAAGGTACATTTATATTAGAGGTCTTGATGAGCCGGTGATGATTACATTTGGAGCAGAAATGTTATACAGGCGAAAAGCAGGCAGGAATATATGTGCATCACAAACGGGTTTGCCAAACAGGAATATTAATGGTATTGTTTAATTTTCTTGATAGTACACCCTCAATAGTTTGAAGGTTTCCCATATATCTTTGACATAATTGCAGTCATTACCATGTCAATTAATTAAATTTGAGCTGAAAGTACACTGTGGCCAATGTCACACAACGCCTATTTACTGTTAATAAAAAAAAAACTCTGAATCTCACAACAGGTGAACATTTTTTTGGGTATAGTATTAATCACTAGAAATGCTCTGATCTATATTTTTGCAGCCGATACCAAGTACCAATTCCTTGTCATGGGGATCGACTGATACTGAGTACCAATTTTGATGCTTTAAGCTTTATAATGCATAAAGCACATTTTTAGTACATGTATATAAGTGGAGATCTTGCCTTACCTTAGAGAATAAATTAAAGATGTTGCATATAATTCCTTAAACATGTCACTTATAACCATTTACTGTGATTATGACATGGACAAATGCAACTTTACAGAACAAAATAGATAAAACACTTTTAAAAAATGGCAAGAAAAATCACAAATAAAGCAATTTGCAAACATTGCAAATCATGGAAGAAGAATTTAACATGTCTCAATGAAGTTTGAAATGCATAGGGAGTTAAAATGCACACATATAAATCCATTACTTCTTTACTAAAAGGAAATAGGTTCATACTGCTATACCATAAGTTATATTATTAAATATTCAAGTTGAAAAATAAAAATGTTTTTTTTTACATTTCCCTATTTTTTCCAGGCATTATTTAATGAACTTGCAATATTGTTGAAAACACAGAACATTCAGTTCTAATATGTAAAAAGATTTCAGTTCTTATGTGTCCTCTGCTTGTAAACTCGTAAACAAACAATTGTGATCGGTTCATGAGATTGGCCAGATTAGTGTGTACCGATCGAGTCATGAAGTTTGATTATCAGCCGATACCGATCACTGGCCTCGTTCAGAGCATCTCTACACTGTAAATCCCAACAGTCAACTTTATCAAATGAAATAGTAGTTAATTCAAAATTTACTGAAAGTTAATTCTACTCACTTGAAAAGAGTTTTGAACTCAGTGTTGAAGGTAATGAGTTAATTAAATACCTGGTTGGTTTAAGTTCTATTTATTTATCGGGTTTAACTGTGCTCAAATTGCTTCGTTTACTGAAAAGGATTAGGTTAATTAAATCATTCATTACTTAAATTTAAATGGATTAAGTTCACAGTACTCAGTAGGATTAGTTTTTGAACTTAAATTGTTTGATGCAATTGGTTTCCTCAAATGGTTTGTGTTACCTTAACTTTTTGGGCTTTATTTACTACAAAATGCATCCTAAAAAGCTAGTAAGTCACGTTCAAAATTATTAATAATTAATTTAATAAGTTATTAATTTACGACAGTTCTTCTTGCTTTTTGTGCCATAATGATTCAAATCTACCTCTCATTCACAATTAAATTTTAAGTTATGGCAAAGAGACACACTCCATCACGCACACTACGGCCAATTTAGTTTATTCAATTCACCTATAGCACGTCTTTGGACTTGTGGGGGAAACCGGAGCACCCGGAGGAAAACCATGCGAACACGGGGAGAACATGAAAACGCCACACAGAAGTGCCAACGAACCCAGCCGAGGCTGGAACCAGAAATCTTCTTGCTGTGAGCCAATCGTGCTACCCACTGTGCCACCGTGACGCCCATTTATACATTATATTAATAATAAAATATTTTGTTAAGGCTTTTTTTTTCCTATAATAAATGAGTTGTGCCTCAGTGGCAAATAACACACGCATTTACGCATATCTTGATTCAAATCGGCCTCCACACATGATAACACGACAGCAAGTGCTATTGCGTGTGTGGGAACAAAATCATTTGATGATGATCATAAAAAAATCCATCCACATCATCTTTTGAGGCAAAAGACTTTTAAAACACACATCAAGTAATTCATTAGTAAATGTGTTTTTTTTTTCCATCACCATGTTTTTGCACAAATGTTATTATCAGATGACAAAATTGCCAGGTTCATTTGAGTGCAAACATTTTTTTCAGAATTTATATGCATTTTGGCATCCTAAGTATATATATATATATATATATATATATATATATATATATATATATATATATATATATATATATATATATATATATATATATATATATATATATATATATATAATTTAACTATAAAAATTATTATAACTATAAAAATAACAACCAATACTAACAATGCTGTATTATGCATTTAAGACCAGTTGTTGGTATGCAATGTAACTTTTTTTAAAGCACATGTGCATATGGCTCTATAGTCAACCGTTGTTGCTTTGATTTTAAAGTATTCAAAAGTATTTGTGCTTTCCTCAGAGATGTATGGGGTCATCTTTAAACATTTGAAAACCCATTTTCAAGAATCCAAAAGGTCACTAACAAGTAAATTAATGGCCAAAATACATTAAGCTCATCTTGTTTTTAGTTGAAAACTGTGTTGTGTAAAACTGAAAAAAAAATAGTGCTCACTCATTTATAAATGTAAATATTCATGAATTGAAACTGAAACTGTATTTTTGCGAATAGGTAGAAGACACTGCATCATCATGAATACATACTCTGCTATATTATGCAAAAAACAACTATTGGAGCAAAAATGTAACAGATATTGCATAGAATATATTTGGCTTAACATGAAAAGAAAAAAGTATGCCATGTGCAGTAACCTGAGCATAGATGTGCATTGAGGGTGTGTGTGTGTATGTGTGCGAGTGCGCTTGGGGGAAGGAGCACATCTGAGAGCAATCCCCTCATGTGACAAAATGCAGACATAACAGTCTGCATCGACACTTGTTACCAGCACATAAACACTTGCCTTCGAGAGACTGGGTCGAGAGAGGGCCCGCAGCAGCTGAATGGGGCTACAGCAGATCTGCTATTTATCAAACCCTAATTAACTGTTAATTTGCCAACCTTTAGGTTCAAGCATGTGACCAATTTATCACACCCAACAAACAGACTCTCCAGCTCTCCCGAGGGGAAGTCGACAAGACAGCCCATGCTAACGCCTCTACATAAAAGAGCATTAGGTCTTCCTATACAAGATAAATGCACGTATTCTACTTAGACTAAAACATGCATTCATGTTATAAATTTAATACTTGCACTTTATGATCCTATAAATGTCTAAAAAAAATAGCAAAAATGCAAATGTCTCTCCAGATATGTATATCTGTCTATTATTTTATGATTTGTGGAAAAACAAAAGAATACATTTTTGAAAAAATGTTATGCAGTTTCTGCCACTTTCCTTCGAGGATATTCAGTGTTGGGGTATTAATATTAATATTAACAATATTACTTTTCTAAGTAGCGAGTAAAGTAATACATTACTTTTCAAAATGAAGTAATAATATTTTAGTTACTTTTTAAAAATATATAATATGAGTTACTTTTTAGTTTAGTTGATTAATAAAAAAAATTGCTGAAATAAAATGACTAGTTATGTTGAATCATGATGGCAGAGCCTTACATTCCTATGATAGAAATATTCTCATTATTTTGAACACATGGAAGAAAAGGAAAAGAGGATTATCTGAATGGACATCAATTTTACTTTTTAGTAAGACAAAAAGTACAAATTCAGCAAATGCGTAGCTTTAAACCGTCATTAATCTGTAAATATTTTTAAGGTAAATGAAGGTTAATCTGTTTTCAATTGCTCAGCTCCTCTGTTAAAATAAGAATAACAAAAAAAACTTTAAGTTCTAAAAGAGTCTCAGCCGGGTCAGAAAAAATAACAATGCATTACTTACCATAAAAAGTAACTACAATTCAAGTCAGAATTTTTATCCCCCTTAGAATTTTTATTTTCTTTTTTAATTATTTCTTAAATTATTTTTAACAGAGGGCGATGCAGTGGCACAGTAGGTAATGCTATCACCTCAAAGCAAAAAGGTCCCTGGGTCGAGCCTCAGCTTAGTTGGCGTTCCTGTGTGGAGTTTGCATGTTCTCCATGCGTTCGCTTGGTTTTCCTCTGGGTGAATGAGAGTGTGTGGATGTTTTCCAGAGATGGGTTGCGGCTGGAAGGGCATCCGCTAAGTAGAAACGTGCTGGATAAGTTGGCGGTTCATTCCGTTGTGGTGACCCCGGATGAAGGGACTAAGCCGACAAGAAAATGAATGAATGAATGATTGAATGAATGATGTTTAAGAGAGCAAGGAAATTTTCACAGTGTCACCTTAATCTGTATAGAAGTGTCTTGAAAAATATCTAGTAAAATATTATTTGCAGTTATCATGGCAAAGAAAATGAAATGAAATGACATGAGGTAAAATAAAAGATAATTAATTAAATAAAATACATTTAAATAATTAAGTAATATACATTATTATACAATATTGTAATATAATATTCATTCATTCATCCATCCATTTTCCTCTGGCTTAGTGCCTTATCCTGGGTCGCAACCGCGGAATGAACCACTAACTTATCCAGCATATGTTTTACACAGCGGATGCCCTTCCAGCTGCAACCTAGAACTGGGAAACACTCACACACTCTCATATTCAGACAATACACTACGGCCAATTAAGTTAGTTCAATTCACCTGTAGCACGTCTTTCGACTGTGAGGGAAACCAGAGCACCTGGAGGAAACCCACGCCAACACAGGTAGAACATGCAAACTCCACACAAAAATGCCAACTGGTACTCGAACCAGCAACCATCTTGCTGTGAGGCAACAGAGCTAACGTCTGAGCCACCATGCTGCCCCAATATAATACTATCCAATAGAGAAATATATTAATATTGTTTAATATTTCATTTTAACCTTTTGGTTTAACAGGCAATAACTAGGTAAACAAGACAGAAACAAACAGGAACCCATTCATTAGCTTTGAATGTGGGCTATTCACAAGAGTGAATATATAATGACAGCCTTTTCTGCTGTGGGTAAACTGTAAAGCTTTAAGTATTTCTCGTTCTTGTTTCCAGACCTCATGAATTCTATAGTGTCTGAACATGAAAACGGTCTCAGTCGCATCTGATTGTTTACTGCCAGGATGACTGACAGCTAAATATTCATGCCATTACTGAGCTGCGTCTGTTAAAACATTAGCACAATAAAACATTATCATTAGTATAATTATCCCAATTAAGATAATCTGAGGATACACTGGATCTTCGCGTAATGAACAGACGTGACTTTGCTGCAACGTTGCCAACATTAGGCTCAATTTATCACACCCAACAAATGTGCTCGCACCGCCTTTCCCTTGGGACAGTAGAGGTAACTGATCATGTGTTTAAATGTGTTAAAGAGGACATCACAGGCCGTACACAAGCATATGGAGTCCTTTATAACACATTGGCGACAGCAGCTGTCATTAGAAAGCAGGAAGTGCACGCAAAAAAACATCTTCGTTGAGAGACATGTTATTCTATCCTCGTGTTAGAGCGGGTCGTGTCTATTAAGACGAACATCACTAGCACCTCACAGACAAATCACGCTATTAGCACGTCACATCAAGTGGAAATGCGGTTGAAAAACACTGATGGGAATGAACGTGTGACGAGCCTTGAACGAAATGAAACTGAGTTTTCATCAAGTCCTGTTTGTGCACATAAAGGCCCCGTTTACACTAGTGCGTATTAGTTTTAAAACGGCGTTTTAGAATGAAAACGATCCGCGTCCACACTCGCGTTTTACCCAGCGTTTCTGAACTGCTCTCCGTCCACACCAAAACGCTGAAAACGCACATCACGTGACCACACACACACACTTTGGCAATCGCTGGAGCCCATCTACCCAGATGAGAGCTGTGCTAGTCGGACTTCTCATCAAGCATCTCCCGCTGGATCTAATCTCACTATATTTATAAAACGTGATATTTCATTCATCTTGTTGTCTTTATCTAACGACATATTCCCTGACTTTGGTCACTGGAATCTATTACTTGTTCTCAGGTAACGTGTTTTGGCTGAGCGCAAAGATAAGTTAATGATTAATGTAAGCACGTAGCCTACATTCTGTATATTGACTGATCGCTTGCCTTTATTTCCTATAATGTATAAACTTATTGTATGTTATACTTTTATAATGGCCATTATCGATTATTAAAACTGATATTCAGCAAAAGAGAGGGTGTGTTTCGTATTTTCACTGAAATTGAAAGGAGGCAGTTGTTATCGGCTCCGTTTTGTTATAAATATGCACACAGTGAAGATGACGCTCATATATGCAGCACGACGCCTCAACATTTCTGCTGTCTGTTTAGTTGTTAATATGTAAATAAAAATAGGCAGTTCCTTATATCAAGTTTACATTTTATTGTTGAGAAAGTGAAACAACGTAGCCAAGGTGATGTGAATGAAGTTATAAAGTACACTGTTCCCTGTGAAGATTGACGCTGGTCCTCGGTATGTTTTCCATATCAAACTGAGAAGAAGAGATGCAGCCTTGATCAAACTTGCGAAGTCTGAACTTACACGGAGAAGATTCAGGACTGAACTGTGTGTTAGGCTACTTAATATTGAGGAAAAGCCCCAATCAGAGAGGCGAATGTCTGCAGCCCCGCCTCCGTTTTCAGATATCTCCGTCTTTCCCCATCCACACTGAGACGGAGCTGCAGCGTTTTAGAATGAAAACAGCCTCTCCAGCGTTTTCGAAACGCTCCGTTTTCGGCGCTCGAGAACTCCGGCGTAGTGTGGACGGATGGCGTAACCGTAGCAAAACTTATGCGTTTTCAAACTAAAACGCACTAGTGTAAACGGGGCCAAAGCATTCTGGCAAGTCTAATGAGCGAGAACGTGTACTGTCGATTGCTGTAAATGTGATGTGAAGACTAAGTTTAAAGGGATATAGTTCACCCAAAAATGAACATTTACTCACCTTTTACTCTCTAGCAAACATCTTTTGCTTATAAAAGGTGTCTAATAGACGTCTAAACAAAGTCTTCTTGGTTAAAACAAGGCTAAACTTGGGCTGTCAATGATAATCTAATAAACGTCTAAGAATTGGCCAAAACTAGACTAGTCATCAAGTAAACAGAATTGATAGACTACACATATCAAGTCTGTCTTATCTGTCTATTTAAGAACTAGTCTAGTTTTCTGGACAATTCTTTTTCTATTCTTAGATGTCTATTCGATTTTCACTGACAGCCCAAGTTTAACCTTGTTTTATCAAGCTGTCGTTTAGATGTCTATTAAACGCATAATTGTTTGCTGGGCTCCCTCAATTGGTTTCATACCTTTCGGAGCTTCCTTTTGCTCAAACACCAAGAAAGATTTTTAAAATATGATGAAAACCTGTAACCATTGACAGTTATAGTAAAAAAAACAAATACTATTAAAGTCATTGGCAACATGTTTCCAGCATTTTTAAAAACAACTTCTTTTGCATACAGCAGAAAACAAATACTTAACCAAGTGAACTGAAGGTTGAGTAGATGATGACAAAAATGTCAGTTTTGGGTGAACTATTGCTTTAATGATCTATTTAAATAACAGGTTTTTCACTATTAAAGTTTATTTTACAGTTAATGGCTCAGTGGTTAACACTGTTGCCTCACAGCTAAAAGGTCACTGATTCGAGTCCCCGCTGAACAATGACATGTGGGCTTCCTCCAGGTTCTCCAGTCTTCTCCACAGTCCAAAGACATATGTGAATTGGGTAAAAACTGTAGGCCCTAGTGTATGTGTGTGAATGTGAGAGTGTATGGGTGTTTCCCAGTAGTGGGTTGCAGCTGGAAGGGCATCCGCTTTATAAAACATGCTGGATAAGTTGGTGGTTTATTCCGCTGTGATGACTTCTGATGAATAAAGGGACTAAGCCGAAGGAAAATAAATGAATGAATGAATTTTACTGAATAACAATGTTCTACTTTTCTTAATTTTGGCATTTCATCTGAACATCAACAACTGAACATAAACACAAAGCTACAAAACTGATTAAACTGGCCTGATTTTCTTTCTGGATTAAATACAATCATTCTTATTTAGATGCATAATCAATTATTTTAAAAGTAGAAAAGTTTAATATCCCCAGCTCAGAAATGTTTTCAAATATTTTAAATGATTCAAAACTTTTTTATGATAAATGGATAAATGAAACCTGAAGGACAAAAGAATTTGAATTAAAAAAAAAGAAAAAGAAATTGCAATTAATTAGTATTTTGGAGCTGGTATTGTGTGATATTTCAAATGTCATTCATCATAAATAAATAAATAAACACATTGTATGACTTTTTTGTTGTTATTAAGCTCCCCTTTTCACCTTAAACCCATTTGCTCTTTGACTTCTATATAATTTTATATTTTATCTTTTATTAGAGCTTGCTCTTTCTGAACAACAGTGCAACTGTAAATATAACATTTGATTTTGGAGATTTCATAAACACAAGTTGGTGACACCAAGGCTCAGTGGTTAGCACTGTCACCTCACAGCAAGAAGGTCACTAGTTTGAGTCCCGGCTGGGTCATTTAGCATTTCTGTGTGGAGTTTGCATATTCTCCCCGTGTTCGCGTGGATTGCCTCCAGATGCTCCGGTTTACCCACAGTTCAAAGACATGCAGTACAGGTGATTTGAATAAACTAAATTGGCCATAGTGTATGTGTTTGAATGAGTGTGTACGGATGTTTCACAGGTTGCGGCTGAAAGGGCATCCGCTGTGTAAAACATATGCTGGATAAGTTGACGGTTTACTCCGCTGTGGCAACCCCTGATGAACAAAGGGACTAAGCCAAATGAAAATGAATGAAAGAATAAACACAAATTAAAAACAACCAAAAATGATTTGATATTTCATTGGACATCTGTTGAAATATGAACAAATTGAGTAGCATTAAACCAAAAATGCCAATACAAAAAATTAAAACAGTTTTACACTTTCACTTCTTTAAAAAAAAAATCTCTACAAAAAACTTAAACAGCAACATTCAAAACTGTCTCAACCTGTACATGTCGACAGGTTAATCGCTCTAAAAAAAACTAACCATAAATTGTGATTTAGTTTGGCCTGGAGTTGTTGGTGGTATTGGGGGAGGGTGTGACTGCAGATAAAGAAATAATAAATGCACAGTCCCACAGCAATTAGGATCACTCAAGCATACAGCTAGAAGCTCAATGGCAAATTGGGCCGTTCTCCTGCAATTGCACTTCCTAGAGTAATTATCAGAGGCACTTTTGAGAAAGCACAGACTGTTTACAAACAGCCCAGACTTATGTTGTGAGGTACACCAGCATTCAATATAGTCACACAATTAAAGGGTCTGTTCACCCAAAAAAAATGAATATTATGTCATTATTTACTCACTTGGTTTAAATCTGTTAACCTGTTTAACTTTCTTTCTTCTGCTAAACACTGAAGAAGATATTTTAAAGAATGCTCGAAAGAGTTAGCTTTTGACTTCCACATATTTAATTTTACTTATTTATTTATTGCCACTCTGGGCCCTCCAGTTTTCTCAAAAAAAAAAATAAATAAATAATATCAATAAAAAAATAAAGCCGTTTTCTTCGGCTTAGTCACTTTATTGATCATGGATCGCCACAGTGGAATGAACCACCAACTAATCCAGCATATGTTTATACACAGTGGATGCCCTTCCGGCTACAACCCAGTACTGGGAAACACCCATACACATGCATTCACACACACTACCACCAATTTAGTTTATTCAATTGACCTTTAGTGCTTGTCTGGACTGTAGGGGAAGCTGGAGAACCTGGAGGAAACTGAAGCGAACAAGGGGAGAACATGCAAACTGCACACTGAAATGCCAACTTACCCAGCTGAGGCTTGAACCAGCTACCTTCTTGCTGTGAGGCAACAGTGCTAACCACTGAGCCACCGTGTCACCTTAAAAGAAACATAAATATTTGAAAACACTTTGAGTACAACATTGAGTAAATGTTTGGTCAGTTTAAGCGTTGGGGTGATCTCCTGCTTTAAGACTGGGGTGACATTTTACGAAGCCAAATATTTGTTTTATTGCATGTTTCCTGTATATAAAAATGGGACTGGTATTTTTAAGCGACAGCGACGACAACCCTGCATAAGTGAACTTGACTGCAGTCGGCAATTAACAGAAAACCTGTAAACACAAATATGCTACTGACTGCTCATTCTCTGTGTGGCTCGCATACGGCGGGATTAAAGGCGAGTGTTTAAGGTTGATGAAATACTGCTGCAGTGTGTTCTCCGGGCAGCTGTGTTTCCCTCAGGCTGCTCTCGGTCAGTCTAATGCGCTCTGATGGTCCCACCAGAGTATTTCCTTACACACTCGCCCGGCCGGCCAGCTCTTGATCAGAAGCAGAGCTCGCTGTGGCCCATTCATCCACCCCCCCCGGCCCGGCGCACGTGTGTCCATGTGTGTGGGGCTCCGCGTGTGAGAGCTTTAGCCTAATGACATCCCGCTGAGAAGAAACCTGCGGCTGAAGCGGATCACCGCGTGCAATCAGCCGCTCGAGAGCGTGTCATTGCTCTACTCAGACTGTTTGGAAACAACGTTTTTGCAGTTCTCTCCAGCATGCACTGATTCGTTCAAAACTGAATGCATGCTTATTTGGGGCCAGTAGTGGTGCTGAACTTTCATTAAAATTTTCTATTAAAAAAGGTAATTTCACAAGTTCACACTTACAGATATTTGACTGAATACAATTTGCATATTTGGCGTCCAGGGAGAGCTCAGAAAGACACCCTGAGTCATGTTATTTTCATTGTCAGGAGAAAAAGAGGGATATGGGTCCAAGGGAGTGCAATGTCTACCCCAGACAGAATGCTCATACTCTCTGATTTAAGTGGGAATTGAGTTTAAAGGTGTACTGTAAAAAAATGCTGTATAATTTACAGTATCACTACCAATTTTGGTTGGCAGTAATACTGTAAAGTGCACTGTAAATTAACAATTACAATTGTGTTGTAAAATTACAGCACGGTTGTAATTGTTAATTTACAGTGCACTTGTAAATTTTACAGTATTACTGGCAACCAAAATTGGTAGTGATACTGTAAATTTAACAGCAATTGTGCTAAAAAAAACTACAGCACTGTTGTAATTGTTAATTTACAGTACGCTTGTAAATTTTACCGTATTACCGACAACAAAAATTGTAGTGATACTGTAAATTTTACAGCAATTAAGCTGTAAAACTACAGCACTGTTGTAATTGTTAATTACAGTGCAATTGTAAATTTTACAGTATTACTGGACACCAAAATTGCAAGTAATACTGTACATTTTACAGCAATTTTTACAGTATGTGCCTTGATGGTGCAGAAGACAAAGAAGATGGTTCACTATTTATAGGGTTTAAGTCTTATGCGGATAATACAATGATTGTCAATAATTAATTGGCCTTTTTTTAAAACATCTGCACATGCTCCTTCAGAAATTTGTTTAAAAAAAAAAACATCACACATCGAAGTCCAAAATTGCATATGGTCAAACAACTACATATTGTTTTTCAAGGGTTCTCATAGACAGAGAATAAACACTTCATCTCCAGAGCTGTCCTGAGAATTGTTTAATTTAAGATAAAACTATTGTTGTGTTTCACAAATCTCAAGCATATCGAGGACAACTTTGCGAATTAACAATTTGATAAACTTAAAGAAATTTCATCCTGAAACATAGCCATGGTTATGATGTTTGCTACAAGAAATTGATTGTTTTTGAAGGAACACAAGGTGGGTTGATAAAATTAATAATTAAATTATAACAATGGCAAATTAATATAAGAACTGTTTTCAAATGATAAAACAAACATAAAAAAAAGATGAAGTGTTTTATTTGTTCATGTTACCAGTGAACCGTAAAAATGCATATTTGTTGGTAAATTATTGACTCCCTAATCTTAAATTACATTACATGGCCAAAGTCTTTTATAAATGAAATATTTTTAGAATCCATTATTAATGATCAGCAGGTAATCCCAACAGGTAATCGTGTAATGGAGAAAAAAGTAGCTGTAATCTGATTATGAGCAATTTAACATGTAATTTAATATGCTAAGTACTTAACATTAGGAATCTGATTACATATTTCATGTAATTAATTAATATTCACCACAGCATATAACATTATTAACAAATAACAATATACAAAATGTTTTCTGTTTTTCATATTTGTGCTTGCCAAAAATGAAAAGAAATTATACAATATTATATATATTATTATTATATTTTAATTTGATCACATTTAAAAAAAATAATTGTTGCTATTTAAATTTGAATATCAGCAAATTTGATAATAAATGTGGAGTTATTAAGACATACAAAACAAAACAAGAAAAAAAAAACATTTATCATGGCCTTATTATTTTAAATCATAGAAGCAGTTCCCAAGGAATGCAGGTTTGCACACACACACACACACACACACACACACACACACACACACACACACACACACCTACTTTAGGCTTAAGCCCCGCAGAGCTGGATAAGTCATCAACATTTTTATCTTCTTTTATCAGCTAAAATATTGTCAACATTAGCAGTCTACAATAATATTGATAGCCTCAAAGCTAATCTAAATGCCACAAAAAGGGTAAAGTTAAAAACCTAATAAAAAAAAAAAAAAAAATATATATATATATATATATATATATATATATATATATATATATATATATATATATACAAATGAGTGGAAACACAAGCTACACCTTATCAGAGATGTCTAGTATTTGATTAGAATCTCAAATAGTTTGACACATCACTGGGCATTCAAAGAGACCAGAAGGCCCATTGTTACCGCAAATGCTAAAATGTAAATGGTTTGTGCCAGATGCAAGAAAAACACTGTTCAATCAAAGCTCTCTAATTTAAATGATTCTGGTTTCCTCTGCTGTCTGGAACGCACACTTTGAAACCAAAGAAATAGAACATAAACACGCTTCCCAGGTAGAAAAACACAGCGCTGAGTTTTCCCTCTTTGTCTTCCTGACACCCCACACGTTCACACACACAAACATGCCCACGCACACTAATGCTCAAGGTGTTGTGTTATGAAGCAGACCACTGGGCTGTGTGAGCGGATGGAGGTTCTGGGTTCTAGTCTGGACACTGTGCAGGCTCTACCGGCCGCTATTATCACAGCTGCGAGTCTGCCAGGGAAATTTGTCTGCAATTCACCTGAATTAGAATCACTCAGGCGGTTTGTTCTAGTTGCTCCAGTTCCCCTCAGAAAAGCCCTAATGGTTTGTTTATTTTAAAGGTTTTGCTTCTAGCAAATCATTCCTTATCTGTCATTGCCTTATTGTCCCACTGGGTCCCCCAAAGGAAGAGAGAAGCAAAAAATTTAGGGTAAGATATATAGGCAGATACCTGTTGCTGCTTTTTATTTTATATTTTATTTTTTGGAATTATACAAATGTTTTTAAAAAGTACAACTTTTTAAAATCAGTTGTGATTATGATTTTAATAGCAGAATCCACCATTACATCCAACAGTGCATCTGCAATGCTATGTATATTTGATTAGTTTTTAATGCAGACTTTAACCTTTTGTTTAACCTTTTAAAGAATGTGTTGACATTGTTGATTACCATAAATTAAATATTTTTTGCTTATTTTTTACTAATTGCTAAAGTACTGTTCAAAATTGTGAGTTTAAATGGCATATAATAATTATTTTGTGACAACTTATCGCAAAAGAACAAGTGTCATGTTATACATGTATTGAATTAATCTTATATCCATCAGCTATAGTTTTAATAAAGATTTAAACCTTTTTGCAGATCTTTTTCCGACTCTACAATTGATTGGTGGAGTACAATTACTGCCAATTACTGCAAATCCAGACTCTCTTTCATAGCTCCTAATTCTGCATTATGTTTGGGGTTTATAAAATTCCGGTAAACCAATTTGATTGCAGTAAAAATAAAAAATAAACACCCATTCTTCCCAAATATTTATTCTGATTTAGAGATAAAAGTATAATTAATATGTAAACTGAATTCTTAATTCTTAACATTTTATTTTATTTATGTAAATTTAAATTCTTGTATAGTGGTGATAAATGTTCAAAATTTGAATAGCTAATTCCACTGTGACAAGTCACCCCAATAGTGTAGTAGCAGGTTTAATTACTATTTTGACAGCTTTAACCAACAGTGCAATTGCAGTGCAATGTATATTTGATTAAATGTTACATATTTAATCAATTACAAACATGTCAATAAAAAACAGACTTAATGCAGACTTTAACTGTTTGTTTAACCTTTTAAATAATGTGTTGACTGTTGATCACCATAAATTAAATATGTTTTGCATATTTTTTATATTAATTGCTAAAGTACTGTTAAAAATTGTGAATTTAAAGAGCATATTAATTATATAATAATTATTTTGTGACAACTTATTCCAAAAGAACAAGTGCCATGTTATATATAAAAAATAAAATAAACAAAAAAATAAACCAAGAAAGAGCTTTACTGCTGGGTATGTTCACATAAACGAGGAATTTGTTTTCATGACAGAGCTTCTACAGTGCAACAGAATGACAGAGACAGGACAAAAAACAGATAATAAATATATTTAAAAAATAGAAGTAAATAATGAACGCAAATATGTAAATTGACAAATGTATGCAGGTATATATATTACTATATAAACTCTAACATTATATGTGCAGCTGTTATGGGCAAACTGGCATGTAAAATATGCTGTTAAATAAATAAGTACAGTTGAAGTCAGAATTATTAAACCCCCTGAATTATTAGCACCCCTGTTTATTTTTTCCCCCCAATTTTTGTTTTGAAAAGATTTTTTTTCAACACATTTCTAAACATAATAGTTTTAATAACTCATTTCTTATATCTTTGCTATGATGACAGCACATAATATTTTACTAGATATTCTTCAAGATACTATTCAGCTTAAAGTAACATTTATAGGCTCAACTAGGTTAATTAGGTTAAATAGCCAGGTTAGGTTAATTATGCAAGTTATTGTATAACGATGGTTTGTTCTGTAGACTATCGGAAAAAAATATTGTTTAAGGGGGCTATTAATATTGCCTTAATGTGTTTTTTTAAAAATGTAAAACTGCTTATATTCTAGCCGAAATAAAACAAATACAACTTTCTCCAGAAGAAAAAAATATTATTAGGCATACTGTGAAAATTTCCTTGCTCTGTTAAACATCATTTAGAAAATATTTAAAAATCAAAAAAAAAATCAAAGGGGAACTAATAATTCTGACTTCAACTGTTATGTGTATAAAAAGTAGTGATGTTTGTTTCACAATTACTATCATAAAGTGTTCATGAGATGGAATGCCTAAGGGGAGAAAGTGTTTCTGTGTCAGGCTGTTACGGTGCACAGAGCTCTGTAGCATCAACCAGAAGGTAAAAGTTTAAAGAGGCAGTGTGCTGGGTGTTTCACTGTGATTTTGACAAATATGTAAATATGTATTGAATTAATCTTATCTCTACACTGTAAAAATAATCTTGGTTGCCTTAAATTGTTAAGCTGAATCAAATTAAGTTTATGAGTCCATTGAACTTATACTATTTTAAACTGATTAAAAAAGCTTACATCACTTTTAAAATTAGTTTAATAAGTTACAATGACTTAAAAACATATGCTGTCAGGACTAATTGATCATATAATTTTTTGCAGTGTATCAACTATAGTTTTAATGAAGATTTAAACCTTTTGTAACAATTTATTACTTCTGTTGACTAACACAAAATCCATTTTTGTTACATTTTTCTTAATATTAAAACGTTTGAATTTGAAAAAGATTTGAAATACAATTTATGCCAATAGTACAAAGATATACTATAGATTTAACATCAACACAAAGCGCATTTTAAAGTTATTATACATCTGTTAGTTAAAAATAATTACATTATTGTTACTTTTGCTCCCTGAAGATTGAAAGTTCAATGATTTCAATGAAAAATTGAAACTGCCAATTGCAAACACTACTGTGATGAATTACCTTAGTACATCAAGTCTCATATAGTTGATCAAATACTATTTTTATATTTAAAACTAATATACTATACTTTAAATACTATACTTACTATACTACATTTAAATACTATATTTTTTATTTTAATCAATCAACAACTAGGGCAAAGCAGTGGCGCAGTAGGTAGTGCTGTCGCCTCACAACAAGAAGCAAGAAGCACAGCAACTACCAACTAAAAACTTAATGCAGATGTTAACTTTTTTAATAATATAAATATCTAAAATAATATAATAATTTAATAATACAAATTTACAAATAGCATTTTAGTGTGTATAGACTAAATGTAGATTGCAGACTGTTTTATACAACTGATTACTTCTGTAAAAAGAAACAACTTTTTTTTTTTAATAAACTTCAAAACATAAAACTCGTACAGGTATTTCAGCAGAGACTGTGGAAAAGGCCCTTTTATAAAAAGTCAGAATAAAATAAATCTAAATGTCCAAAAGCATGGTGGTTATGGCCTCAAAAATGTAATTCAACTCATTCCAAACGATTTACGTTTGGGAGCCATTCGATACTTCAGTGTCATCGCTTTTCCCGTAAACAGTTCTAAACAATGCAAACAGTTAAACGCAGTGGATGTTTACATAACACACAATGATTTAGTGATTACAGTGGGCTACAAAACAGTATATTTTGAAAGCGACTCGTCTATATAACAGCATAGCAAATGGTCCTTGACATCATAATTGTCGGCTGTAATGGCCTCTGCAGATGTCTGTCAACTCACTCTCTGCTGTAAAACGCCAAGGAATTCGAGTGGAGTGGCTGTTTTGTTCTCTGCTGATGTTCCTAAGAGCCATGACCACGCGAAAAGCCCACTCTGAATCTGTCTGTCACGGCCGGCTGCTTCTGTGTCCTATCTGCTACCACTTACTCAAACATGCAACAAATTTGCTTTTAATTGCAGGGATTCTGCTCTGCTTGTAAATAGTTGTGCTTTGACAGTTCATTTATTTCATGTGATTGCTGCCATCTATTTATAGTTTCAATACAGGGGGAATGCATTGCATATGAATTCCTTGTCATCTGCAGCCCGCTCAAAGACAAAAACACATGAATTATTATCGCCTGGCGAGGAAGTGTTTATTTATTCATAGACCCCAAAATTGTTCTTCGTCCACGCTTGGCAAAGCAGATGGCATTTCCGACTTCATGGGTTTAACAAATGAATTGGTGGAGTATAATTACTGCGAATTACTGCAAATCCAGACTCTCTTTCAGAGCTCCTAATTCTGCATTCTGTTTGGGGTTTATTAAATCACAGTAAACCAAAAAATAAATAAATAAATAAATAAAAAAACTACCCCCAATCTTTCTGAATATTTATTCTGAATTAGAGATAAATATATAATTAAGACATAAACTGAATAAAAAATGAAAGCATATTAAGTATATACATATTAATTGTTACTTGTATCAACCAAAACAATATATAAAGTTGAAGTCAGAATTATTAGCCTCCCTTTGAATTTCTTTTTCTTTTTAAAATATTTTCCAAATGTTATATAACAGAGCAAGAAAATTTTCACAGTATGTCTGATATTTTTTATAAAAAAAAAAGTCTTATTTGTTTTATTTCGGCTGGATTAAAAGCCGTTTTTAATTTTTTTTAAAAAAAAACATTTTAATGTCAAAAAAATTATTAGCCCCTTTGAGATGTTTTTTATTTTTTATATTGTATAAAAATGGTTTGTTCTGTAGACTAACCTGCCTATTTACCATCCTGCCTAGTTAATTTAATTAGTTAAGCCTTTAAATGTCACTTTAAGCTGTATAGAAGTGTCTTGAAAAATATCTAGTCAAATATTATGTGCTGTCATCATAGCAAATATATTAGAAATGAGTTATTAAAACTATTATGTTTAGAAATGTGTGGATAAATCTTCTCAACATTAAACAGAAATTGGTCAAAAATAATAGGGGGGGGGGGTTATAATTCAGGGGTTTAAATAATTTTGACTATTACTGTATATTTATATTTATTATTTGAATTCTTGTATATTGGTGATAAAATGTTCAGGATTTCAATGTGACAAGTCATTCCAATGGTTTAGTAGCAGATTTTATTATTTTATTTATTCATTTTGTTGACTAAAACCAAAGGATATCAGCATATTCTACTATGACAACTTACGCCAACTGCCACAGATCAAACCTTATATCAATAACAAAAATTATTTATATATTATTAGCTACATAATAAAATAAACAGGCCTATACGAATTGTACTTGTATTTACTCAAACAAGTTGGATATCTTTCAACCATTTTAAATTTACTGTTTTTTTTATTTTTCATTTTGGTGAAATTGAAGTTGTTTCATAACACTTTGATAAAAAATAGACCACGATTGTACAAGTCATCATTTGCACAGTTGAAACACAACATTTAATGCACATTTTAACTGTTTAAACAATGTATTAGCCTACTTTCCTAACGAAAATGTACCATGTTTTATCGTAGAAGCGTAGTAATCATGACTATTTTGTCGTATTGACTGTCATTTTGCATAGCCACATTTTGACTAAGGCATGTTAAAACGAGTTTACCCTTTTTTCTTTCTTTTCTTTTCATTTCAGTTCATTTTCAGAAAGATTGTGTAGACCAAAATTAATTTTTAGCTAATCTTTTTTTTCCAACAACTAAAATCAAGTTTTAATGAAAAGTTCTGAATTCCAGCAAATTCTACTAACTTACCCCATTAAAGCTATTTGGGTAGCCTAAATCTTTATTCTGCGGTAGTTAAGTTAGCTTTGTCACTCCAAACTACAGCATCAGACATAAAGTATTCAATAATAAACCTACCTACCTTAGGAAATATTAACAGGAGTATGTACTGTGACAGATAGCCCCAGGCAGTGTTTATGACCGCCAGCACATGGTCTCTCAGACGGTAACGGCAGCATGTTTACTCGGCACTAGAGGGCAGATGTTCGGAGTGTCTACAGGTGTTGTTGTCATCGGGTGTTTGACCACCGCAGACGGTAATTAGCGGCTCAGCCCTTCACGCTGGCCGCGATAACATCAATGGGTGACGATTCGCCCTTATCCATCTTCCCGCCATCAGCGGTCACGGTCCATTTCCGCTGCACAAACGCCCGCGGATGTTTTCCTGATTAAAGCGGCAGATACAGCGCGTGTGGGCGGGATAAGCGAGTCAAGTGCAGCCTGACTGTCACTGGTGATGATGCGGGGTAGGTGTTGAAATCATATTTACCCTGCAAAACAATTGATTTGAACTCACTACATACACGAAAAACAGCTGAAATTAGCTGTTCTGGTTGACCAGAACCACTTATAAAAAAACAAATGGAAACAACATCATACGTTTTTAACAATTTCCCCTTAAAGATGAAGATAATTCTATGGATTAATCTGTATAAATGTCTGTTTTCTTACGTTATGTTGGTCAAACTCTATTGAATTCTATGTTTAATATGTTTAACCATGTTTAACTACAAATACCATGTTTAAGTAAGATAGCAATGTCTTTTGTTTATTTAAGAAATTGAAGCTGTTTAGAAATACATATAAATTGCCTAAACAGCGTAAATTAATAATCTGTTGTTCCTATATTGCTACAAGATAATGCTCTATTAATATTTGTTAAATTAATTTATTCCATCATCTTTTATTAATTTTTTTATTAATTAATATTAGTCCTTACTGGGCACATTTAAATTTCAAAACAGCAAATGCAGCAGAAAGCAAATGTAAAATACTCTAATAAAATAATCTAATTCTTTTAATAAACGATTATATTATACCACACTAAACAAAAGAAACATTAGAGGTTATTAATATCCATTAACATGATCACAAATTAAATGAAATTGTTAATTTTCCGACACATTTAAATGACACATCAATGTCAGCTTATATCAAACACTGTGTTGCTAATTTATATTTATCATTAATTCATAACTATACATCATTCTTAAATATATTTCTAAACTTCTATTCTAAAGACAACAAACTTCCATTTCTTATTCTTATTTATCAGTTTATTTTTATGCACACATACTCATATAAACATGATAGCGATGACTTTGATGTTGTATCAAAGCATATAAGCATGCTGTTTAAGTGTCTGAGGGTATGATAACCTTGCATAAAAATATCACGGTTGCATGGTATTGCAGTATTTTGATTACTACTGTGATTTTTTTTCTTTGTAAATGTCTGGGTAAAAAACAATTAAAAAAACAAATAAATCCCACATTGAGCACAACATTTTTTATTTTGAGAAACATTTAAACTATTTTGGAACAGTAAACATGTCAGGCTGAATAATTAAAATAAATAATTGACCTCTGCTGTCTTCATTAATTTAAAAAACATAGATTTCTTTACGAAACATAAAACGATAACAACGATATAACAGAAATTTATAGCGATTTTCAAACCTTGACTTTTCCAATCCGTGGTATACCTTGAAACCGGTTATCGTCCTATGCCTATCCAATCAAGCTGTTCAAATACATTGACAAATTCAAGGCACACACACTGGATGACTTAACAGGATATGCCTCCATTTAATATTTAACTGAACACACTCGCATTCAACAAATGTGGGAAAAAAAGGTGTGATAATGTTGTCTTTGTATTCCTATGTGAAAGCACCTGAGCCAGACACAAGAGGCTAAACCAGCTGCTGTTTCCGCTAACTCTCCAATTTTGTTTAAAGAAAAAACTCAACAATTATTTACACTTCAGAAAGTCAAAGGTCAGGCAACCAAGGTTGAAGAATGAGCACCTTGCGTCTGCTACATGCTCCAAGGTGGAGAATGTGACATGAGTGATTTTTGCCATGCACCCTTTTGGTGTTAAATGAGATCTGACCTTGGCAAAGGTTCATTATTAGCTGCAAAATCAGATACACAACTAAATGCACAGATTGAAGACCCAGATTGTAGACCTTGGTTGTTTGGATTATTGTTTAAAATAGAGATCATGAGATTCTGAATATATGTCTAAACAAAACAGCATGTTAACTGCTGTAGTCTATAACTCATCACTACAAAGACATACACCAGATTCCAAAATAAGTGTCCGCCAGAAGGATAGTCTCATCAAGGAACAAGAGTGATAGACAGCTACTGGAAGTCCAATAATTGAAAAAAATAATAATTCTCAAATCTAATTGGTGATAGCCGTGCGATATTCTGCAATATCAGAACTTATACAGCCTCTTCACTCTTGTGTATCACTTCGCCCACACGAGTGGCAAGCAGAGGACTACAGTTTGACAAATATTGCAGCTGCTGGACAACATAATGTACTTTTACATTTTTTTAGGGAAGAGTGTGGTTGTTTGATTGCAACTATGCTGATTAATTATAAGGACAATGCCTATTTTAAATATTTATAATATCAAAGATACAGCACGTCGGCATCCATCAGCATGTCATACTGAGCAGAGCAAAGACTGTTGATGTTGTCCATCCACAAGATGGCAACAGAGACTGACGTTTGTGAAGTAGCAATGGGTTCTGCTGTTCTGACGTCAGCTGCAGATGTAAATCAATGGTGTAAGAAAGTAATTCCTCATACAAAAGGATTTTGAGACTCTCCGTGTTTGATTTTCTTTTTTATATACACGATAATGCTGTCGAACTGTTGTATAAATGCAATATCACACTAGTAGCAGTGTGATATGGTTGTATATTATCACTGGTGGGAGTTGGGACTCTCTCTCTCTCTCTCTCTCTCTCTCTCTCTCTCTCTATATATATATATATATATATATATATCAGGGCTCAACAATGAAGACTGCTCGATGGCCCGGGGTCAGCGTGTGAGATGCTCGGGACAGTAGACAGGATCGTTACTGACCCGATCGGGCCACTGATGCCCTGTCACTAAAGTTTAATTTGCCTGTATTTGTCAATTGCATGCAAAAAGAGTCAGAATCGAGAAACAGTTTGTGTTTTTAAGCCTTCAAATGCTACCTTCTCGGTTCCTCTTATCTAATTGGATGTTGTGAGCACGTTATTTTTTTTCCGTAACAACCACCACTGCAAAGAGACAGCAACATGGCGGCAACATCAAATGATGATGCTAAAGGAGAACATAACATCTTAGAAGCAGACAATTATGAGGGTAAACCATGACTAAAAAAATGAAATTATGTTTTGTACAGTTTGCCGTCAGTTTGGCAGGTCAGCCCTCCAGCCCTCCAGAAACTTGCGTTCTGTGAATGAACGTCGCCTCGTGGTTCCATCCCAAAGAGGGAAAAAATCACTTTCGCGAACGCTCGCGCTCA
The DNA here is from genome assembly GCF_052040795.2 of Danio rerio. Lineage (NCBI taxonomy): Eukaryota > Metazoa > Chordata > Actinopteri > Cypriniformes > Danionidae > Danio > Danio rerio. The sequence continues at coordinate 30,212,517 of NC_141031.1, forward strand.
ATCTACCCAGTTGGTGGAATGAACTCCCTAACTGCATCAGAACAGCAGAGTCACTCGCTATTTTCAAGAAACGACTAAAAACTCAATTATTTAGTCTCCACTTCACTTCCTAATCTGCAATTGCCTCTTTGAATATCACAGTAACTGTACAAAAAATATATATATATATAAAAAAAAAAAATTTTTTTTTAAAAAAAATACTAATACTACTAATACTTCCCTTCTTAGACTTTACAGACCTGAAACTTGCCTTTAGTACTTATTAATTGTTGCTCTTAGTTGTGTAAATTGCTTCCTTGTCCTCATTTGTAAGTCGCTTTGGATAAAAGCGTCTGCTAAATGACTAAATGTAAATGTAAATGTAAATGTCAGCCATCTTTTGTTTTGCAATAAAATACCTGCAAATTTTGCTACTTTTGTTTGCAAAACACTTTGAATTTTGCTCATTATACATTTTAAATATTTAAATTCTAGATTTACAAACATTTTGACACATTTTTTTTTTATTTGTGGCTAAGAAATAGTTATTAACTTTTTTTGGTATAGGGCCAATGAAAATATTGGCAAGGCAAGTAAAAATCTGAACCACTGGTCCGATCAGGCCATTAGAAAAAATCCTTAGCGTTAAACCCTGTATATAGACTAATGTTTCAAAAGCGAACATCACACTTTACGTTTATGCAGGGACACTCAAAAATTGATTTTAGCTGCTTGTTTACTTACTTAAACTAAGTGTAATCAACACAGCTCTTGGGGTTTTTTTTGGACAACTTAGCAGTTTTATGATTAATCCACTTAAATTTGTAAAAAATATATATATATTAAGTTAACTTAATCAATTTGTGTTGGGACAACATGATGGAATTGTGTGGAACCAAGGATTTTATTTTTTTTTTGGATTAAACATGGAAGAGATCTGCATGTCGACATGATTAAACTTCATAATTTTATGTTTAAAGACCTCTGAACCACATTACCTCCCATATACATCTATTAAAAGTAAAATAGGCATAAGCAAATAGTTGTCATAAAAAAAATTATGATCTTTTAACAATCAAATATGCAGCTCAATTCTATAACCACTTTAGAGACTTTTTTTGTAATCATCCGCTATTGTTGCAGTCAAGGCAAAGTACCAATGATAAATACAAATCAGATCTCTCTGACAAAATCAAATCCTCTAAAAACAGATGCCTGTCTTCTTGCAAGAACTTCAAAACTCATCTGAAACAGAACGCCTGTCAGAGCTCTGATAATTATTTAGATATGCCGCATACTTGTGGTAAGCAGGCTGAAATGCTCCCTTTTAAACGCTCCACTTTAAACTGACCAAAATTGAGCGAAGAATAATCCCTGTCAGTTGTAGTGGTCTGCCTCACATCAGCCTGGAAAAGCTTTAATACGGCCGTGCCACATTCATTTCTGTAACATAAACGAACTCGATTCATTCTCCCATAGCCCGAAAGTGCAACTTAGCCGAATTGAACTGAGGCATTACAGCCGGCGGGCATGTGACCACATAATTTCTCCCCCAAAATGCCCCACACTTCCTCTCTGTGTTATCATTATGCCTCTCAATGAGACACTTGAAAGCCTCAGCCGTTCTGAGGCCGAAGCGCTGAACTCTGGAGCCTGATTGGGCTTTTTCCAAATGAGGCCATGGTCTATATCAGGCCCGTCTGACGACATAACAAGCCTGTTAATATTCGAAGGAAATGCTGGGGGTCACAGAGCTCACAGCCGTTTGACCTTCAGGGTTCAGAGGGCAGAGAACCAAGGGGTGGCACATGGCAGAAAGAGAGCCCTAATGATTTAGATATCTGTTACACACTCTGCAGAAAGCCAATCTCCTCTTATTAACCGCCTTCACTGAATGAGTCCAATGTCTGTTCGCTAAATAATAAACCAACTTTGTGGAGAGCGAGGCCAATTTTAAAATACCCCTAGTATGCTTTTTCAAATATTATGCTCCATGCTGTGGTTTTGTAGCATTAGTGAATGTTAAATGTCTGCAAAGTTTTAAGGATCAGAGTGCATGAACAATAAAGATATTTTGTCCCCAAAAAACAATCAAAAACAACTGAAACACCTCATTAGGTATTCCATTAAAATTTCTGTAACCAATCAACATAGATTTATGAAAAATTTACGTAATGCCAGCCTGCATTCCTCATTGGCTATACCTGAAAACAGAGTGGGTCATGTTGTAATTGTCGAGAAGCATTTTTGATCAAGATTAAGTATTCATTTGTAATACAACTTAACATAAAAACTTCTGTTATTATGACTGAAACTACTAAATAAATCTCCTACATGCATCAAATCTGTACTTTGTTGTTTATGATGTCAGAATTTGCAAGTACGAGGAACCATGTAGGGCTTAAATCAAACTTCACACGTATACACTAATAAATGCTCAAACAAACACATATGATTAGCTTACAATAATATGAAATGCAATGTGCTTCATTTACCAGAGATGCCCAAAGTAGGCCAATAATAACCTTTGATTTGGCCCACCATCCAATTTGGAAGGAGGATGAGTATGATGGAGATGGTGGAGGCGAATGCCTTTAACACAGAGATCATTTTTAATTTGACGTAACATTTTTTTGTTTGTTTTATTGCTGAGTTACAAAAAAAAAAAAGCAAACTGAAACTAAATGTTTCAAATGAATGTTGTAAACGAATCAGATTTTTAAAAATGTAAATAATGTCACTTGACAGATGCAATGCAGAAGACATTGGCAAGCAAATCAAAACAAAAGCTGGTGCAGTTTTGTTATAAATTAAATTTGTGTTTTTACTGTAAAAGGCTAATTTAAAAAAAATGTAAAATACTATTGTACTAGTTAATATAAAATATTTTGTTGTCAATTTTAAACATTATTACATAAATTAGAAAAGTACCCATGACAAATTACACCACCTATGTTTGCTTTCGGCCAACTAGACTTAATCAAGTTTGGGTTTTGGCCCTTAATAAGAAAAGGTTTGGGCACTCCTGATCTTATACATACAAACCCTTCTATGAATATTTGAATTGATTAAATACATATAAACTTTGCATATAAAATGATTGTGAAATACAATCTGTGTTTGCACATCCAATTAAACTCTTGCATTCTTAAAAAGGTTGCACATACAGTGCTCAGCATATATGAGTACACCCCCCACAAATCTCTCATTTAAATTCATATTTTCTATAGGAAGCTTTCAAATATTTTATTTGTGCATTAGTTTAGTCAGTATTGAAGCCAAATCTGGAGCTAATCAAGCTAAATAACTTACAATAATGGTTAAAAAATTTGTAGCCCAAATTTGTGTCAGGGAAAAATTTTAATTAACATTTTTTTAAAAATAGCAACAATAAAGACAAATAAAAAATATAAAAAATGTTGTTGAAATGTTGTAGTTTGCAATTTTTTTTTGCAATATTTTGCATGAATTTAAATGTATTATCTTTTCATTTCTAAAGATGTTCTGTTACCAAAAAATATTTTAATAAATATATCTGTTTGATAAATATCTTTTGTTCAAATGTACCAATATATATTACCCATATTCACTGAGAAATGGATAAAAATGTTCATTTTCAAAATGGGGTGTACTCATATGCTCACTGGAAGTATGAACTCTATGTAATATAATAAAACCAACGCAATAGTTATAGTCATCAGTGTTTATAAGCACTGACAGAAGGAAGCCTCCAGAACAGATATGGTAATAGACTTTTAAAGTAAATGGTAACCAATTAGAGCAGCAAAGACTCTTGGAAAAGAGGATTACAGAGAGAACAAATATTCAAATGAATCAAACTAATCGATTAAGAGCTATTTGGAAATCCCTTTTACTGAAAATGAAAGTGTTTTTTGACCATAGTTGCAAGTAAACTTATTGTGGGAGACTGCTAAAACTAAACCGGGAACTTTTTAAATAGCATAATAAGAGGCATCGAAGAATGCTGCATAATGAAAGACAGTTGACCACCATCGCTGTGTGGTATGATGACGATTCCCATTCGGTCCCTATAGTTGGCACACAGTAGGTGGTGAAGGGAATGTCAAATATTTTGGAAGATTATAGTGTCTTTTGGACACATTTGTTTATTTGCCTTGCGCACAAAGCACTCAGAGTTAAAGAGGGCGCTCGGCCTTTGTGGCTTCTGACAATGAAGAAGCTTCTTTCTCCGCAGTGAGCGTTCGCTAAGGAAAACGGCCCATCGCCATGCATGGAGTGGTGCTCAATTTCATCTAAATATCGTACACATGAGTCTTACAAAACCGTGTCCTTGGAAAACACTTTCAAAAGCAATTTCCGTCTTGTACTACTGCATGTAAACAGAGTAATTGTATTTGGGAAACTCCCAGAGCCAGCTGAACGCAATCCTTGCACGTCCCCCCCCCCCCTTTTTTTATTTTATTTTACAGGGGCAGAATGGGATCACAGCTATAACTTTGTGTGATTACAATATCAGAAATGATAAGTATTATTAGTTCAGCAAACGTGTTGAAAAAATAAATATACTATGGGTTTTTGTGGAAATGTACAATCTACTAAATACTACTTTTTTTTAAATTACCTCGTGGGTCAAACCGTTGTTATTTGGGGACACTGACTCTACTCTTAAGTTACAGCCCAAGTGTTTCCTTATGGTCATTGGGGTTGCTTACATAGAAAATGGCTGGTTTCGTATGTATGGTAAAAGACCAGATGTTTGCATTTGCGAGCCTCAGCCCTAAATTTGTTGCATCTGGTGCTGGGCTTCTCTGTTTATGTCGAACTGAAAGGTTGCGATTATGGATGTTTATTCACGTCACAAGGATTTGATCACACTACAGTGTGAAACACTTCACAACCGCTCATGTGAATGGGGGTCATCGAGAGTTTAAAGACCTGATGGGAAAAGCTTATTGGCTAATGGAGGCATAGATATGCCCATTCATAAAGTTCTGGCACAAAGTTTCAACATTTTTCACTTTTTTTGCCTCTCCAGAATCTTTCGCAGGTGGAATATTCCACTTCATGTGAGCCACTTATTTAATCAGGGCTGGTACTCAGAGTTATGACCTCACCGCTGGTCCGACAGCTTTAAAACATCTCAGTATGTCAGCTCATTTAGTTTTAGCTTATTTGTGTCATCAGTGGTTATTGTTCAGCACGGGTCTTCAAACTCTTTCAGGCCATGCTTATACTTTTGTTGAAGAGAGATCAAACATCTTGCAATTTAAGCCTGGGCTTTAAAAGCATGCATGTAGTCTCATATTCATTTACGTGTAAATTGTTGCCTAGGTATATATTTCTCAGTTTATTTACATATTTGAAATGCATTATGGGACACTAATCTCTACTTTAACAACTTGATGTGGTTTTCAGTAGTAAATAAGTCTATACAGAATTTAAGTTTGCAGTTTAATATATTGACTTTTCTGAGTTTTTATTAATTAATTTATTAACTGACTTTATAATATTATATTAATTAAGGATTAAGGAAATGAACAAAATAATGAAATTTACTAGGTTGAAATACTAAAGGAAAATGCTGTATTCTTTGCTAAGTTAAATATTTATGAATTACTGGCATTTTAAAAATGTAGATAATATATATTTTTAACTACAACGTAAGTGCTTTTAATCTGTAGCCTGCTAATGTAAGGTTTAAATTAGGGCTGCACAATATATCATTTTGGCATTAATATTGCAATGTGCGCATCTGCAATAGTCACATCGCAAGATATGCAATGTTGAGTCTGAACTACACTTTCAAAAAAAAAAGGTACGAGAGCTGTCACTGGGGCAGTACCTTTTCAAAGAGTACTGCCCCAGTACTTTTTGAAAAGAGTCCTTAGTGGTACCTCAACGGTACATATCAGTACCTAAATGCACCTATAATGTATTTTTGAGGTACCAATATGGACCCTTCAGTATACCTTTTGAAAAGGTACTGCCCCAGTGACAGCTTTTCTGAGAGTACAGTTGACCAGGAGCTACAGATTTGTATTTAATGACTGTATTTATATGGACATTATTTTACGAAAAAAAAAGTTTTTTCTTACTTAGAATTTTGTCTTGTTTTTAGTCTAAATATCTAAACAAAAACAAGATTATTTTACTTACCCCATTGGCAGACCATTTAGCTTGTTTTAAAGAAAAAAAACTATTTATTTTGATTTATTTCTTCTGAAGGTCAAAACAAAGCAATATTTTACTTGATCTAAGAAGTTTTAGATATTTGGAGAAGCATTTAAATTATTCATTACCTGTTCAGGAATACCGTTAGACTCCCAAAAAAACGTCAAGTAGAGCTATTCAAATTATCTTGTGAAACTGTATTGATTTCACAATATTTATCTTAGAAAAATGTATTGCTATATCAGATTTTTCCAGTATCGTGCATCCCTAGTTTAAATATAAATTCACTGAAAGTAAATCACCCAACTTATATTTTTAATTTGATTGTTGCCATTGTTTGTTTAAATTATTTTTGTTCAAGTTTTTTAACATTACTTTCTATTTTTATTTGTTTGCAAAATTAATTTTTTGATTGATCAATTAAATTTCTTGATTAATCAAAATGTATTTTTTTAAGCATTGTTTTTTAAGCCGAAGTTAAACGACTTACATTATTAATGTAAAAATATTCATTAAAAATACAGGAATTTAGTACTGTTTAAAAATACAGTAACACGACTATTTTAATATATTTCAAAAGTGTATTCCTGTTTTTAGCAAAACAGATTTTATCATCAACATCATTCTTAAATATCTTACAAAAATAACAAAAGCTATATATGCTGATTTATCTATTCATCATCATTATCCTCAAATGCTTTTTTTTAAAGAATATTTTAATGAAATAGAAATCTTTTGTAACACTGAAATGTTTTTACTAGCACTTTCAATTTCTTTGGTAGAAAATGTATTATTCATTTATTACTTTCTTGCATCTTGAGTAATAGTATTTATAGATTGAATTGAATATAGATTAAATGTAGTTTTTGAGGTTTAGTGATCAAATTTCTAACATTTTGTTGCCATTTTTGGAGCATGTTAAATCTCTGAAACTTGAAACAGTTACTGATTAAATGGTTGCCCATATTACAATTTTAGTCTGCGCCTTTTAGATGAGTACTAGCACAAGCATACAACTTTTTCTTGACATAAAACCACAAGTTTGAAGAACTTGCCACCCCCTGCCTATTCAGTTTATTATATTTTCCTTTCCTCTTTCTTTTAATTTTTTTCATTTATTATTATTATTTATTTTACTAAATACACCATACTGCCAACCTCAACTTTCACTACTGACCTGTTTATATGCTTAATATGTAAAATGAACGACATCATATTTGTTTATGCACATCATATACTTTTTTTATTCAATTTTGTACTGTAATGATGCAGCGTGTTTAATCAAAAACATTAAAATATTATTTCATTATTTATTTATTTAATAGTATCTGTTTTTCTCTTTTGCCCGGAATGTAAAAAATATCAGATATAAATTAATTAATGTACAAAACATTTAAATATTAAAAAACAATGTTTATTATTTATTATATGTACTGAAAACTAAATAATTAATCAGAAATGTATTTCTTTTTTCTCTAGGATTTCTCTTGCATCTTAATTAATAGTATTAGAAAAAAACTGGAAACTTATTGTCTTTAAAACTTTTTAAACACAACCCACATGCATCACAGACACATGCACATTAACCAGAAAGTCCCTGCAGGTTTTCTTGAGTCTCATCGCCCAAAGAATGTAACATCTCAGACCCTACAGTGAAGCCGGAGACCAACAATAATCACAAACGATGCCTGAATCACCATCAGGCCACACAAAAACACACAGACTCGCTTCTACATTCCAATGCAATTAAAGCATCTTCTGCATGGCACGTTTCACTCAACCACTGGGGGCTTGTTAATAAGACCATCTGTGACCCGAGCGCTAACACCACATATGATCACCATGAGATAAGCTCAAATATGACACTCAGCAGATCCCACCTCACACTGCAATTATGAAAGCACTTGCCCTCCTGGAGGAACCTGTAATTCATTCCTAATGGATGGAGAAACGATTTTAAACCCAATGACAGAGCTGTAAAACAGGTTTGAATGTAAAAAAAAAAAACAGAAAGACAAACATTGGTAATTTTGAAGATATTTTAGAATTTTTAAGTGAAAATGTCACTGAAATTAAATGCTGCCTTTTTTAATCAAAAATATAAAAAATGTATTTCATTATTTGTTTTGTTTGTATATTTAGATTTCTCTTTTGCCTGCAATGTAGAAAATGATCATATAGAAATTAATTAATGTACAAAAATTCATGCCAAATATTTAAAACAAGACTAATTATTATTTATATGCACTAAAAACTAAGCAATTTATCAGAACGTTCTTTTCTTTTTTCTCTCTAGGATTTTTTTCTTTGCTGAGGATGATGTCCCGCATTCCTGCCGTCCACAAGATGAATAATAACACACTCAGAGGACAGCGGACAGATGAAGAACACATTTAAATGTAAGTGCTCTCTTTTTCATATTTGCAAATCTACTTAACAAAACAATTGGAAACACTGCTGCTACGAAAGCAGGACACAAATCATTTTTCTCTCTAAAGGTTTTCTCTTCTACACTTTAAAAAGTGATTAGTTACTTAAAGCGAGTAAACCAATTGCCCTAAAAACAACAAGTTGACTTTACAAAAATAATGTAAGTAAATCTACTGTTATAATTATGGAATTTTTTATAATTATGCAAAGTGTATTCTTTTTTTTTTAAATAAAAGTAAACAAATCACTTTTTTCTATTACACCCTTATTATTTTTTTCCCAGTTTTTCTGTATCTAGCAAAATGACAGTAAAATAAATCTCCAGTGTGTCTTCTAAATTTAATACAGGCTATAATTTGAGATTTTTTTACTTAATTAAGCACCAAATATGTAATATTGTGATAATTACAGTAATTATTATTAGTTATTATTAGTTGAGTTTAAAAAGTGAGTTCAATTTGCATTATTATAAAATTAAGTCAACTAAACAGTTCCAAGTTACAATGGGTATACTTGCTTTATATTTGTAAAGTCAACTTGTTGCTTTTAATTCAATTGGTTTACTCGCTTTAAGTAACTTTTTTAATCACTTTTTACAGTGTAAAGGCTTATTCTTAAATAATTTATTTAAGCTCTGTTTAAATGAAAAATAAAAAAATTCTAAATATGAATTTAGTTTTTGGTTTCTTTGTTCATTATATTGTTTTATTATTGTATTTATTAATTTTGAAAATAAAGGAAAACTGCTATACTCAATGTTAAATTTTTTGAAAGAATATATCACTTTTCTAAACTGGATAATAGTAAAGCATAATGATGATAATAATAATAAAGAACAAGTGACTTGTTCATGTTTAAAACTAAATTATTCAAGGTACAAGGCCTGGGCAATTAATCGAAAAGTCGACATTCCAAGCCAATAATTGATCAAATTTTTTCAATTACTTTCCTTATACCGGATGTGGAGTCACGTGACCCTGCACTGTTTGTTAATATTGTGTTACTTTGTTCTACATTGATGATGATTGGAAACTGTGCCAGAGATGTCTTGAGACGGCATATTTTTCATTACATCAAATATTTTAGTTTAAATAATAATTTTGTTTCCAGAAGATGCAAGAAATGCAGTGTTGAAATTATTATTTACACGATATACATTTCATTTCATTTAGAAGAGATGCTGCTTATTTTCTACTTTTAATAAGACAAAAACATTGAAAATATATGATTTTGTTTCCAAAAGTGCAATTTATTTATTGTTATAGTTATTTATTTTTGTTGGTTTTAGTCAGTGTGTTATTTAATTTCAGTTGTTCAATGTTGATGTTCAATAAATAATTATAGATAGTGTGTGTTTCCTTCAGTTATTTTAAAATCAAGTAATGCACCCTTCATTCAAACATTTCTCACTTGTGAGCATATTTACTGTACAAAACCTGTCTGTGAACTATGATGGCAAATTAATAATATAAATAAATAAAATAATCGTTCATTAATCATAATAGAGTTAAAATGTTCAATTAATCGAAATTTTTATTTTAGGCCAAATCCCGTAGCCCTATAAGTACTTAGTAAAACCACCTAACATTTGTACAATTGTACAGATTATCTTTTAAAGTAAACTTACTATATATATATATATTAATTTCTAAGTAAAAATTGTGTATACTTTTTTCTATAATAACATTTTACTATAAGTAAAACATGTAAAAATAAACAAAAAATAAACTACTTCTGCACCATTTTAAAATCATATTTAATGACTTTATTCACTAATCCACTCCGGGCGACATGGTGGCTCAGTGGTTAGCACTGTCGATTCACAGCAAGAGGTCGCTCGTTTGAGTTGTGGCTGGGTCAATTTGCGTTTGTGTGTGAAGTTGTTTGCGTGGGTTTCCTCTGGGTCCTCCAGTTTCTCTCACAGTCCAAAGACATGCGATATAGGTGAACTAGGTAAGCAAAATTGGCCGTAGTGTATGTGTGTGAATGATAGTGTCTGACTGTTTCTCAGTACTGGGTTACAGCTGCATGGAAGACTATCCACAGTGTAAAACATATGCTGTATAAGTTGACAGTTCATACCTCTGTGGTAACCCCTAATGAATAGTTAAAGGAAAATGATTAAATGAATGAAGAATAAGTGGCTTGTTCATGTTTAAAACTAAATAATTCTCCGTGAAGTATTTAATAAACTGTACTGTGCAAATTATTTTACAAATTTACATTTTTAAAAACTTATTCTAATTACTAATTAATAACTCCTTAATTAATTTTAACTACTCATTTTTTATTAATTATTAGCTAAATTTTACAATAAGTAAAAAAGTAAAACATTTCCCTAGATAACATTAACTAAAAAATAACTATTTCTGCACCAGTTATAATTCATATTTAATGACTTCATTCACTAATTCACTCCTAAATTATATAAACATATGAAACAGTGTGAATAACAATAAGCTACATGAATTTTTATGAACAGAATAATAACGCAGTCCATTTCTTAGATTACATAAAGTCATTTGTTTTAAGAATGCATTGTTTTGCATTTGAGAGCTTAACTTGTTGTCTTCCAGATCAGTCATACTCCATCTTTCTGCTTTTTCTGATGTTAACTAACTGCTAAAACAATGTTTGCTAAACACTGCTTCGCACAGACAAACAAACTGGTGGCAGGAACAAGTTAGGCCTGATATATACGGCAGTTCCTCTCTCAGATAAACATCATTAATACGCTACAAAGTGCTTAGCGGCGACATTGGTGCTACTTTGCCGGAGTTTGGTTTACCGTGAGGCAATGAGCTGTGGCGTTTTTGTATGATACGTGGCAGATGTCGATGACAAAATTGCCGTTTTCATGTTAAAAGTGGAACGCTGCCACATTGTCCAACAATAACAAATACCTCCTCAAATATGGTTTTATCCTAAATTATTTGAAGTGCCCGTCACACTGTTAAGATTGATCTAGGATCGTGCCGTGACGCTAAAGACCAAAGGAAAGAAATTAAGGAATATGTAAACATCAAAAATGTGAAATTGGTCGAGGCTGCATTTTTTACACTGATTGTTTGCTTATGGACAATTGTTTTTGAACTCGGAAAATTGCAAATTAGCTTAATAAAAAAATAAAAGATTGACAAACCTGTGATTTGTTTATTCAGCAGTTATCGTAATGACATTCAAGGGCATAAATTCTCAGAAATCACATTTATTTTGATCTGAAAACCCTAAATGATTTCATAACTAAGTGGAGCAGATGTACCTGCCAAAGCTTTCTGCTGAGAATCAACAGACGTTTTCTGGGATTTCTATCTCCACCTGGTGGCTCTCTGCGCTTTCACTTTCAGACATCAAGAAGCAGGTCAAAACAAAGATGATGAGATGTTGAAAACTGGTCAGTGGTCTTAGAACAACTAGAAAAAAATAATATGCCTATAAAGATAACAATATTATGCAAGTGCAGTATGTTTTTTTTATATATATACTCACTGAAAACGGTTTAATGGATTTACTTTTTTAACTTAAGTGGTTGCAAACTTGATATTGGCTGAATTAAAGCAAATTTTGTTGAACATCACTAAATTTAGCTTAATTTAGCCCATATAAGTTATTTGCAACTACACTGGAAAAAGTAGTCCTGCAAAATTGTTGCAAGCAATTTACATGGGCTGAATTTAAAAATATTAAATTTAGTAAAATTAAACTTAATTTGTTTTAATTCAGCCAATACAAACTGTTTACAACCGCTTACCTTTAAAAATCGGTAAATCCAAGGAATCATCTTTGATCGTTTCAGTGTACCTACCTTTTATTAAATTTTTATTAAATCCAATGACTCTTTTTTTTCAGTGCTGTACATGAACAGTTTCAAAAAAATGCTTAGATAATATTTTAAAGTAAATGTTATAGTCATTACTATTCTGTGAATGCAAAAAGCATCAAGTAAAAAGTAGCTTTAGAGAAATATGTTAAATTCCAGATATTATTTTGTTACACATACTTTTAAGCTACAAAATTGCTTTTTAAAGTGGTCTCTAAACTGGAATTTAAAGTTTTGTGCAGACATATTATTTCATAAAAATATAGGTATTTTATATAATACAAATATTACATAACTTTCTAAGAATCTTTTTTTTTTATTATTAGCTGTTCAGTTGGTCCTTTTTACATTTACAGTGGAACACACCAAATTGGAGTAATATACAGTGCTCAGCATACAGTATATAAGTACACCCCTCACAAATCTCTCTTTTAAATTCATATTTTTATTAGGAAGCTTTACAATATTATATCTGTGCATTTAAAATAGATTAGTCAGTACTGAAACCAAATCTGGAGCTTATCTAACAAAATAACTTACAAAAACGGTCCAAAAAATAGTACAGCCAAATTTATGTTTCAGAAAAATATTTAAAAAGAGGAAAAATCAAGAAGCAATTTTTTTTTGTAAATTATTGTTTGCAATATTTTGCTTGAATTTAACCATATTATCTTTCCATTTCTAAATATTTTCTGTGCCCATTTCTATAATCATGAAATGTGCATGTCAATTATGAGAATATTATAGTTATAAATAATTTTCACACACATCCCACAACACAATCTTCATAATCTTAAATAAATAAAAAAATCATAGTTTAACCAATTTTTTTTACAGACATATTATTTCTTTTTTAAAAATGTAGTTGTTTTTTAGGAAACAATATGTATGTTTTTGTAGGAAATATAAAAATTATTAAAATTTTTTCCTTTGATTTTTTTTTTTTTTTTTCGTTTAGCTTTTTTGGGATTAGCTGTTCAATTGGACTTTTTTTGTTTTTACTGGAGCCTGCCAAACTGGAGTAATATAATATAATATAATATAATATAATATAATATAATATAATATAATATAATATAATATAATATAATCTGTTTGCTTTAAAGTACTGTTGTTCGACTTTCTTTGCAGAAATTAAATGTGCAAATAATCTTGCTAACAGTGTTAATCTTGATCTTCTCTATTTACACGATTAAATTTCCATTATGTGAAATGTACACTCCTCTGTTATCATGGACATCTCAAATAAATGTGATCAGAAAATGAATCAACTGTGACAGGCCTATTTCAATAATCATGAAATGTGCAGGTCAATTATGCGAACATCATAATCATAAAAGTATTTTCACACACATTCCACAACACACTGTCCATAATCCTAGATACGGAAAAAAAATAGTTTAAACAAAATATCTGACAACTCAATTTTGTGTTATAGGTCAACATAAAATATATGGTTTAAAATCTATACATCAGAATACGACAACTCCATGAACAGCGTATTAGCAGTGTTGACCTTGGCTTGGCTCATAGTAATGATTTGGCCGGAGCCGCCGGCTGGACTCGCTGGTGTTTTTGGCTTTAGTGTCGTGTTGTAATGAACAAAAGCACAAAAAAGTGCAGCTCGGCTCCCAATGGACAATGTGGTTGTAAATGGGGGGATTGTGTGTGAGTCGAGAGTTTCTCCAGGGCATCAGAGCTGAATGGTACAGTAGCATGAGGCCATTTAAAAGTAATTAGCACAGCATGTTCTAGTGAACGTGTGCAGTCCTGCCATCCCACATGAAGCCGGAGGAACATGTGAGCCAAACTGACTGAATGTGCCATTACAGCATGTGAACAGACTTCAGATATACATAATGAGCAACTTCATGCATTTAGAAATGAAATGAATGCATAATGCAAAAGCTTAAAAGTTGATTTAATGCATTCAATTAAATAATTTACTACAAAAAAGGTTTCACCCTTCACTTCTTCCTTTTTGAGTTTCTTCTGTTGGACACAAAAAAAGATATTTTGAAGAATGTTGTGACTATGTACTGTGTTTTCCAATATGGACGTCAATGGTGTTTCCAACATTCTTCAAAGTATTTTATTTTGTGGTCAACAGAAGAAACACAAAGCACTTGAGGGTGGGAAAATAGTGAGTAATTTCCATTTTTGTAATAATAATAATCATTATAATAAGATTAATAATAACTTGCTGAAATGTAATAACGCATCCACCCTATCCCCACACCTGTGTAAGTCATCTTACAATACATACATAGATTTATGTGAACTATCTTTTTAATGTAATTAATTAATTAGTTATGAAAAATAATGTGCTGACATTTAAACGTATCTGCCTCAACCCCACACCTGTGTAAGTCATCTTATAATACATTTTATACAGTTTTTTTTTTAAGATATTGGGGGAAAAGTGTGTGATTTATTAGTTTTCATCTCATAATTATATGATATAATATAGTTTTGCAACATCACTAAGTGCTGTTTTTGATCTAAATAACAGTGAAAATGTCTTAAAATAATATACATCAGGTCAGTAAGTAAGAACTTAGTAATCTTAGATAATTTTAGGCCGTATGGTCTGTTTTTGTCAATACAAACTAAAGCCACAACAGAACTGCTTTGAGTCTCTGATCAAGACACCTGAGTTTCCTTTCTGAATGAATCTGCATTTTGAACAAACCAAGTGAATCAATCATTCATTTAAAATACATTGTTGTAACTTACAGCAATTAGCAAATAACTGTGACTTACGTCATTTAACTTTAGTTTCTTATTCAATAGCAATCTAAATAATTTTATGTTTTCATTTTAATACAAAAAATAAAATAAATAAATACAGAAATGTCAGAATGTTTTAGGCAGAAATGTAAATTCTGCCATCACTTTCATGTTGGTCAGTTAAGTTATGCAACTGTAAGTAATGTTTATTCAGCAATAATTATCCAGCACCAATAGAAAAACTGTTAACGTCAGAGCTTATCGATACTTCGGTCCTTTATAATTTAGCACCGATACTGATATAGTACTGAATTTCGGTACCCATCACAACTGATTCTGAATGAATCTGCATTTGGAACAAATCAAGTGAATCAGTCATTCATATAAAAGAGCCGTTCATTGCTGAAAGTATCATCTTGAAAAAATTTAGTGAATAAATAACTGTGACTTGCGACATTTAGCTTGAGTTTCTTATTTAATAGCAATCTAAATAATTTAATATTTTCATTTTAATACAAAAAAATAAAATTGAATAAATACAGAAATGTCGACATATTTCAGCAATAGACGTAAATTCTGCCATCGCTTTCATGTTGTTTCAAACATATTTTAAAGACAGCTATTCTGGAGCTGCAGTAAATGCTCTGTAAACATTGAAATACCAATTAAATACCACAAAAGACATAAAAAGTCATGACCATACTAGCCTAAAAGTTTGCCCACCATAATGTTTTTAAATTAAAAATATTTATTCCTAAGGCTAGTTTTTATGGTCTGCTTTTGTCAATATCAACTATAAAGCCACGACAGAACTGCTGTGAGTCTCTGATCAAGGCACACTCGAGTTTAAGAATGAATCTGCATTTTGAACAAATCAAGTGAATCAATCGTTCATATAAAAGAGCTGTTTACTTCACTGCTGAAAGTAACACCTTAAACGAATTAAGTGAATAACTGACTTACCATTGTATTGTATCTGTAAAATCTTGTAAATGTCTACTTGATACATTTAGCAATTATGCAATGCACTTAATTTGCGATTATTGTAAAAAAATGTTCTCAATCCACAGTCCTGGTTAACAACAAGCAGCAAGTGTGTTCATTTAAAACCAATTTTGTGAGTCAAAAGAAACAGAGTGCACGACTACAAAAGTATCATTCACTGCCATGAAACAGTGGATGCATTTAATTGTTTGAACATATAAAAATAAACCACAACAAAGCAACACACATTTTGTACAAATAAAAACCTGAAATAGTTCCATTGACAAAGATTCTGAGTGTTTCGATTGGGAAAGGTGGATACAAGATTTACATTGGTAACTAAAACACTGCAATTTATGAGCACAGTAAACCTGGTTAAGAATGTACATACTCTATTACCAAAAATAAAACTCATGGCATGATAGAATGGATCTTTAAAATAGCTGCTTAATAATAATAACGATGTAACATTTCGTATTGATGAGCAGTTGCACTTGATTTGATGAAAACGATAAAGACATATGGTTTTGCTAAGACAAAAAATAAAAGGAACTATTGCCCAATGTTAATGATAGAAGTGTCCTAAGGGGCTCAGAAACTGATAAAATATTTCAAAGAAAACCTCTTAAGAATTATACAAGTATAAAAGGCTACAAACATTAATAAATTACATCACTGACACAGAAAACACTTCACAAGGTGCTAGTAAAATAACTTTAAAATCCATCAGGGGTATTTTAGCTCAAATGTCAGGCTGGTCGTAGAAACTTGATTTTTTCTCTCTCTTCTCCCCATCATAAATGAATCATAATACACATGGTTTTATGCATGTAAGGCCATATGAGAATAAATGTTACACTGTTTATTTTGTTCTCCAGGCAACACCTTTTGTCTAATGTAACAGAATGAAACAAAACAATTGTAAAAAAAATAAAAAAAGAAATGATTAAATCAAATCTGGTATTCTGTGTCAAACGAAAACATTTAATTTTTAAACGTACTGACTATTTCTATATCTTTATATATATTTTTCCGTCTGTAATTAGCAAAAACTAGTAAAAATGTATAATGAAGTATTAAGGAGGAAAAAAAAGGATACAAAAAGTAGTCATTTAAAAAGCTATATACAGGCTACATTCTACATACTGTACTGTGAAGCAATATAAATGCATATTTCATTCTAGGGTAACTGGTGCTGCCTGTGAAACAAACAGAAGACAGAAAGTATCCCCATGTAGTGAAATGTCCTGGATGAGGCTTATCATCAGTGCTGGAGATCCCATTGATGTAGTGTTACCTTGTCTGTTTTTGTTTGGGCCGAGTGTTTCGTATGGAACTGTAATAAGAGCTACATTGTCAAACAATAACATAATGCGAAAAACAGGATGACATGCGATTGATTGTAGTATCAATGTCTAAAAATATATATATATAAATATAAATAAAATGTAACTTTTGTATGGCTGAAATTAAATATTTCAGACATGAAACTTACTGGAAATATGGTTTGATATTGATATGCGTGTTTAATAATCCGTCATTATATAAAAATCGACGTTTTTTCATCACAAAATCATATTTCTTTTCCTATGTTAGTAAATAAAATAAGAATAACAACATAAAGCCGCTTTACTAATTCCTATTTGTGCTTCACTGATGTTTTGTAAGTGCCTTCTGGCTTTTTCAAATCTACCTATGACATGAAAAATTATATTAAGTCAATAAATATCATCTGTGATAGTGCTTTGCAAACAGAAAAGTACTCTTTTTATTTAGCCGTGTTTTTTTGTGTTGTCTGTTCATCTCTTTTGTTTAAGGAAACTTAAAAGGGTAAAAATCTAAATCAAAATCACCCGGGAAGTTATTGAATATCATCATATGTTTAGAAATACTTGTTTAAAAAAATGAATGATAAGCCACATCCAAAAAGCAGTAATGAACTTTCCGTGTGCAACCTTCCAGCAAACTCTTCCCCCTTCGAAATTATAATGCATGCAACTGGAATACATGCAGGGGATACTTTCTTTATCTTGGAATGACTGCTATGTATCTTATAATATATTAGCAACCCCTGATAAAACTGATAGCCGTAGTAAAACAAGACAAAAATCTTCTTACAAAATATTAATAGCAGGTATTCTGTACATTTTTTAATATCTGAAAGTTATAAAGTAAAAGAAGAGGCAAAAACCTATCTGAGCTATGTTCTTCTTAGAAATTGAAAACTTGTGGGATCCGTTATGATTTTTTTACTCCGCGTCCTCCCGTCTGTTTCAGTCTCATGGAGGGAGAGAGGGAGGGATCAGTCCGAGGGTCCATAAACATCAGGAGAAAGTCTGAGTCGCCCTCATTGTCCGTGTTACAGCAGGAGTTTGCCATTACGGTGAATCTTTAAGATTTTTCCAAGTCTCTGTTTGGCGGTGGCCATTCCTTTCTTTAGCCTCTTGGCTGAGAGCGAGATGAAGTGAAATGGTTAGCATGTGCAAAAACACTGTGTATCAATGCATTATTACACCACAGCTGCGTCAATCCATTACGAACAGTGCAAAGTAAACAAACCTTTAAACATGAATGCATATTCATCACAGAAGGTTCTATTAAAGGAGAAATATTTCAGCTCATTTTCAGTTGAGTTTCTTTCAGTTGAACACAAAAGAAGATACTATAAAGAATGTTGGAACCTCAGTAGCCATTTACTTTCATAGCATACTTTTTTTCCTATAAAGGATGTCAATTGCTAACTATTTCTAACAAATTTATAACTATTTCTTGTTATACCCTTTCTGAGGCATATGTAAAGGGTTTTTTAAGTAGTTTTCTTAATATGTTGTAATGAAATCTGTGTTTTTGAAGTCAATGAAGATAGTAGAAGTCAATGATTTATTGTAATTATACATATTTACTGTTCCAAAATATTATAAATATTTGCTAAAAGGTCATATAAATTGTGTTAAAGGAGGACAAATGTTGCTGTTTTTTACTAAGACATTTAAATAAAATGATTTTACAGCGGTAAACACAATACTGTGATACCTTGAAACCATGATCTTTTTATCCAAGGTTATCATTCCGTCAGAAACTTATACTGGCCCATGCCTAAAGTGCACTCATGTAGAACAAATGACCAAAATCTATCAAGGAAATAAAAGACTTAAGGTGGTTCAAAAAACAATCAAAAGATGGTTGTTTGATGAGGATAGTTAGTTTGCATGGTGGATGATGATTTCATTTTATGTTTTGTATTGTGAATAATTTTGTTCCTGTTTATAAATGTGGAGGTACAGTTTGTTTTATACATTAACTGTATTTTGCAGCCATACTTTGTTTTAAACAGCAAGGACCACAATGGAAACAAGCCCAGGGCTTTATTGTGTTTTTATTCTCAATGATTTTATTTCAAAATGTATGGGATACTTGTAGTTTTGTACAATTTGTCTGGCAAATAAAAATGTAATCCACCATTCTTCAGAATATATTCTTTTGTGTTCAACAGAGGAAAGAGTCTCGTGTAGCACTTAAGGGTGAATAAATGAATAGTTTTGTTTGGGTGAAAATTTTTATCAAATGTAAATCCTAAAAAACTGTTTTAGATTGTTATCTTCTATATTAGTATAATTATTAATATTTATGTATTTTATCTTACGTATTGTTTATAGCTGTGGACGACTTTTTTTTTTTTTTTAATTTTTAGAATAATAAAAAAGTGATATTTATAAAATGTGGTAAACTTGATCTGTTTGTCATGACAAAGCTAGAGAAGCTGATGAGGCAATAAACTCAAATCTCTCTCTCTCTCTCTCTCTCTCTCTCTCTGGGTGAACTGTTCCTTTACGATGAGACACTACTTAATTGCACTTTATCAATGTGTATCATGTTTTTAGGGCTATTAGCTTGAAATGAGTGCTTTTTTTCCTCCTTAATGGAGTGATAAATCAGCTGCACTTTATATCAAAGTATATCCATATCAGTATAATCAAGCTTATTACAGGGGAATATATTTATACATATTTTGTCTGATTATAAAAACTGTTTTATTCTACAATTATAAAAAAGTATTCTCTTCCTGGCTCTTTGCAGTATTTCCTGACTTATTAGAGTCCACAAATTTAAAATGTTAAAATTTTACTTTAGTAGGCCTAAACCTGACTTCATCCAGTGTTTCGATTTTTGTGCTACAAACTAGGGCTGCACAATACTGGAAAAAAACTGACGTTGCAATATTTTGTTTTTCTGCAATATGTATTGCGATATGAATAGAATTTCACAATATGACTAATAACTGTATTTGGAAAGAATTTATAATTTTATATTGATTGTGATGATTTTGTTCCAGCATAAAATATAATATAATAAACATATTACAAGCATAAATTAGTAAAAACAAAGATACAAATTAAACAAACAGTGCTTTATGGTTCTCTGGAGAGCCTAACAGTGTTGAGGCACAGAAATGAAAGGATCAAATTTAAAATAACACTAAAACCTTTCATAAAACATCCATTCTTGTCTCAGGACAATTTGAAAAAACTTTTGTGATCCAGTCAAAGTTGACTATTATAGTCTTTATTCTAGAAATAATTCAATGCAATTATTCTTTGTTAAAGCCACACATTTAATCATTTCTAGTGCCCAAATGGTTTAAATTCGCTTAAAATCTTGCATAGTCACATGCAGATCTAAAAAAATCTGGTTAATTACAATCGCAACTCAACATTGCAGATTTGCACATTGTGATATTAATGATGAAACGATATATTGTGCAGCCCTACTAGAAACATATGCAAATTAGCACATATTTCCTAATGAAATGCCTCATTTGCGTATTTAAACATAACGTTTAAGAAAACCTCAATTATAGAAATAATTCTGATTCTTAATTTTGAAATCATCTGTGGAAGTATGATGATTACTATTAGTTTTATTGTTATGTCTTTGCTTTAATACTCATCACAGAAAACGCTATTAACATTTATGCTGAAATCACCTTTGGAATCTGTCGAGTTCCCTCGTTCGACTTTTGCTGGCGGGACTGATGAGGCGTTCTGAGATGACGATGATGATGAAGGCCGTCTGTGGCTGAGGAAGACTCCGGGGGCCATGGGTTGCGAGCCGCCGGCGCTTTTGCCCGTTCCAGTGCTGTATTCGTGATCGGCCATGTTGCTCTCGGAGTCTGGAGTGGGTTCTGGAGAGCTGCTGTCATGAGAGAGTTTGTGAGACTCCTCTGCAACTATGGGCTTCTTTTTGGCGCTCTTTTTCTTCTTCTTGATCTTCTGCTCCTCCTGTAGTAAGATGGAGTTAGTAGAGGCATTTGGCGAAATTGCTTTTACAGATGTTTTCTATAAAAGTAGAGGCTATTAGAAAGGATTCAAAATTCTTGAGTTCATCTCTTTGGTGTAATGACACTCGACCTCTAGACGTTTCTCCAAAACCAGATGATTGGGTTCTGCAGGGTGATTTGGAAATGATCCAAAGAGCATCATGTACTTGGATTAAAGGAGTTCAAAATTTAAATGGTCAATACATCAAATGTGTGACCTTACATTCAGCAGGATTTCAAAATAGACATTTGGACTTTATTTTAAATGAAAACAATGATATAGTTTTATGCATTATTTGCTAGGGCTGTATTTGTAAACGCATAATTAAGATTGTGATTTAAATTCAATTAGGCTGGATGTGCTTGTTTTTAGGGCTACACTTTGGCCAAATTGTTATTATCGTTTTAAATATTAGAACAGCACTAATAGTAGATACTAATACTCTGATCATGATTACAAATTAATAAGAAAACATTAAAAAGTCCCCCAAAAATTATTTGACAATTGAATATTGCATTTTTGAATGCATGTTATTACCTAGCAGATACACACAATCATAAGTTGTTAATTTTAGGTTACATTAAGGTCGTTACATCAAGTGATCAAAATTCAATGTCTAGCCAGCATCTAAGAATGTTATTTTGACGTCCATTAATGACATCAAATGATGTTGACTTTTGGTTGATTTAGGTTGTGTTGGAAAGTCACCAAAATCCAACATTGAGCCAACATCTTAAACCAACATCATATTTGACGTCTAATACTGAAATTTATTTGTTAGGTATGGCAACCAAAATCCAACCTTTGATAGACATCATAGTGGTAACATCAACACAACGTCAGGATGTAACATCAATAGACGTTGATAATTGTTTGATTTTAGGTTGGACACTGACGTTAGCCTGACATTGGGTTCTGACGTCAACCCGATTTTCATTTCCAAACAAAATGCCACCTCCCCACGACATTGGGGTACAACGCCAATCTGACATCATGTTAACGTCCTGTGCCTGCTGGGTAGTGGCCTAATCTCCTATAGCATCAGCCTTAACTAAACATCTTTCACTGGCCAATAACCCTCCTGAAGCCATCTGACTGACATGTTATTGAACCAATTGCAGTTTGTTTTGTTCAGCGTCATGTTTAGAGACAAAAAAAAATGTAGTGTTGTGGTCCCTTCACATGTTCTTAGATGTACTTTAAAGACATAAAGTGGCATACTTTTGAAAACCAAGCCTTTAATTGAGCATGACAATTGCTAATTGTCACAACTGTAAACATGACGAATTTCTTCTTCCATTTGATAAGTTTTGAGTTCCAGGTAACGAATGCAACACACTCGCAAAAATCAGATGATGCCTTAGGAACTCATGAAGTGTTTCCAAATTTGTAAGTCATATGCATCAGGCCAAGACTTTAAGTGGCCCAATCTCAAAGCAGATAAAGAGAGTTTGGGCAAAAATTTACTGAAAATGGTGACATGAAAACACTTGTGATTGTGTGAAAAAAGAACGAAAATAGTAATGTATGAACAAACTCAACAATGGCAAAATAGATCGCCATTGTAATTGCACCACCATTTCATAATATTGGTTCATGTTACTACAAACTCAACAATGGCAGAATAAATTGCCATTTTAATTATGTCACCATTTCATAATATCAGTTCATGTTACTACAAATGCAACAATGGCAGAATAGATTGCCAATGTAATTGTTTGTCACCATTTTATAATATCAGTTCACGTTACTACAAATGCAACAATGGCAGAATAGATCGCCAATGTTAATGCGTCACCATTTCATATTATCGGTTCATGTTACTACAAACTCAACAATGGCAGAATAAATCACCCTTGTAGTTACGTCACCATTTCATAATATCAGTTCATTTTAATAAATTGGCATTGTAATTGCCTCACCATTTCATAATATCAGTTCATGTTACTACAAACTCAACAATGCCAGAATAAATCGCCATTGTAGTTGCGTCACCATTTCATAATATCGGTTCATGTTACTACAAAGTCAACAATGGCAGAATAGATCACAATTGTAATTGCCTCACCATTTCATAATATCGGTTCATGTTAATAAATTGCCATTGTAATTGCCTCACCATTTCATAATATCGGTTCATGTTAATAAATTGCCATTGTAATTGCCTCACCATTTCATAATATCGGTTCATGTTAATAAATTGCCATTGTAGTTGCCTCACCATTTCATAATATCGGTTCATGTTAATAAATTGCCATTGTAATTGCCTCACCATTTCATAATATCGGTTCATGTTAATAAATTGCCATTGTAATTGCCTCACCATTTCATAATATCGGTTCATGTTAATAAATTGCCATTGTAATTGCCTCACCATTTCATAATATCGGTTCATGTTAATAAATTGCCATTGTAATTGCCTCACCATTTCATAATATCGGTTCATGTTAATACAAACTCAACAATAGTAGAATAGATCACCATTTTAATTGCCTCACCATTTCATAATATTGGTTCATGTTACTACAAACGCATCAATGGCAAAATAGATCACCATTGTAATTGCGTCACCATTTCATAATATCAGTTGCTTTGAAGCTGACCTATAGATATTTAGTATTTTAAATAACTGCTTCATAACGAACGTAAAGCATTAACCTGATGCGACAATTTAGCTGCTGCGGCTGCCAGTCCTGTCTCTATAGATGCCACACGTGCCCCTTCCCGAGCTGGTCTCTCTTGCCGCGGCACAGTGGGCCCAACTCGAGCTGCAAAAGTGAATAAATACTCATGAACATAGTGACAATCATGAATATAATCCCACATGATTACCTCTACATAACAGTCAAGAGTCCTACTTGAAACTGCAGGTATCATACTACCTGTTGGACTGTATGGAGTGTCGTCTGTATTTTTCCTTTTTTTCGATCTCGATTTGAAAATGGGGTTATCCTCCTCTGATTCCAGAGACGGATAAACTGGAAACAAATAGGAGAAATACTAGATTAAAAAAGGAAAGTCTGTTACTCTATACATGGCACTGTTGATTTGGCTTCTCATAGTCTTTGAAAGATCACTTAATAAAATGCGCAATATCAAAGTGCACTACATTTTAAACACACAGCTCAAACATGAAAAACCACCCTGTTTTTGCACTCCATAAACTACAGCGCTAAGTATTTTCCCATTGGATGGGATGTTAGCGTGACACAGATGCACGGCAGCTGTTCTTTGCTCTGCATGCACCTAAGTTTCTTTGAAGTCAACCACTCAAGAACACGCAATTTCCAACAATTAAATGATCAGAACCAAGAAAAAAAATGTTTAGAGAAAGGAGGAATGCAAGTGCTCTTGATATAACGCTCTCTTAGTGTGAGTCTGAAGGGGAATGTGCGTGCTAGTAATGACTAATTAGGGTATCAGATCAAAAAGCATTTAAAACAACAGTTTAAAACTCATGCTAATGGATTATTAACAGGCTTCTAATGGTCTTGCTGTTCTTGGAAAGGGTTCACAAAAGCTATAAAAGGGACCACTCAGAAAGGAGGGCTTGAAAAGTTCTTGCTGAGAGTAAACACTGCTGTCAGTTTGCAGTGAATGAGAACCCTTAAGTTCAAATCAAACTCTAATCAGAATGTTGATAGCGCAGATTTACACTGTTTTGCTTTGCTCTAAGGGCACCTGCATGGCAATTCCAAGTCGTCATGAAACATCCTTGACAAATTGTCTCAGAGGAACTAATTGGTCTTGATAATAGTGCAAACAAGCTATTCAAGATGAAGGTATGAGAGAACTGGAATCTGTTCTCCAAATGGCTTCTAAAGGGATAGTTCGGACACAAGTGAAGAATCTGTCATTATTTACTTTTTATGTCATTCCAAAACTGGATGACTTTATTACTTCCAAATGTTAAGGGTCCAACATGGTCCCATTAAAGGGATAGTATACTCCCTATTTAATATACTCACTATTTAGTCACCCTTGAGTGGTTATAAACCTTTATGAATCTCTTTATTCTGTTATGAAGATGTTGTACACATGAGAAGATAAGAAATGAAGCTGAAAACCTGTAACCATTGCCTTTCATAGTAGGAAAAACAAATAGTTCAATGTTTACAGCTTTCTTTTTTCTATTTACCAGAAGAAAGAAACTCAAACTGGTTTGATAAAAATAAAAGGTGAGTACATTTTTTGGTGAACAATTCTTTAAAGCTGCATAATTTAGTATAACTTTATTTTATACTGACATTTTATTTTATGGTGTCTTTTTTTACACATTTGCTAATCGGAAATTTATCTGGCAATTATTTTACACAGTGGATATTCTTCCTGCCACCACCCAGTACTGAGAGTACAACCCTCAGTGCTGGGAAAAAACAGACACTCCCATCCACACAATGTGAACAATTTTAGTTTATTCAATTAAACTAAATTGTTAAAATGCCTGGAACTGGAGAACATGCAAACTCCACACAGAAAGGCTCCTGGTCCTTCTGGGACTCAAACCAGCAACCTTTTTGCTCTGAGGCAACAGTGCTAACCACTGACCCACCGCACCACATTGCAATGCCACATGTAACTAACCCTTAACCTAAGCCTAACCATGTAGCAAATACATAAAGTTAATTAATATTTCTCAGTACCTAAATGTATAGTTGCATTATTTATTTATTTATTTTCTTTATTTAGCCAGGAGATCACATTGAGACAGTACTATCTATTCTTCCAGTGAGACCTGGTCAAGACGGTTGCACAAAAATACACACTAAAAAAATAAATAAAAAAAAATCATAGAAAACAATACCACAAATTTACCATTCGTAAAAAAGATCAAATCATTAAAAACAATTACAGGTATCCTTTAAAACGTTTTACAGAAGATGTTTAATGGTATTAGAGTCGATTGTAACAAAGACAACAACAAAAAATGGTATTAAAATAAGTTATTTAAAAGAAACCATGTTAATTGCTGCAGTCTAATAATTACTCTTATGACAACATGTGATTGGGTTTCATCCTCATTTTCATCACGCTTTACATTGGCATCAGTGTGTTTTGGTTCGACACAGTGAAGTGCGAATACCTTGTTTTGGTGCCTTCTCTCTTCACATCCCATAATGATCACATTAGGTCAGTAAGTGGAAAGTAGGTGATCTGTTTGCATTCAACTGCATTTGACCATGTGCATTTTTACACTATGAAAACAGTCACAATCATTGCTTGTGTTTTTACTACCTCTGGAAGTGACTGAAAGTGGAAAAGCTTGAAATGTTTGAAACCCTGTTAAAATCAGCAATTAGTGACCATTTGTGATTTAAATGATGGAAAAAAACATCACAATATGTCAGAGATGCCCAAACAAGGGCCTGCGGGCCAAAGTTGGCCCGTTGTAGCCTTTGGTTTGGCCCAACATCCCATCTGAGAAAGGAGTATAAATGATGGGCAGGGTTGGGGCCAATGATTTTAACAGAGGTTGTAATTTCTAGCAAAACTTCATTCTGTTATAAATGGGATGGTTATTACTGTAATAAGTTTATTATAAAGACGTAAAAAATGTATACAGCTTTAGTTAATACAAGGCAAAGTTTTCTAGCTATTTCAAATACTATTAAATAAATTCGGATGTACCCATGGCAGCTATATTTACCTTCGGCCACTAGCCTTAATCTAGTTTTGTTTTTGGCCTTTTATAGGAAAAGGTTTGGGCACCCCTGCACTATGTAAATGAGGTATACGACTGCACTGGCTGTATTACTGGATGAATCATCATTTTTGACTAAATCTCCAAACAAATTATTCAAGAAAAAATACATTTTCAGGGACAGTCACTTGTTGCCTCTACCTCTATCATAGACAGTTGTAACATCGTATCTAGAACTAGCACATCTGTGATATAAGAAGTTATAAATGCAAATAACGTTACTGTGAATATTGAAGACTATTGTTTAAATACCATACATGTAAACTGCATTCTCAGTTTCAGATGCAACACAAACAGACTTTAATCACACTGATCAAACGCAAAAAAAAGTCTAAATCTAGATTGCAATCTTTTAACAATTACTCTTGCGAGCTCTTCAACAACAGCCCTTATTTACATTACATAAACAAAAACAATGAGATTTTTCAGAGCATTTTCTGTGATCTTTAGAAGACAGCCAAAATGTTGTGGGTGAACCAAGTACTTACCATAATCCGAGTCCTTAAAGCAAGCCTCCAGATGGTCCTGGTCATCATCGAACATGTCCGAACTGTCCACGCTGCTGCTCTTTTGGGTCTTTTTGGGCAAGCGTTTGGCAGGTCGTTTGCTGTTCCCTCCTGCTCCGGCCGCACGGCTTGGCTTCTTGCTGGCTGCGCTGCTGTGCGAGTTGTTCTTAGCTTGGCTATTGCTCCAGAAGGGTTGCAGGCAAGAGTCCGATGACTGCAGGTTAGCCATGGACAACATGCCCTGGATGGCCTCCTGTGTGCTGGGGGATGCAGGTGGCTGACTGTAAGTCCATCAATAAGAAATACACAACACACATGTACATTACTCCAAGTGTCAGTGGGAATGAGAAGCGATTCGAGTTTTAGGAAGTGAGTCGGATGATGGGAAGCTATGGGGATGGAGATGAACACTTAGAGATGATGTGTGTCCTTTTTGCAGAACTGATGTGACAGGTAATGTGTAAATAGATGTGTTTGCATCCCAGATCCATGTTTTATTTATATTATAAATATGAATATTGAGAAAACTTTGCTAATGAAGCAATACTTAAGGCCAAATTATTGTCACATGACTTTAGTGAGATCAATTATGATGAACAAGTTAATATCTGTATATTGTAATTCCTTCAAATCTTCCTTCGTAAAAACTTCTTAATA
The DNA here is from genome assembly GCF_052040795.2 of Danio rerio. Classification (NCBI taxonomy): domain Eukaryota; kingdom Metazoa; phylum Chordata; class Actinopteri; order Cypriniformes; family Danionidae; genus Danio; species Danio rerio. Next base: position 30,240,795 of record NC_141031.1, read on the forward strand.
AAAAAAAAGATAAATGCTTGCAAATATAGGTGTCAAAGATGTCCAAAGCAAATTATCAGATCTTTTTATGTAAAAAAAATGCATAAGAATCAACTAATCCTTACTCATTAAAATGTGCATAAGAGTATGGGGTCATACAAAATTGTATTATATTTTAAAGAATAATAAAAAAAATAGTATTTTAATATGTCAAACATTATATCAAAATATAGATATCAGTGCTTCCCACAAAGAAATAAAAACCGAATATCTCTGAAAATTGAAATAATTACAAGATTAAAACTTAATTTAAAGATTAAAGCTTATTTAAATAAGGTAAATGCGTTGATTAACCATTAATTATGGTGTACAAATATTTTGCAGCCAGTTTAGACCAGTCATTTTCCATCTCCTTCAACCATATAGTAAACTATTTCTAAGTGGTGTTTTTTTAGATTAAGTAATCTATTGTTTACTTTTTCTCTCTGTCTTGCGGCTGTGCACACTGTCAGCTGTGAAGTAAGTGGAAAGTAGTATTTAAAGTAGTAATGCAAAAACGCATACAAGCTTTGGAAAGCGAAAGCTGAATCCCAGACATTTTAGGAGATTTAGAGACCCAGACTGGACAAACTTTTGAAGTCCTAAAAAGGTGCGCCTCTGTGGGTCTGCAAAACAAGTGAGATTGTCTGTTGCGAGTGCTGACAGGTCTCACACACAGAGAACGAAATGGGTAAACGAGAGAAGATTCCACTACTTAATCGATAGCGGATGTTTGGTTATATTGGGTGGATATAAAAAAAATGTTAAAGGATGTTAATAATGGTTCAAAAAAATTCACTAAATATACTTGGGCAGTCGTTAATGTACTAATTAATATACATGTGTGGCCAGCCCACAAAAAGTCTATGTGTGGGAAGCACTGGATATCGTAGATACGTGTGTGTGTGTGTGTGTGTGTGTGTGTGTGTGTATATATATATATATATATATATATATATATATGTACAGTTGAAGTCAGAATTATAAGCCCCCTTGACTTATTAGCGCCCCTGTTTATTTTTTTCCCCAATTTCTATTTAATGGAGGAAATATTGTTTCAGCACATTTCTAAGCATATTAGTTTTAGAAACCTATTTCTAATAACTTTTAGAACTTAAAACTTTTATTTATTATAACTGATTTATTTTATCTTTGTCATGATGACAGTAAATAATATTTTACTTGATATTTTTCAAGACACTTCTGTACAGCTTAAAGTGACATTTAAAGGCTTAACTAGGTTAATAAGGTGAACTAGGTAGGTTAGGGTAATTAGGCAAGTTATTGTATAATGATGGTTTGTTCTGTAGACTATTGAAAAAAAATAGGTTAAAGGGGCTAATAATTTTGTCCCAAAATTGTTTTCAAAAAAATTAAAAACAGCTTTTATTCTAGCCGAAATAAAACAAATAAGACTTTTTCCAGAAGAAAAATATATTATCAGACATACTGTGAAAATTTCCTTGCTCTGTTAAACATTATTTGGGAAATATTAAAAAAAGAAAAACAAAAGGGGGCTAATAATTCTGACTTTAACTGTATGTATATATATATATATATGTGTGTGTGTGTGTGTGTGTGTGTGTGTGTGTGTGTGTGTGTGTGTGTGTGTGTGTGTGTGTGTGTGTGTGTGTGTGTGTGTAAATTATTAGCCCCCCTTTGACTTTTTTTCTTTTTTTAAATATTTACCAAATAATGTATAACAGAGCAAGGAAATTTTCACAGTATGTCTGATAATATTTTTTCTTCTGGAGAAAGTCTTATTTCGGCTAGAATAAAAGGAGTTTTTAATTTTTTCAAAAAACATTTTAAGGTCAAGATTAATAGTCCCTTTAAGCTATATATTTTTCTATAGTCAAAAAATAATAATACCATCGTTGAGCAAACCATCATTAAACAATCAACTTGCCTAATTACCTTAACCTGCCTAGTTAAGCCTTTAAATGACACTTTAAGCTGTATAGAAGTGTCTAGAAAAATATCTAGTTAAATATTCTGTACTGTCATCATGGCAAAGATAAAATAAATCAGTTATAATAAATGAGTTATTAAAACTATTATGTTTAGAAATGTGTTGAACAAATACTTCTCTCCGTTAAACAGAAATATATATAATATGGTAGTATGTAGTGTAGTATATTTTTTTAATACTGAAATCATTACACACATCACCTTTAAGCCATAAACATGGTTGATGTCAATCATGGAGAAAGGACTTTTCCACTGCAGCTGATTTATGACATCATTATCTGCACTTTTGTAAAATAGGAGACAACGTTTGTAATTATCTATAATCAACTGAACATGTGTGGGCCTGGCGAACGAACGTAAAATCCAATAATTAAGATTCAAAGCAGTGCAAGGTGTTTTTAAGAAGCAAACCCAAAGCTACCTCCATAAACTCAAACATACTTCCATTACACTGAACTTTCATTCAACCAAATCTAAGAGCTCAACGCAGAACTTACCTGTTCTCTCCTATAATCACATCTGCTCATGCATTAAGCCTTTTCTAACTTCCCTCTCTCTCACCAAAAATCCAAGTTTATTCCCTCATGTAAGAAATCACAAATCTGCACGTCAAAAAGATTATTCTACCATGCAAACTAATCTGACTATTGTGTCCACATCTGCTTTCGAACTTGAGGAAGCCAGCAGAAAACTACAGATTTAGCCTGTGCAGATTACCACCTATTAAGTGATTAACCAGTGAGGTGGAACAATGAGTCAAGAGCTCGTTTAATGTGGTCGCAACCAACTGAGAGCATTTCCTCCCCACGATCCTACAGTCGTATGTCAGCTTTAAAAGCACTGAAAAAAAATATATATAATTTGAGAAATTAACATATTTCAGCCATGTTTTCGCTCTCATTTTGCGTTTGAGCTGATTTGCAGCTTTCAGCGCAGTGGAAATAGACCATCAAAAATGTGCCCAAAACAGCAAACAGTAAAAATGAAGAGGAATGGCCTAAAGCTTTTGCAGCGTTTGACAAATTAATAGTGCGGAGGGATTAAACAAATAATGCCAGCACATGTAAACCGCTTAGAAAGAGCCGTGCAAACTATTACTTTGGCCATTGTTCGACATACACTCGAAACATCTGCTGTGTTTACAGTGTGAGCTTTAAGAACTAACACTTAGGCTAGAAATATGACATGTTTTAGTTCTTTAAGAATGAGGAACACGCTTCATCATGTAACTTGTATGTTCTCTTTGGCCCTCCGCCAAGGACTAAACATATCCATAATCTGCGATGTATAAAGCATATCACATGAGTCATGAAATGTATGAATTAGGGATGTGCAAAACTGACCAGTCGATGGATTGTCTAAACAACTTGTCGCTTGTGTAATTACGCTAGTTTAGGATCATGTGCACCAGATACTAGTGATGATTCTTCACTTCAGACACATTCTTGTGTTCAGGAGCAGACTGATAGAGAGTAATATTCGTGTAAAAGAATGTAAGGTCTCGATTTGTGTATTATGAAACTATTAAACAGAGATGCAGGACAGGGCCTACAGTAATAGTTCAAAATCGATTTAAATTGCAGACTGAATGTAACAATGCACTAATCAGTATATTTATTGGCTATATATTTACCATATTTGCAGGATTGTAAGGCAATGTTTTGTTTTTTTAAATAACCTGAAATGTGTTGTGACTTCTGTGCAATTAACAATTAATGCAAGTATTTGCAGATAACATATTACACATGCTACCAATTTTAGTTTCACTGTAAGTACATTTGTTTAGGCTTGACATTGATCAATGCCATTTAGAGTGAAAGGCATAACAATTTCTGTTAATTTTATATTTTCAGTCCCTTTTTTCTTCTAAAAAATGTTTAATTTGAAGAATTTGCTATTGAATGACCGAAACAAAAACAGCTTTCCACATTGTTTTTGAAAAATGTAAATTAAGTTTTGTTTTAAGCGGCCTATATATCAGATATCTGCATCATATAGATAAGGGCTGCACGATATTGAAAAAAGTTGTAAAAATGTTCTCTGAGATATATATTGCAATACAAATACAATTTCATCAGATGACCTGAATAGCTTTATTTACAAAGTCATTACTTTGGATTGATTAAGAGGATTTTGTATGGGGTGAAAAATGAATACCTTTTTTTATGTGATTTATTATATAATTACAATAAACAAACTACAATCATAAAAAAACACAATGGAGCAAATGTTAAAGTGAAATCGTGCTTTATGGTTTTCTGAAGAGGGTCTAGCAGTATTCAGTTACATATATTATTGAATAATCAAATGCAAAATAACATTGCATAGTCTTCATCATATAAGTAATTCAATAAAAATAATCTTTATTAAACTTCTTTATGTACTATTAAAATGCTTTAAACTCTCTTAAAATGCTCACATAGTTGCAGGCCTTAAAAACACATGCAGACAATACATTTCACTCAATTCTGCAGTGTCTCCACAAATACCTGTGGTTTCTGATCATCTATAATCCTAACTCAACATTGCATGTCTTGTGATGTGACTAATGCGGATGCACACATTGTGATATCGATGCTCAAACGATATATTGTGCAGCCCTAATATTGATTAACACATCGGTTATTGGTTGCGGTCAAGGTTTCCATAACTGAGCACCCCTACTAAAATACTCTCAGAGTAGTTGCTTTTCTAAATTTATCCCGTTTGAAAATGTGCGACTAAAAGCTATTTTTTTTATAAAACATTAAATAATGAAATAACTTTTTATTAATCAGCTAGGTGAAGTCTCGTGTTTCATCTAGCAGAAAATGGAGAGGAATCACGTGTGTACCTGTTGTTGCTGTAGTCAATGCCGCCCACTTGTTTGCTGGCCTGCAGGAGATCCAGGATCCCAGCTGAACTGCCACCTTTCTTTTTCGAGACCTTTGAGTTGCGCCCTTTGACGTCTGTCTTGGCCTCGGTGTCTATGTGAAGCGATTCCTCATCCGATGTATCTGGACTCTAAAGTAATGCAAGCAAAAACGCGTTATTTACTGGATGTGCATGATTTAAAGTTTTAAAAAACATACAAGAAACTAGAAAACGTTTTGCATAAGCGAATTAGTCTTTATAACCATTTAGCCTTATGTGGCTGTTTATGTCACGAGGTAAAAACTAAACAAAAATGGTACTTTTGAAATTCTGAGTAAAAAAATAGCTGTACATGTACCGACGCAGTGTTTCTTCACAATGTGACATCAACATCTTCTGGCCCATCATGTACTGTAAAAAATGCTGGGTGCCAAACAAATCCTTTATTTTGTCCCAACACAAATCCATTAAGTTAACTTAATTGTTTTCAAAAATTTAAGTTGATTAAACATAAAACAATTAAGTTGTCCCAAAAAAGAAAAACTCAGGATTTGTGTAGATTCAACTCATTTAAATTAAGTAGTTTAAATATTTATTCATTAATTCATTTTCCTTCGGCTTAGTTTTGGTGGCCACAGCGGAATGAACTGCCAACTATTCCAGCATATGCAACCCAGTACTGGGAAACACTTACATTCACACACACTCATACACTGCGGCCAATTTAATTTATGAATTTCACCTATAACGCAGGTCTTTTGACTGTGGGGGAAACCAGAGCACTCGGAGGAAACCCACACGAACACAGGGAGAACCATGCAAACTTCACACAAAAATGCCAACTGGCCCAGGCAGGGCTCGAACCAGCGACTTTCTTACTGTGAGGCAACAGTACTAACCGCTGAGCCACCATGTCGCCCCTATAGTTTAAACAAGCAGCCAAAATCTTTTTTAATTAAGTGTACAATGAAAAAAATCTGGTTTCCAAACAAAGTTATTTGGAATAAGGAATTAAGTAAATTTGTTAGTTTTTACAAATCTAAGTGGATTGAACATAAAATAGGAGAGGCGCGGTGGCACAGTGGGTAGCACTTTCGCCTCACAGCAGGAGGTCCAGTGGGTCTCGGCTGGGTCAGTTGGCATTTCTGTGTGGAGTCTGCATGTTCTCCCCGTGTTCGTGTGTGTTTCCTCCGGCTGCTCCGGTTTCTCCCACAAGTCCAAAGACATGCGCTATAGGTAAATCTGGTAAGCTAAATTGTCCATAGTTTATGTGTATAAATTAGAGTGTTTGGGTGTTTCCCAGTGATGGGTTGCAGCAGGAAGTGCATCCGTTGCGTAAAACATATGCTGGATAAGTTGGCGGTTAAATCCCAGATTAATAAAGGGTCTAAGCCAAAAAGAACATGAATGAATGAATATAAAACAATGAAGTTGTGCCAAAATAAAACTCAATTATTGTGTTGTTTCAGCCAAACATATTTTTGAGTGTGTATAATGCAGTGCTTGTAGTCATTTTTGTAGGTCCATGACGATGAGGATTGATTTTGATATTGTCAGTTATACAAAAAAAAGTTAAAAAATAAACAAATAACCATTTTTTTTTTTTTGCTTTTTTTGCTAGAATTCTGCCTTTTGTTCTTCACAATGTAGTCTCTAAGTTTTACAAACTCATAATTCTGAAACAGTGTTCATAAACTTCTCACTTTGTTAAACCAAAAGAAGTTTAAAATAGTAGAAGACCTATTCTTTTCCTCTCCATATACACCAGACACCTTCTTATAAACACCTCATGCTTCTTGTAAAACATTGTGCAATTCTGAGCTGCAATTAAGGCTGGGCAATTGGGCCTAAAATAAAAATCTCGATTAATTGAACATTTGAACTCAAATACAATTAATGAACAATTGTTTTATTGATTTATTTGATTAATTTGCTCTCATAGTTCAATGTCAGGTTTTGTACAGTAAATATACTCACATATTACAATTAATAGATGTTTGAATCAAGGGTGCATTACTTGATTTTAATATAATTGAACACAGAATATCTATGATCATTTATTGAACATCAACATTGAACAACTGAAATTAAAACATCTAAAACCAGCAGTCTCTTTTTCTCCTATAAAAATGTGAAAATAAATAACTTTTTGAAAACAAAATGAATGATTTTCAATGTTTTTCATATTAAAAGTAGAAAACAAGCAGTATCTTTTCTAAATGAAATAACTCTTGTATATCCTGTAAATAATATTTTAAACATTGCATTTCTCGAATCTTCTGTAAACAATATTTTAATGTAAGTAATAATTTTATTATAATAAAAAATATGCCATCTCAAGGCATCTCTGGCGCAGTTTCCAATCATCATCAATGTAGTGCAAACTTGTGACGTGTAATTATATTTTAACGAAGGCTGTGCCGGATCATACCCATACATTTGACGCAGAAGTATAAATCAGCCTTAACTGAGCGGGGTCACGTGACTCCAGACGGGATGTAGGGAAAAGTAGGGAAAGTCTGTGAAGGAATTGACGTGGAAAATTTTGATCAATAATAGGTTCTGAATGCTGATTTTGATTACCTTTCGATTAATCGCCTAGCCCTATTTGCAATGACCATTTTTTCTTCTTCTTTATTTTAAACCCATGTCATAAACAAGCCCCTAAACCCTGTCATTATCCAAACTGCCCTTGATTTATCTTAGTTTTGTGGTAGGGCTTTTATCAGTCTATCCTACAGCCTTCAGTAACCCTTCACGTAGTTTGCCTGTGGGCCTCTGACGTGATTAACTTTCTCACTCTCATTTGATTCACTCTACAGCTATTTCCTTCATCAGCTTTGAGGTGATACTTGGCTCCGTCCTGTAGCTTGTTTTCTTTGATTCGAGCCGTATGTTGGTTTAAGTCTGAACATTATGGGTGATTTGTGTTCACCAAGATCTTCAGCGATGCCATGTTTTAAACGCATGCAGAAGGAATGAATCAGCTACTTCATGAAATAAAGATCGCAGATTTGGATTGGGTCCTAATGTCTTCCTGTTTAGTGTCAATCAGCTTTTAATGCTATCACCACTGTCTGATTAAAGAGAAATATTATGGATGTTTTGTTAAATGAAACTGGACTTGATCTGTAAGTGGAGTTGATGCTCACCTTCATGTCCGACGGCGGTAGCTTTGGCTTTTTTGATGGCTGAATTGGCTCTTTGATGTTTGATAAAACTGTAAATAAAGGCAGATGTTGAGCATTATTTTCACATAGTATGGAATGAAAGATTTATTAGTAATTAGTTACAAGACACGTGCATTTCTTACATGGAATCAGTTAGTTGCCACTTCAAATGTTCTGTCACTCATAACATTTTATGATCAGCAATGAAAAACATTAAGACACCACTTGGAAAATGTTCAGTTTCTCTAGATTTATGTGTTTAAATCTGTAAACTACTGATAACATTTCTTCCTAATTTAAAAATAAGGTCAATTGGAAAGTTTTTGCATCATAAAATAAATAAAAAAACAAATATGCTTTTAGACATTTATTTACATTTTCAGGGAACACAATACCAGTTTTTTAACTTAAGAGGAATTAGGAAATCATTATTCAATAACCCTGATTTTGAAACACACTCATTCATAATTTTGAAACATTGTTAGTTTCGGTGCGAGAAAATTGTTTTTATATTTGAAATTTGGAAGAAATGTTATCGGACCTTTTCATCAGATATTTTACTCAAACCCATACAGAAGTAATCCAGTAAATCCAGATATTAAAGTATCTTTTTTATAGCTTCATGTGCCACCTAGGGACCAAAGTTTAATTTGTCTATTGAAATGTAAAATAAGTCAATAAATTAAATGTACAAGGGCCAGAAACGCAGGAATCCAACTTTTTCCTGAAAATGTACAATCAGAGGTATATGGAGAATTTGTTTTTAAACTTCATCAACTGCATTTGTGAAATATTTCTTGTGAAAAATGGCCTGATCTGCTATAAATGCTTATAAATACATAAATGAACAAGCTCAATGTTTTTACTGTAATTAAATCAAAGTTCAAGTTCATTTATTTATTTAGAGTTTATTTAGTTTATTTATTCATTTATTAGGACAAAAATTTCTTAAAGATCATCTATGACTTGAAACATTTGGCTTCATTCTATTCAAACTTCACTGGCAGATATTGCAAAATGATCATTTTTGGACCCTTTGCCCACCCTTGTTTGTGTGGTTGTTTACAGTTTGTTGCTAAAATTTCAAATCAATAATAATTCAAGACATTTCACTCATGTTGGCTTAAAATCAGTGTAAAATGCATCAGATGTCAGCAGATTGCATCTGGTCCTGATCATAAAGTCTATAATCATTTCTTGCTCTTAAATGATGTTTTATTCAATCAGAAAAGCTCCCCGTCCCAGATCACATATCATGAAAGCTTACAGGAAAACTCTCTCTTGACTGCGTTCTTTTTCCTCCTGATTGGGAATTCCTCAATCTTCAGCTCTCCTTCATCAGAGACGTACTCGTACTCGTCTCTCACAGGCTTGGGCTTTTCTTCTTTAATGTTCTGTATCGAGCCAAAAACACTGGAATTGGTCTGGGTCTTCAGCATCTTTGAGCTAAAGAAACAATTGAGAGAAGATAATATCAGATTTCTGAAACAAACTGGGGCACGAAGAAAGTACTACTCAGACTACTCGAAATTAGGATCATTAATCAAATTTAAAAGCACTTCCATTACCTAGCATTTTATTATTTTCAAACATGAAAAATTATAAAAGTGTCAAACAAATTTAAATGTAGGTTTTTTTGAGCAACGCTTGAGTTTTGCAATGGTTACACGTTCAGTCCACACTACGCCGAGCCCCGAAAATGGATCTTTTTGGAACGCTAAAGAGGCCATTTTCATTTTAAAGCACTCCTGTTGCGTGCGTGTCAGTGTGAATGGGGAAAAACAGAGACATCTGAAAACAGAGGCGTGGCTACCAACATTCATGCTACCTGATTGTGGCTTTTTCTTTGTATCTTTTCTATGTAACTTAAAACTTCCCGAGGACACATTGGGCAAATCTTTAAATGTAACAGCAGTGTACTTTTATAATGTCATTCACCCTGGCTATGTTTCACAATCTTAACCATAAAATAAAAACATGACAAAGAATTTTTATATTTAAAACCTAAACATAAGTGACACCAAAAATCTTAAGGCATTGTGTACATATTTATATGACCGTCATCTTCACTGTGTACAAATTTATAAAAAACGAAGCCTAATAACTGCCTCCTTTCATTTTCATTGAAAAATATGAAACATTAGGCTCATTGTGTGGTTTTGGCAAAGCGTGCTTAATGTCAGGCTATATGAACACAATAAGAAATATCAGAGGAAATGCATGGTGAAATTCGAAATAGCCGTCTCTTTTGCTGAATCATTTTAATAATCAGAAATAATTATAAATGTATAAAGTACAATAAGTTTATACAATACAGGAAATAAAGGAAAGCAGTTGAAGTCAGAATTATTAGCCCCCCTTTGAATTTTTTTTTCTTTTTAAATATTTTCCAAATTATGTTTAACAGAGCAAGGACATTTTCACAGCATGTCTGATAATATTTTTTCTCCAGGAGAAAGTCTTATTTGTTTTATTTCGGCTACAATAAAAGCAGTTTTAAAAAACATTTTAAGATTAATATTAATAGCCCCTTTATGTAATATTTCTTTTTGATAATCTACAGAACAAACCATCGTTAAACAATAACTTTCCTAATTACCCTAATCAACCTAGTTAAGCCTTTAAATGTCACTTTAAGCTGAATACTAGTGTCTTGAGAAATATCTAGTAAAATGTTATTTACTGTCATCTTGGCAAAGATAAAAGAAATCAGTTATTAGAAATTTGTTATTAAATCTATTATGTTTAGAAATGTGTTGAACAAATCTTCCCTCCGTTAAACAGAAATTGGGATTAAAAAACGGGCTAATAATTCAGGGGGTTTAATAATTTTGACTTCAACTGTAGGTATATTAACTTATCTTTGACTCAGCCAAATCACGTTTCCTGACATGTGGGCTAATAGATACAAAAGCCAACATGTTAGATATAGGTCTACACAAGATGAATGATAGATTGCATCAAACAGAGGGATGAAATCCAGCAGCAGATTCAGTATGGACTGAATAAAGTTGGACTGAGCATGGGCCAGTTTAAGATTCTGATGGTATGATAACCTCTGATAAAAATATCACGAAATCATGGTATTGTGATACTGCTCTAAAATAAGTTCTCTTTAAATGTCTAGGTAAAAAACAACAACTATTTCCTCCATCAAACAAAATATATTTTATTTTAAGAAATATTTTACATATTTTGGACCAGTAGCTTTTGATGTTCATTTTTTTTTTCTGCTGAAGATTCTGTTGCCCTAAAAACTAAATAAAATAGTTGTGAAAAACATACAAATAAACTAGCAAACAAAACCTTACACATACCTTAGAAACGGTATAACAGAAAACTTTGGCAGTTTTAAAACCTTGACTTTTCCAAACCATGGTATACCTTGAAACCGGTTATCGTCACATGCCTAAGTTTGACTGCTTTCAGGTAGGCAGGTGTGCTAAGAGCTCCCGCTGACTGCTTTCAGTGCATGCCAGAGTGCGTGTATGGTCACGTGATGTGCGTTATCAGCAATGTAGTGTGAACAGAGCTTTTCAGAAACGCTAGATAAAACGCCAGAGTGGACGTAGATCGTTTTCGTTCTAAAACGTTGTTTTAAAATGAAAATGTATTAGTGTTAATGGGGCCTTAGATGCATATATCTTGATCTAAATGACAATGGAATAGTATTTCACACATCTTTTATTACTTTATTTGAATAACTCTTTATAAATTCTCTTTAATAATTCTTTTACTTTTGTAAATTCTATTTGATGTGGACACCAAAAAAAAAGATTTGCCCCAATAAATAAATAAGTACATATTAATTATGACTATATTATTACATTATAATAGTTTTTGTAAATCACTTTATTATTTTGTATACATTTATAATCAATTTTACAAATTAGAATGTGAACACTGGCTACATCTCCACTTACCCCAGCAACTTCTTATTCGATAACGAAAATGCGAATTTGTTGTCTTTATGGCTGAGTAGACTTTTGTCGAATTTGTGCTCTTCTTCCATTTTCAATAAGGAATCGGGTTTGCTGTTCTGCAAGATGAAAAGAAACACCAAAACAACAGTCAATGCTTTGAAAGTCTCCCCGTCTCGAGGCTCTTCACTGTCAGTCGCCATCAATCCGCAGCGATCAGACGTCAAAGACCTTGAAGACTATCTAGCAGAGACTCCTCTCCATCTGTAAATGCTTGGCAAAGGAGCACTCGGTTCAGGAGACTTGGAGCGACTACAAACATTCCCGGCCTGTCTGGCATTGAATTTTCCCTCTTGAACGAAAGCCCCGTAATGCCTTCCGTTCAGCAGAATTAAGCTTTTCCTACAAAAACCATGTTATCCAAAAATAATGACACAACAAGCAGAAATGAAGGCATGTGTAAATACTTAGCTGACATGTCGTGGATGTGACATAGCATTATGGCATTAGGTAAACTTGCTTTGATGATCCCAGAACAGAGAAAGCGTGAACCGCAGAGTTCTTTCTGCTGATTGCTTTGATCTGAAATGTGTAAATCGCTTCTGGATGATCCTGAAACCCTTCTGCACTACATTTCAACTTGTCGGGGTTTGATATTGTTTGCCTGAATTTTCAATGAACTGATCTGTGTTTGAGGAAATCATTAAGCGATGCACCGGAGATTAACGTTTATTATGATCATCTAGCACAGTGCTTTCCAAAGTGAGGTTCGGGACCTGCGGTAGGGTTGCGGGACAATGACAGGGGGGTCACTTGGTGATTTACAAAAGTCAATTAAACTTTATTAAACAATCAGAATTACCATATTTTTCCAGAACCCACATAAGAAGAAAAATAGTAGTTATTGGTTACAATAAAAACAACATGTAAATGAAAAGCCATCAGCTATTCAATAATTTTTATCACACATGGTGCGTTTACGTTAGATTAACAACACAGCAATAGTGTAAGCTCCAGCAGATGAATTTTATAGCACCAGGGTAAACTTTCTGACATCTTTATGGCAATCAAATACATTAACAATAAATACAGGCCACAACTGGACATCTGGGATGATCTCTAAATGGTGGTCTCCAAAATTAAACCAATAATAGACTTGTGCTGACACTGTGCCCACAAGACTTTATAGTTGAGGTTAATATTAAATTAAACATATTAATAAATGGCTATAAAAATTATATGCTTGTTAGACTCTTGCACTTTTTTGTGCTGTCAATATGCTCATGTTTATATAGGCCTATTGTTGTGTGTCCAACATTTGTCTGTTTATGAATGAGGGGATCGCCAGTCACTGGCATTGTTATTTTGGGAGTCACGGGTTGAAAAGTTTGGGAACCCCTGGCCTAGCACACATACCTTATATTTCCATTTGGACTCCGTCTTGTTCTTATTGTGCTCTCGGATCATCTCAAACTTCTTGACGTCATTCGGTTTATTCGTCTCTTTCTCCATGATACTCATCCCGGTTTTAATCAGCTTTGCATGGTGAGAGACAAAAACATTTATTATAATACATGAAAAATTGGACAAAGTACAAGATATTCAAAGTCATTTTGCAAGTGTGGAATCATTTTAATGCACTGACCCAAAAATATTCCATAAAAAAATACTAAGAAAATTATAAACAATACTTACAAAATACAAACTATTGTTTCAGTGTTTGAGGATTTTAGCTTTCAGCAGAGGCAAATTAATGATGAAGTAATGATTGTAATGTGACGAGTTAACAAATAATCCTAAAAATATAATAATCTTATAAATATATAATATATAATTATATATTATATTATAAATATAATAATCTTACAAAAACAAGCATAACATCATACAATTCAACCATAGAACGCATGCTTGATCACTATCAGCTTCTCCTCCATCAAATGATGTCTCTTCCTCTGAGTTATAGCCTTTTTATGTTAAATGTACTGCAAATGTGACAGAAACATGGGGACAATAGAATTTTTTTTTTTTATTTGTAGAATTTTTTTATCATTTCAATTGATGTGAATGATAACAACTTAAACTTGCTATTTCTGACGTTTTTAGCATAACAAAACTATTAAAGCTGTAGAATCCATTGGGATAAGGACAAGGACAATGACATGGTTTGTACATTTGTAAAGTGTTTTTAATAAAGAACAAAACAATCTGAGAACTAAGTAAAATAACATATTCCTTTACAGCAGTGTTTCTCAACCACATTCCTGTAGGACCACCAGCTCTGCATTTTCCATGTCTCCTTAACCAAACACACCAGATTTAGACGAGCAGATCATTAGTAGAAACTAAAAAACCTATAATGGGTGAGACAGAGAAAAAAGACATCCAAAACATGCAATGTTGGTGGCCCTCCAGTAATGTGGTTGAGAAACACTGCTCTACAAAACAACTCAAAGAAATCAACCACCAGTCCATTTTAGACTTGTTTTTTTGGCATGAAATACTTTTTATTCACTGTACTTAGGTTTTTATTTCAAGGACAGATAATGTACGTTTCTAGTAGAATGTCCCTTAACGTTTCTGACTTTTTTGACTTAAACTTCTGCTTTTTGCATGAAACATTTGCATGACTGTATAATTAAAATTATAATTCCTGATATAATGCTCTACTGATGTTCACCTATATCTTTTTTTCCTGATAATTTTTACTTGTTTAAGTCCTTTCAGAACCTTAAACATAACTGAATATCTTGAGAAAAAATAATCTTTACTTTTTTGGGCTGGTCCATCTTGTTCAGGATGTCCTTTGCATGGGATTCAAGAGCTGCCAGACTCGAGGGCTTTTTCTCAGGTATAACACCTTCTTTCACTTTCTTGGCCTTCTTTTTGCCTCCCTCTTTTATTTTGGGTTCCTTCGGTGGTTTTGGAGCCTTGGGCATTTTGGGTGGCTTTGGGACTTTCTTCCTGGCTGGCTTATCTCCTGAAGGGCTGGAGACGTGGGCAGGGGACATGGGCTCTTCTGGTTCTGACAGAGCAGACGGAGGTTCCTCTGCCGGGGGCTTTGAGTTGCTGGGTTCACTTTTTATGGCTTTTGTCGCATTCTGAGTCAAAAACAAAATTCAGATATTTTCAGCCATTAGGGCAATTCCAGCGTTATGCATGTGATTTGCAGTAAAATCCCAAAACATAAATTCATATTGAAAGTCTAGTATATATACTGGAACATCTGTTTATATTTTCCAAAACAACTAACCAGAGTTATGGGATCGGAAAAATATCAATCTGTAATACGGATGCATCGATAATAGATTTTGGTTGTACGATTATAGTCTGAGGAATAATCACGGTTATTACCATTATTATGCATTATGCATCTCAAACACTAGTAGTGCATTAGTCACATGAAAACTCATTTTATTTTACAGCAGGGGTCTCAAACTCAAATTGGCGGGAAGCCATTTCAGTGACTGACAATTCATGGGAGGGCCGTTTTTAACATTAAAGCACAACAAAAAAGTGACATAATTATATCTATAAAATATGTCTATGACATATAAATAATCATAATAATAATAATAATAGTTATTATTATTCTGTCCCAACTAATTGTTGCTCTACCAAAAGTTTAACAGATAGTGAGAATAGTAGAAAGCAGTTTGGGGAAATCTAGTGGCAATTGTTCTTCTCAATTTCATTATTTTAGGTAAAACTACAACAAAGAGAGGCAAAATTCACATTTACTGCACCCTGGAAAAAAACAATAGTAAAACTGAAATACAGTATAATATAGTGCAGTACTTTAAGTAGATGGGGGGGGGAGGGTCAAAACCAAAAGCGGATATATGCACAACAATGAAAGTGGTTTAAAAACATTTGTTTTGGGGGACCAAATCTCGTTGTATATTTGACATCAGTTGTGGATAGAGGAAAGAAAGGGGCCTGGAGTTTGAGACCCCTGTTTTACAGTGTTATTTATTGCTGCTCCGTAACCAATTAATACAGCACATAATATTATTAAGAATAAACAATAATCCATTTCTCTCTTTGTGCTTGAAAGTAAGTGTAATAATAGCCTCAGTTACAGTTAATCCAGTGTACGTGGTTATTAGTCTCGGTGTACATGCTCGGAACTTTAAACTAGCGCACAGTTGGCATAACTTTGTTTAGTTGTAGCAGTTTTGTTCCATGCTGAAACGTCGTGTGGAAAAGCCTTTCTGATTAATTATTTGTGATGAATTAAGGCGCGGTTAATAGTAAAACTGATTAATTGTTGCATCTCTAATCTGTAAACATTGTTAATATTTTATATGAAGAAAATAAAACATGCTTCATTGATGTGACCAAAGTATATTTACAATATACTTTATAGAATTTATTTGAATTAAACTGTACAGGCCAAAAGAAACAATGCTAATCACTAGGATAATAGTTGACTCTCTATAGAACAAACATGATTGATCTAGTTTTATTTTTACATTTTTTGCATTTATGAGGAAAAAGCTTCATTATGGATGTGACAGATGTTAAATTGCCACTTCTGTGACTTTGGTAAATCAAATATATTTGTTTGAACACTTTAAAAAAACATTTAAGCATTTTTTAGTATTGTAAAGTACAAGCTGACACAAAAAACTTAGAAAGGGTTTCGCTATTTTGCTTGAAACATTGCAGGGTTGACATTTGCGTGGATTTGCTCATTAGTGTTCCTGATGCTAGCAACAAAACTCAAGATCAGATTGTAATACTTGAGAGTCACTGACGACTTGTTTCACCTCTGCAATCCGAATCTCTTTGGCAAGGTCTTTAATGAGCTGTGCTGGCTTCATGTTTTCTGGAAGCTCGTCCTCATGTTCTAAAAGAGCCTTGGAAAGAGACATAAAGGCAAGTTACAGGCAAGTTACATCACACATCATTTTGTTAATGTGAGTGCGGCATACCTGTTTTTTAGTCCACGATCTGAATGCTCCATTGACAATTTTGGCACCGTGTACCAAGTAAGGAGGTGGCTGCTTGTTCGCCTTGTGTAAACCTGCAAAATGATGAGGAAATTTGGCATCGTTATTCCCATCTGGATTAAACACTCAACCAGCCATAAGATCCTCTCTAGAAAGGGCTGTTTTCTAAACAGGCAAATTGGTGAAAGGTCCAAGTTTCCTTAAATCATTAGCAGCAATGCCTAAGATCATGCTTGCCCTGTCAGAAACGCTCAAAGCATGAAACTGGCGGAGGGAAACATTACACCAGAAATAAAAAGGGACTACGTTTTCAACGTAACCCATTACTGTTCAATAACAAAGGCCATTCATATATCAAACTGATTACTTCAATCCAGAGGGACTAAAACAGTCATGTGCCTTTTCCGAGAGCCGGCTTGAACATTGATTACATTGGACTGGATACACAGCCACTACAGGAAATATATTCCACACTGCATTTAAATTAATAACATGAACATAAAGTGAAAGCTGAAACATTGAAAGGAGAGGGAGCCTGGCGGTGGCCCAGCCGGCCTGCTGGGACCAAGGCCAAGGTCTTTTTTTTTCTCTCTACCTGAAGTCACACATGAGAGTTGAACCCTTGTAAAGATGACCTTGAAAGCAGATTCCCGCATCAGATAGCTTGGAGACCAACTCTGCAATGAGCGAGCTATAGCAATCTGGCGAAATTAAGTAACGTAACGAGGTAAAATGGTGGAAATATAAACACACAGTCCAAGGCCAGATGAGGGGAGTTTAAACACCAGGTTGTAATGGAGCAAGAGATTCTGCCTTTTGAAGCTAATCATCTGTGAACTCTGTGATGCACCGATCTAATGACTGCAATAATACAGCGGCTATCCAGAGCCTCCTCATCTGCTCAGCAGGCCCCTTTCAGGATCACGCACCAAGCTGAGGAGAAGGAAGCCATTTGAGTCTACCTTATGACATTAGATCTTTTTATTTCCAGTCCCAAAGTTCACTATTACGGATAAATCTTCTGCTGTGCTGGACGGAAAGGTAATTTTGGAAAGTGAAACCTTTGAAGCCACTTCGGGGGAGTCACACAGGGGAGTTTTGCTGAGAATGATTTAAGCCTGCGGTGAAACTGATACTTTAGTCATTTCTGTGAAACTACAAATCCTACAAACACATTTTTAAAAAGAAAAAATGTTTTTAAACTCATTTTATTTAATTATATTAATGATTTTTTGGGACAGATAATTAATTTTCAAGATCAAAAATATTGTCTAATATAGATATTTAGATTTATTTTAAATGTCATCATAAATAGAGTTCTGTTTACAAAATCTATTATAAATCTCAAGTGTCGCCAAAATGTAACAAAAAAGTTTCAGCACAAATTATGTCATATAATTTTTATTATATTATGCAGTTTTATTATATTATACATTTAATGTGGAAGTAAAAAATAAAGTTGTATTGTGTCTTTCATTCATTCATTTTCTTGTCGGCTTAGTCCCTTTATTAATCTGGGGTTGCCACAGCGGAATAAACCGCCAACTTATCCAGCACGTTTTTACGCAGCGGATGCCCTTCCAGCCGCAACCCATCTCTGGGAAATGTATTGTGTCTATGTAAATGTAAATGAGGGCCCCTAACCCCCACCCCCCTCCAGAAGAGGGCGGTGCTTTTACAGCTTCACAACACACAATTTAGCCAGGCATTTTATAGGCTTGTCAGTTTAAACACATAAAGGTTTCTAAGCACATATGCACTAACCGGCCACTTTATTAGGTACACCTTACTAGTATCGTGTTGGACCCCCTTGTGCCATTAGAACTGCCTGAATCTTTCGTGGCACATTTTCAATATGATATTGGAAATATTCCTCAGAGATTTTGCTCCATGATAGTATCACGCAGTTGAAAAAAACCAGTCTGAGATGATTCGCGCTTTATGACATGGAACGTTATCTTGCTGGAAGTAGCCATCAGAAGATGGGTACACTGTGGTTATAAAGGGATGACATGGTCAGCAACAATACTCAGGTAGGCTTTGGCATTGACACAATGCTCAATTGGTACTAATGGGTCCAAACTGTGCCAAAAAAATATCCCCCACACCATTACACCATCACCGGCAGCCTGAACGTTTAATACAAGGCAGGATGGATCCATGCTTTCATGTTGTTGGCGCCAAATTCTGACCCGACCATCCGAATGTTGCAGCAAAAATCAAGACTCATCAGAACAGACAATGTTTTTCCAATATTCTATTGTCCAATTTTGGTGAGTCTGTGCGAATTTTATCCTCAGTTTCTGTTCTTCGCTGACAGGAGTGGCACCCGGTGAGGTCTTCTGCTGCTGTAGCCCATCCGCCTCAAGGTTCGAAGTGTTTTGCATTCAGAGATGCCCGTCTGCATACCTTGGTTATACAGGATTTGCTTTACTGTTGCCTTTCTATCAGCTGGAACCAGTCTGGCCATTCTCCTCTGACCTCTGGCATCCACAAGGAATTTGCGCCCACAGAACTGCCCCTCACTGGTTATTTTCTCTTTTTCGGACCATTCTCTGTAAACCCTAGAGGTGGTTGTGCATGAAAATCCCAGTAGATCAGCAGTTTCCGAAATAGTCAGACCAGCCTGTCTGGCACCAACAACCATGCCACGTTCAAAGTCACTTAAATAATCTTTCTTCCCCATTCTGATGCTCTGTTTGAACTGCAGCAGATCATCTTGACCATGTCTACATGCCTAAATGCATTGAATTGCTGCCATGTGATCGGCTGATTAAAAATTTGTGTTAACTAGTTGGACAGGTGTACCTAATAAAGTGGCCGGTGAGTGTATATAAAGTGTGCAAACAGAAGGTCAGCTGGTGTCAATTATTCACAAAATGTTATGTCAAAAGCAAAAAATGTTGGATAAATAATGATGTGTCTGTGTATTTAACAGTTTGGAATACATTAAATGTGTATCAGTATATTGGATCCGCGTGTCTCTGGATCATAGTGAAAACAGTATTAAAACAAAATGTAAAAAGCATAAATGTATCCCTTGAAAATAAAAGTTTTTGATGTGTTTTACAACTAATGTACAAGTTTTAAATAATAATATATAAACATAATAATAATATAATATATATTCTAGCTGGTTTATTACTGTGTTGTAGATAAATTTTCAGATAAATATTGATATCCATCTCCAGTTAATGTTCAACACTCACCTTTAAACTGCTCCAGGTAGTATTTCCCCACATACCAACATGCTGTTTCGAAGTTTGAAAATGGAGTGAGGCTGGCAACTTTGAGTCTTTTTTCCACCTCATATGCTCTGAGTGGAGAAGCAAAGACAGGATTACTGAAAAGTGCGCCTTGAGAGGAAATCGTGGTCTCATGCATGTGAGAAATGCACTTTAGGAGGCTAAGCATATGCTTTTGACTTCCCCTTATTTCATTGCTTGAGAGGCTTGAAAGTGCAAATAGAATAGGGAAAGTTTGATGCTTGAATGGATTTATTAGACCTTTGTAATACCAACTTTTTTACATTTTATTTTTTGAAAATGATTATTGTTAATTTTATTTGTTTTGATTAATAATCAGGGTTATTCCACCAAATTAATATTAATATGTCTAGAAAAAATACTTTTAAATTTGTAAGAAATACAATAATTAAACAAAACAATAAACTGCAAATATGCAAAAAAAAATCCAAGTTGTCTCTAAAATGTTTCATAAGAATTACAGTATGCATTGAAAAAAATATATAAAATAATCAAAGAATACTGGATTTATTATTGGACAATTTTAATCAGATTTAACTAACTGAAAGGCATTTATAATTTGTTTAACTTTGTGATTTTAGACATATAAATTGAAAAAAAGAGCAGATCACTGACCTCATTTGCATCTCCACGCTTAAACTGTGGACAAAATGCCCAGAGAAGGCTAAGCAGTCTACAGGAGTGAGTATTGCATTGATCCATCCTGCAGTTAAACAAAACAAAAGACAAATTATATTCTACAGGCTTCATGGAGTCATCTTTATTGAATTATCGGCACCCCGAAGTCTCACCTGAAGGAATGAATAGAGTTTGCCCTTGTTTGAGTGTGCACTTGTAACATTTGTCTACTTGGTCAGCAAAAAACATCTCGCTGTGGTTGGAGGAGGATCTCCAGCGCTCATACAGGGAAAGGTTGGCAGACGTGGGCTTGATCAGGAAGAAGATTTTCTCTCCCTATATAACACACACATTTAATATCAAACTGAACATCATTATAATGATATCTGAGCACAGAACACAATAACGTTCCAATCAAAATAACGTATTCAAGACAACAGCAGAACACAATGTTTTTATGAATATTAGGTGATCATTGCAATATACACATTTTTATTCACTGAACACTGAAAAAATATGATTAAACTACAATTAATAATCATAATAAATAATACAACACTTCTTCCATATTAGAAATGATGGTAAGCTTCAACAACATTAAAATATACATTTAAAAATTGTGAATAGATTTTTTTGGCTTAGCCATATTGAGCAGTAATGTTGAGAAATGACATGAAGGAGTGACCTTGAGTACGTGATACCACACAGAGGCTCCTCCACACTCGATGTGGAAGTCTGTATAGCTGTCTTTCACACAGATGAGACAGTATTTGGACACTTTGGGCTTCCCCAACAGCGCATCGTCAGGCCAGTAGTTTTCCACCCAGGATAACTTCCGAACTATCTGCGGACTCTCGACAATATTGGCCATTCTGTAGAGATAAAGAACAGATTGGTGAATATCTCTGCATTAAATGATGCCCTTATAAAAACACTTTCATGGCATCCACAGTTGAGTTTCTTAATAGCGCTGCACGTTATTGGAAAAATCTGACATTGCAATATTTTGTTATTCTGCAATATACTTTGGTACACTTGAAAATCATTTTTGGTCATTTTATTTTAAGGTTCAGTTCTCACTCTTGGCAAACCATTTTGACTTTTGGATCAATAAACTTATAATTTGCTCCTTATTAATAGTTATTAAGGTAGTTAAAGCATTGGGTAGGATTAGGGATGTATATGTAGTACTAATAAGCATCCAATATCTCAATAACATACATGCTAATAATAAGCAACTAGTTAATAGAGAGGATTGGTCCCTAAAGTGTTACCTAATGTATTAATCTTGATTGACTGGGATGATTCAGTAGGGGAGTGAATCATCCATAACTTGTAATAAACAAACTACAATCATAGATAAATGCAACAAAGAAAACATGAAAGTGAAATAATCTGTGCATGCTTATTGTTTTATATAGGTAAATGTAAAAGTTACACTGCAAAGTCAACTCAGCATTGCATCTCATTGCAATATGACTACTGCGAAAGCACACGTTGCAATATCGATGCTGAAACGATATATTGTGCAGCTTTATTTCTTAACATTTCTTTAAATGTTTATGCTTAATTCTGTTATAAACAATACAAACAAAATTAAAGCTGCAAGCAGCGATGAAAGGGACCTCGCACCCGGGCTCACCGCCGCCCGGTGACCTTACGATGACAGAGAACAGCGAACAATAATAATTTAAGCCGATATATAAAAAAAAATCTAAGAAAATCACAGATTTATGCCAAACTTCCTCCTGTCAGCAGGTGGCGCTATAACTGTGACTTAAGATTGGCATGTAGATGTCTTCCGGAGAGGAATCTTATCAACCATGTGTAGTTTCAGGCACATGGGACATTGTGTGGCTGACTTATAAGCCAAACTACCTTCTGCCAGCAGGTGGCGTTATGACTGACTCAATATTGTTATGTGGATGTGTTCAGGAGCAGACTTTTATCAACCATGTGAAGTTTCAGGCAGATCAGAGATTGTGTGGAGATTGTGTTTTAAGACAAACTACATTCTGCCAGCAGGTGGCGCTATGACTGACTCAGTATTGTTATGTAGATGTGTTCAGGAGAGGACTTTTATCAATCATGTGAAGTTTCAGGCAGATCAGACATTGTGTGGTTGAGTTATAAGAAATTCCTGTTTCATGGCGAAGCGTTGAGGTTTGTCATGCCACCACAGACACGCCCCTCTGCAAAAACTCTAGATCTTTACAATATATCATCGCTAGAGCTTTCAGATGACACCACTCTATTTTGGTGCTGATACGGGAAAGTTTGTGGGAGGAGTTTGTTAGTGTCAAACATGTCATTTCCTGTGGCCAGCAGGTGGCGCTATAACTGTAACTGGATATCGGCACGTAAACCTGATCAGGTCAGGACTGTTATTAAATGTGTGAATTTTGAGGCAGATCTGATAATGCATGCCAGAGTTATAAAGACTTCCTGTTTTGTGGCGAATCATCAAAGTTTGCGAGGCCGCCACGGACACGCCCATCGATGAAAACTCTAAAGCTTCGCAATGTAACATCACCAAGGCTTTAAGATGACAAAACCCAATTTTGGTGTTTATCAGATAAAATCCCTAGGAGGAGTTCGTTAAAATACAACGTCTGAAAATGGCAAAAGCGCCACTTTTTCGCCACAGGAAGTTAAAAATTTCCGACTTCCTGTTGGGTTTGAGATATGGCTCCAAGAGACTTTTTCATATTTTTTGCCATGTTTGAGGTGTGTGCCAATTTTCGTGCATGTGCGTGATTCGTAGATCGGGGGCTCGTCCGTTTAATTTTTCTAGGTGGCGCTGTCGAGTCATTTTGCCACGCCCACTTCAATATTGTTATGTGGATGTGTTCACGAGATGACGTTTATCAACCATGTGAAGTTTCAGGCTGATCGGACATTGTGTGGTTGTGTTATAAGGACTTCCTGTTCCATGGCGAAGCGTTGAGGTTTGTCATACCGCCATGGACACGCCCCTCTGCGAAAATTCTAGATCTTCACAATATATCATCGCTAGAGCTTTCAGATAACACCACTCAATTTTGGTGTTGATACGATAAAATTTGTGGGAGGATCTTGTAACTCTGTAAATCATGTCATTTCCTGTGGCCAGCAGGTGGCGCTATAACTATATCTGGATATTGGCATGTAAATGTGTTCAGGTCAGGACGCTTATCAAGCGTGTGAATTTTGAGGCAGATCAGATAATGCATGCCTGAGTTATAACGACTTCCTCTTTTGTGGCGAATCGTCAAAGTTTGCGAGGCCGCCACGGACACGCCCATCGATGAAAACTCTAAAGCTTCGCAATTTAACATCGCCAAGGCCTTTAGATGACAAAACCCAATTTTGGTGTCGATCGGATAAAATCCCTAGGAGGAGTTCGTTAAAATACAACGCCTGGAAACGCCACTTTTTCGCAGCAGGAAGTTAAAAATATCCGACTTCCTGTTGGGTTTGAGATATGGCTCCAAGAGACTTTTTCGTATGTTTTGGCATGTTTGAGGTGTGTGCTAATTTTCGTGCATGTGCGTGATTCGTGGATCGGGGGCTCGTCCGTTTAATTTTTCTAGGTGGCGCTGTCGAGTCATTTTGCCACGCCCACTTCCGACGCCCTTAACAAACGTAAATTTTCGCCACTTCTGAGGCGTGTGCAAAGTTGCGTGAGTTTTCGGGCATGTTTAGCCCCTCAAAACCGCGATTCATTCCGCGGAAGAAGAAGAAGAAGAAGAAGAAGAAGAAGAAGAAGAAGAAGAAGAAGAAGAAGAAGAAGAATAAACGGAGCAATTCCAATAGGGCCTACGCACCGTTTCGGTGCTCGGTCCCTAAAGATGCTTGAAATGGTTGTGCATCTGTGTTTTCCATCTTGCTGTCGAAACTAGTACCAGAAACATTCATTTTCACAGTTTTTCACAGACTTCAGAAATGTTACATTAAATTTATTTTTAATTGAATTTTAAGTTATTTGTTTAACAACAATGTCCAACTTTGCACGGTACATAAGCTTGTTTCCTTCTTTTTTGTTATAATTTGGAATTTTGTCTTCAATGCTTGCGGCAATTTGTACCTTTTTGATTTAGTGGCTAATTCGTATTAATTTATACGATCTCATTCGTATGATTTGGTTATCCTCCAGTGACCGTTGGGTTTAGGGGTGGAGTTTGTTGCCACGCCTTCTTTTTAAAAAAATGATACATTTTAGTATGACTGAACTGAATACGAATTAGCCACTACACTGACAAAACGTAAAATCGTTATTTTTTCTCGTGAGATCAGGCTGGTATTCTAAATTTTTTCTCTCAGGTTTGTTTTTGTCTTGCAGTTTTGAGCTACAAACTCACAATTAAGTATTTACACCTTTTAACTAAGAAAATATCTGAACTGTGAGATATAAACACAGAATTAGGAAAAGAAATCTGAACTGTTAGATGTAAACACAGAATTAGGAAAAAAGTGAATTTTGAAAGAAAGTGAAAGTGAAAAAAGAAAAAAATTGTCTGAATGTTGAGATATAAAATCAGAATTATGAAAAAAAAGTCTGAAATGTGAAAAATAAAACAATTTTAAAAAAATCACATTAAAGATATATGAGCCCAGTATTGAGAAAAAAAGTCAGATTTTACAAGATATAAACTAAGAATTCTATGCAAAGAGTGTAAATTATGAGATGTAAAGCTTGTAAATGTGAGGCAAAAGTCAAATTAGTAAGATAAAAGACCAAAGTGACTGGAACCTGGCTCCTACAGTAAAAGCATGACTTACCTTGCATCTGAAAACTCCAAGTTGATCACATTTAATACTTTCTTTCTGTTTGTGCTGTAGTAATAATCAACAAACTCTTTTAACTTCATCTTGCTGTCTGTCTGTTTGGTGACATCAACAACATCCACAAGAACATCAGGCCCTAAAACAGCAGAAAACAATCAGAACAACAACTATCAGCGCTGTATGTTTGTTTAAATGCATTTAAGTCAACTCACCAACATAGTTTTCCACATCACTGACGTAAAACGTGGGTGCGGGCATGGCCATCCCCAAACCGTCTTTCTTCTGGATGAGAATTGGCTCGTTGAAGCCATTTTCCTCAAGGTACTCCAATGTCAGCTGACTTCCAGACAGTTTGACCACCACATCTTCTGAACTGCAGTGGAAAACATGGTGTTACATGGTACATTTTTTATGTTTAACATTTTTTTCAAACACCTTTAAATATTTTCAGGGCGTCACGGTGGCGCAGTAGGTAGCACAATCGCCTCACAGCAAGAAGGTCGCTGGTTCAAGCATTTCTGTGTGGAGAATGCATGTTCTCCCCGTGTTCGTGTGTGTTTCCTCCGGGTGCTCCGGTTTCCCCCACAAGTCCAAAGAATTGCGCGCTAGGTGAATTGGGTAGGCTAAAATTGTCTGTAGTGTTTGTGTGTGAATGAGAGTGTATGGGTGTTTCCCAGTGATAGGTTGTGGCTGGAAGGGTTTCCGCTGCGTAAAACATATGCTAGATAAGTTGGCGGTTCATTCGGCTGTGGTGACCCCAGATTAATAAAGAGACTAAGCCGAAAAGAAAATGAATGAATAAATCTTTTTACTGAATATAGCGAGGCTGAGTGAAAGAGCTTGTGGCTCCGAGTTGCCAGATATCGTAATTATAAGCATCACTGGACTTCCTTTTACTACTAAGAGATAGTTCACCCAAACATGAAAATTAACTCAACATTTTCCCTTACCCTCAAGTGGTTCAATACCTTTACAAGTTTCCTTTTCCTGTTAAATAAATACAGTTTTAAATATAAATATAAAATTAATTTAAATATTTAAAAAAATAAATTAAAATGATATATTTTAAATAAATAATAAACTTTTAATTTATTTATTTTCTACTGCTGTACTTTTGCATATTTGTATTTATATATTTTTCTGTATCGCTGTAAAGCCTATTTTGTGTTACTTTTATCTATAATGTTATTTTACCTGTCTTAGTATTATTATTTATGTATTTATTTTTTTGGTGTGTGTGTTTTTTTTTCCTTCTTAATGCAGGAATATGTTATTGTATTGCTTAATTCAGAGAGAAAGAAAATGTGAGCTAATTGTGTTCTGCTGCTAGATTGGATTCTGATTCTTTGTATTTGGTGCTGCGGCTCTCTGACTAATATGTTTCAATAAAAACAGAATTAAACTAATAACATCAAATTAAATAAAGAAACCTGTAACCATTGACTTCTATTGTAAAAACAAAAATTTAAATACTTTAGGTGTCGATGGTTACAGGCTTTCAACATTTTTCTAAATATCTTCATTTATGTTCAGCAGATAAAAGAAAGTCAAAAACGCTTACACGAGTGAAGAGTGAGTAAATGATGACAAGTTTTAGATGAACCATCCCTTTAACTTATAGCATTGATAAAGTAATTAGGAGGATATTAATAAATTGGAAAGATGAAGTTTTTTGTTGAAAGTTACATTTTGCAGGTGCTTTTGTACATTTTTCATAGCAATACCTGGCAACACTGCATCGACAGCACTTAAACCATGGAGTCCACATTCAGTCAGACAAATGCAATGTTTATCATAATATTGTATGTATGAAGCTGACAAATGCTATCAAAACGGTAGCATAATAATCTGTAACACACAAAACACAGGCCAAGATGTGAATTACAGGAGGGGTTGAGGGGGCTGACCCCGCTAAATAATGCTTAATCCCCCCTGAAGGACATCAATACAAGATGTATGAGGGGTCTGCCCTTTAATAATTAAGAAATAGTTTGCTGTGATCTGTATTTCAAACAAAATTAATAATTAAAATAATGGATAACTTCTATCAGCTAGAAGGACATCCGCTGTGTAAAACATATGCTGGATAAATTGGCGGTTCATTCCGCTGTGGCGACCCCAAATTATTAAAGGGACTAAGCCGAAAAGAAAATGAATGAATGAAGGAATGATAACTCTAAAATACATTTGCTCATCCCTATAATGGTTCATACCATTGTGAATGAATGTTTGCGCCAAAAATATGAATAAATCGGTTTAAAATTGGCAAATTTATAGCACCGACAGACAGAGTAAGTGTTCACAAAGCATGTTTCTTTAAAAAAGGCGCTTGTATTTTATCATCCACTGTCTCGCACATGAGAGTAAAACAGTAGAATAAAAAATACGAGCAGTCTTTCATGGTCATCCATTAATCAGTGCAGGAAAAGCAAACCTGTCACAAATGTCATTGAGAGCCACTCAATACCCCTCAAAACACTGAAAACATAATAAAAAATAATTATTAATAAATCAGATGTAATTGAATTAAATATATAAATTTGGTTCACTAAAGCATATTACTGAATATAACTGTAAAATCTGACCCCCCTGATCGTCAATGTATAATTCGCACCCTGATGAAGGCTATGCTTTTTCATTAAATTTATTAGTTACTTAAACATTAACATTATCATGCTAAAATTCATAAATCATTCTCATAAAGCATTTAGAGTGCTTCTTATGAGTCATTCATACAGCAATTCATTTTGACAAAAAATTACTACAGCAAAAAAAGCTCCAGATCAGATTCATTTACAAACCCTAGGCTACAAACTTTTTCCAAGATACACACTAAAAAGTTCAGGCCATTATCAAAGCTGATCATAGAGCGCCATCTTCTGGACACTGATGTGAACTGCAGGAGATTATTGAGAGCGCTGGCCCTTTAAATGCGTCACCCTGAGCAGAGATGTGCATGAATGCAGGTGTTTATTACCTGGGGAATGTTCTGCTGCGTAGCTCTTTTATGAACACCTGACTGCCGTTCTGAACTGGTCTGACGTCTCCGCTCTGCCCCGTGTCATGCTTATTCCAGCTCTTTTTCTTTTTCACTGTTAAAATGACAAACAGATGAAAGCCGCCAAATTATAGTCAGACACAGTGACCACAATACATAACTTAATAATAATAAAACGAACTATAATGCGCTAAATAAAGAAAACATTTTGCAAACTGCAAAAGCAAAGTCATAAATAAGCGAATGGGTTCGTGTGAGGGTTCAAGAAGAGATCAAAACAACATCTAAATCATTTTATATAGAGTTGAAGTCAGAATTATTTATTAATTATCACCCCCCTGTTTATTTTTTCCCCAATTTCTGTTTCATGGAGAGAAGATTTGTTCCAACACATTTCTAAACACAATAGTTTTAATAACTCATTTTTTAATCACTGATTTATTTTATCTTTGTCATGATGACAGACATAATATTTGACTAGATATTTTTCAAGACACTTTTATACAGCTTAAAGTGACATTTAAATGCTTAACTAGGTTAATTAGGTTAAATAGGCAGTTGAGGGTAATTAGGCAAGTTATTATATAACAATGGTTTGTTCTGTAGACTCTCGAAACAAATACAGCTTAAAGAGGCTAACAATTTTGACCTTACAATGTTTTAAAAAAAAAAAAAAAAAAAGATTTTATTCTAGCCGAAATAAAACAAACAAGGTTTTCTCCAGAAGACAAAACATTATCAGACATACTGTGAAAATTTCCTTGCTCTGTTAAATATAATTTGGGATATATGAAAAAATTCAAAGGGGGGTTAATAATTCTGATTGCAACTGTACATAGAAAGCAGATTAAATACATACGTTTACTTTAATATTTGATATAATTTTATGTAAATGATCACAGTGCAATTGTGTAAAAATAAAATCCAACATTATTATTCTGATTTGTAAAATATCTGAATAAGCAATTATAATACATTTTACTGTGTTTTAAATGTTTAAAAATTATTTAAAATACGGTAAAATGAATAAATGATTTGAGAAGTTAGAGCCTAGAATGAGTCTAGAATAGTGGCAATGTATAAAGATTTAAGTTTTGGGGTTGAACTGTAATCATTTGTGTCAGTGTGTCATTACATGATTCCTGCTTTAAATATGTTCTAAACCAGAGGTGCCCAAACGTTTTCTTTTGAAGGGTCAAAAACCAAACTTGACAGAAGTAATTATACCAAACTCTGTTATATTAAATTTGCCATGGGTATTTTCTGAATTTATTTAATAAATAAAAAAAACACTTTATTTTGATGGTCCATTTAAGTATTAGTAGACTGTCTGCTCAATATTTGTTGATGCTGCTCCTTCAACAGATTTAACTGACTATAAGAAACAAGTATATGTCAACTTACACTAACCCTAACCCAAAACTAACAGTCTGCTTATAATCTAAAGAAAATTAGTTGCAATGTAACTTAAATTCAATAAAGGGACCATCAAAATATTTAAATTCCATCGAATTCATTTAAAAAACATGTAACGGAAACATTTTATTTCAGTTTGCTTTTTTGTAAAGCTCAATAATAAAACAAACCAAAAAGGTTACATTAAATTAGAAATGACGGACTCTGTTAAAGGCATTCACTCCAACCCTTCCCATCATTCTTCCTCTTTTCTCAGATGGGATGGTGGGCCAAATTAAAGGTTACCATGGGCCAACTTTGGCCCGCCGGCCCTAGTTTGGGCATCTCTGTTCTAAACAAGACTGTTTGGTATATAAACTATTGTAATACTGAATGGAATTTTAGTGAGTCTCTTCATTAAATCATGGTAAAAATGTATGATTACCAGTTTTGTTTGGTTTAGAAATAAGAAAGAAACACTAATAGTTTTGTAAAAAAAAAATAAATAAATAATCATATTTAACCTTATATGTGAACAAATATTAGAAGACTTAAAGAAAGCTGCAATTCTTGGACATTATTTTATTTATAATATTTTATTTTCTAGGACAGTTTTTAAAGGGATCAATGACTTAAATCTAGATTAGCAATCATATACTGTTTGTTTTAATTACTAGTTTGAAATAACAAATGGATACCATCAGGCAATACTGTACATGGGTAGCTGACAAATAGGCAGTTTTTAAAACATGATTTTTGAGGAACAAATTGTTCTTTTTTTGTAGTTTGAAGTCTGATGTTTGAGAAAATATAAGGCTTTCCTAACTTTATACTTTCACTGTTATTTTTTTGCTTTATACTAAACTGTACCAGGATATGTCCTATGGTGTGATGCTTGATTAGCGTGAACAATTTATATTCATTGTTTTACATATCTTCATACATTGCTATTTATTGTATATGAATAAAAAAAAAAACTCTGACTTGTCAGACGTCACACCAAAAAACAACACATAATAAAGTGTTTCCTAAAAAGTTAAATATGTAAAAAAAAAAAAATTCTTTGACAAAAACTTACAGAAAAAATATGTAATGTAATAACACAGCAGTTAAAACACGGCAAGTCTAGAGCACCGACAGACAGGGTAAGTGTTCACAAAGCATGCTTCTTTAAAAACAACATTTGTATTTTATCAAATATATCTTCATACATTGTCTTTTATTTTGTAAATGAAATTATTTAAAAAAAATTCTCAGACTTGTTAGACGTCACACCAAAAGACAACACGTTTTATAGTGTTTCCTAAAAAGTTAAACATGTAAAAAAATAAAATAAAAAATTCTTTGACAAAAACAAACAGAAAAAGTATGTAATAATGTAATAACACGGCAGTTTTATAACAAAACATTCATGAAGACAGTGAAGTGTTTCACCATTTCCTGCATTTTAAATGATGACAGAACTATTTAAATTGTTCTCATGTGTGACCATGAAAATACAACATCACGTCAACAACCCGCTTATATAACATGTCGTTGATGGTAGTTTTAATTTCTGTCCGAATTATCAGACTGAAAATAATGAATGAAATAATAATGAATTTGAAACTATGCAACAGATAAAAAGTACATACAGTAAAAACTGTGAAAATGTAGTGTTTTCAATTTGACAATATTTTTTAAATGTAAATTATGATGCTGTTTAAAGGTGCCTAAAAAATATGAAAGAGCAATTGGCAGTTCATTCCACTGTGGCAGCCCTTGAAAAATCAGAAACTAAGCTGAAGGAAAGTGAATGAGTGAGTGATACAGACTTTGATGTCACATGAGCCTTGAGAAATGAAAATTTAGTGCTCAAAAATCAATGTAGTATCGTAATAATGAAAACGATTACTGTTTTGGTAGAAAATTAGATTTTTTTTTTTTTGTTCACAACAGCAGACAAACTATTGATCACAATCTCATTTCATTGTCAGTTACCATCGACTTTTTTGTACTATTAATTCATTCACAGTATGTAAGTTTAAGTAAAGATGCTTACAGGTGGATTTGCCGTGGGTTTTTTCACAGTTAGGACAGTGATAGATGTCAATATCTGGTGCTTCATCTTCATCCACTCCCACACAGCTGCAACAGAAACAAAAATATGAACGCTCATTTATTTCTACACATCCATTGCAATATTAGCAAAATATCACACCAGCTATATCAGCACTGAGTTAGCAAATACAATCAGTTAACTGAGATCCAGCACTAAATAAAATCGCACTCTGACAGCCATTTAAAATATCCCTGAATTCTGATGAAATATTCTCAGTAGGAGACATTAAAAGACGACTTTCTCCAAATATTACAGATGCTATTGACAATTCAAGTGTTGCACATCTGGCTACTGCTATTCTCCTGGCCATGTCTTCCCCTTTGTGAGGCCCTGGTGGTCAGCTTTGTTTGGCAGTCTCAGGCTGTATGTCCTGAGGTTTTCAGAGGCGTCTGGCAGCCCAGAGCCCCAGGGATCCATCCCCGGTCCATAACCGAGTCCTGCACAGTGGAGATGGTGCATTTCTGATGATGCACATGCCAAATATGGCGTTTAGTCCGATGGCCAGAGAGCCAAACCTTCTTCCAGCTGGCTTTACAGTCTCCCACATGCCTTCTGGCAAAAGCACATCTCAGACGTCATGTGACATTTTTAACAGTGGCTTCTCTTCACCACTGTCCCATAAAGCTGTTAAAGCACACAGGCAACAGTTGTATTACAGCGTCAAGAGCTTATACATCTATGGGTGTAGCCTAGGAGTGTGGGTTATTGACAAAAACAAAAATTATATCTGCTGATATGTTTTCGATGCCAATAAATATTTCTGAGGGTTTTTGTGCTCCTTTTGGGTGGTTTAGGCCTGTCATGAACAAATAAATGACACTGAACTGCCAGCAGGTGGCATATAGTCTTAATGAGTGATTTACTGGATCATTCACTCAAACAATTTGTTAATGACAACTGATTCATTTGACTATGAATGAAGACATTCAAAACATGACATCACTCTGCACTCCAGCTTCTGTCCAATCAAACGCTATCAAGAATCTGAAGCATCCCTCCCTCACACTATATAAAGAGATGGTCAAGCTGTGGCTGAAATCTCTCACTAGTTTACAAACTTAACTTTTTTATATGGTACACACACTGTTATATACAGGGATTTTTCCATGACTTTTACCGGGACATTCAAGTAAACTTTTATGACCTAATGTTTAATGTAATGTCTATGAATACATGGTAAACAATAATAAAAAACTATGCACGTTTAAATGTATTATAACATATCATAAAACTCACAACAATTCTTTTTAGTTTTTATATCTATTGTATGTAAGATTTATTTAGATAATGTTTAAACATGGTTCTTCTTTCCTGCTGTGCCACCGCTGAAATTGAGACTAAGCCGAAGGAAAATGAATGAATGAATGAATGAATGAATGAATGAATGAATGCTTACACAGCATTTATAATGTGAGACCCTGGAGACCATTATTTTGGCCAAGGACAGAAAAGAAGCAGTAAACTAAACTATATTCAAGTTTACAGATATTTGCTAAACTAATTTTCATGACTTTTCAAAAACTTTTCCATGACTGTATATAGTGGATACCTGATTCAGACAGTGTAAAATATGCTTGATGTTGGTGTGAAGAACATGCAGAAACATGATAGCACAAGTGGATCATATGCATTCTAAAAGTCCAAAGTCCATGAGTGTGTCAAAGTATTAAGTTACAGACAAAATTGAAATTGTGTATTAATCTACTTGACTTCATGTTATTTTAAACCTGTCTGACCAGGTCCTAATTTAACACTCCTAAAGCACCAAATGAAAGTAAAATGTGATATTGGCGAGTATACGATAGAACCCTTACAATGATATTTATACACGGTTCTTACACTTACATAAACAGCAGATTCAAGAACTTTTAGGGACTTTTTAAAGCACCATTTATTTTGAATCAAGCACTTCTGCAATTCATAACCCAGCATATGTGGGCCCATGAAAGTCCTTACGGTACTTTTAACATTTAACTTACACTTAATATATACATTCATTCATTTTCTTTTGGGATTAGTCCCTTTATTAATCAGGGGTCGCCACAGTGAAATACACAGCATATGTTTTACGCAGCTGATGCCCTTCCAGCTGCAACCCATCACTGGGAAACATCCATACACACTCATTCACACATATACACTACGAACAATTTAGTTTACCCAATTCACCTGTACCGCATGTCTTTGGACATGTGGGGGAAACCGGAGCACCCGGAGGAAACCCACGTGAACACTGGGAGAACATGCAAACTCCACACAGAAATGCCAACTGACCCAGCCGAGGCTCGAACCAGCGACCTTCTTGCTATGAGGTGATCATGCTACCCACTTCGCTATCATGATGCCCAATATTTACATTAAAAAGAATACAAACATTTACAGTAGATTATTTTAAGAAGTCATGTTTAAATAACTTTAATAAAAATGAGTTGAATTTACAGTGAAATTCAAATGTGGTTTCTGAAATATGTTTCCCGTTCTATTTTTGACAATTGAGTACAATTGTTGAAATAAAACCATAAACAAATTTAATTTCAAATGTAATTCAAGCACTTTGAAGGACCTGTGTTTGTTTTTGAGTATTTAAATCGCAAATCAAATCGCAAACTCTGTGAAAAAAAATAATAAAATAAATAAATAAATAAATTTTAAAAATAATAATAATAAAAAAAAATTAAATAAAAAAAATTGCAATTCGATATTTTCAACAATTCGTACAGCCCTACTGGGAACCCCTTATATTGTTTAATCAGGTTAAACTATTTAAATGTGATCAGTTTAAACTATGAATAGTTTAATTAATGCTATAATTGAATCACAAAGGCTGCATTGTAATTATAGTAATGTGTAATCTGACGCACAGTACTGTGATGATTTCACACTCACAGCTAAAATTAAGTGTTTTCAGTGTCTCAGAGTGGCTCCATTCACACAAACTTTATCTCTGTGTTGGAGTTTGTGTGCTGTCAATAAAAATAGCTTATAATGTGCATTCAAAAATACAATGCGCCAAACGTCTACCTAAATGTGTAATAATTTTTTGGCTTTAAATGCAAATGAGCTGCTTCTCACCGCCCACCGTTCCCATGTGCATGTCTGCTTCTCATCATGCGTTACGACAGATAAACAGCCGTCAGTGATAGAAACAGACACGGATAAATACAGCTCATTAGTCAAAAATACCAAGTAAGTTTATTTGATATATTTGTGGTGGAGTTTATTCAAGCCTTTCTGAAATGATGAGTCGCACACAAATGCCATTTGCAGTACACACACACACACACACACACACATATATGTGCACGTTTACTGACACCATGCGGCCGTGGTGATTAAATTGGTTAAGAATTAGATAGCAATTTTACTGTCTTTATTACAGACATGCTCTGTTTTAACAGCATTTCAAACTTATAAAACTTATTAAAGTTAAAACAGAGAGTTGTAACAAATATTTTAAGTTTTTAACCTTAATTTATTTACAAAAAAAAGTTCTGTGAACATGTGTATACATGTTATTATAAAAATATGGCACATGTCAATCAATTCAGTGGGCAGGGAAAACCGCACTCCTACTTCAAGTTGCAGTGAGCATCGAAGTCAAGGGGTAGGGGTGTCCCAATTCTCTTTAGCTTGAAGGCGTAGGGCTAAGGGAATGGGGAAGACTTTTCAGGACCACACTCGAAATTAAGGGGTAAGACAATTTCCCAGAATACACCAGCCACAGCAGCACCCGGAAGTAAGGAGATCCACAAATTAGTATTTTTGTCATTATTATGAATTTTTACAACAAACAGATGTTTTAATATAATTATAACCGCGTACGTGTTTTGCCGTCATGCTTTTAAAAAACACA
The DNA here is from genome assembly GCF_052040795.2 of Danio rerio. Taxonomy (NCBI): domain Eukaryota; kingdom Metazoa; phylum Chordata; class Actinopteri; order Cypriniformes; family Danionidae; genus Danio; species Danio rerio. The sequence continues at coordinate 30,276,680 of NC_141031.1, forward strand.
TGATATATGATGACGTGTGCAGGTGCTGTAGTGCTGTCCCAATTCTTAGGGGTAAATTTTGAAGCCCTTTCCCTTAACCCTCAGTTGTAAGGGCCAAGAGGAAGGGGAAGGGTTAGGGGTACAAAAATAGAATTGGGATTGGGCCTAAATAGTGCGTAAATTTTCATTTTTTGACCTATCCCTTTAAGGCCTGTGACTGCGTAAACCTTTCAACATTTCAGAGTTTGAAACATCTGGCCGCCAGAAATTGTAATGTTTGCAACTTAAAAAAAAGATTACATTACACAATAAAGACTATGCAGTAGGGTTGCACGGTTTACCGATACTATATCGGGGTAGTATCGAGATACTATGGCTCCAAATTACTGGCGATGCCACTGTAGTTTGTATACGGTAGTATCGTCATTAATGGTATCTACACTAAAAGTCACTAAAATGCTCATACGTTTGTGTAACAATAGACCATCTCATTTAAATAATCTGTGGAGCCCTGTAAGGTTGCAAAAAAGTTGTGTAGAATTTGCGCCTATTGCACGTTTTCTAACACTTCAGTTCAAATGCACATTTGAATCGGTTCATTTGTTTCTGCTAATATGATTTAGTAGCCACAACAACAGCAACAATCTCTTTAAAAAAACGACTCACAAAGTGAATTATTGTTAAAGTATTGCGACAACCCTACTATGCAGTGTTGATTATTCAATATCTGTGACAAAAAACTAAAATTCACTTTAATCTTTGCTATGTTTATTTATGTGTGCTTGTAAGTTATTGGTTATATATCATTCGAGATTCACTCCCTTACAAAACCACCCTAATTAAATTGAAAATGAAGAATTCTTTCTAAAGCTGTATAAATAAAGCTGTATTCACATCGCAATATACAGTATATCGCAGAAATACAAAATATCGCAATGTCCGATTTTTCCTTTATCGAGCAGCCCTAATTGTTATTCCATTATATAACATTATATTATTAAATGTTTTTAAAATAAGAGAGTTTCATTGTTTTTAGGGTTTATTTTTAGTGTTTTTTATGTGGAAGAGAAAATAAGATTCTGAAAGCTGTGTTGGTTACAACCGGTTTCAGTTCTCTTTCACTTCCACTGCATTAAAAAACGATAATGGAAGTCAATGTTTGGTTACTAACTGTATGTTTAGAAACACAAGACTTTTGAGACATAGTGGCCTATCACTTTAAAATGTATGAATAATTATTTCTAAAACTAACTAAAAACTCTTTTCATATATATAATAATTTCACATCTGTTCATCACGAGTCTTCATTCACTGATCAGCAGCAAAACTAAAAACAAAACCACATCAACTCCACTATGAGTCAACCCAACATAAAAACAACTCCAAGATCTGAATACTTTTCAGCAGCACTGTATGCATTTTCATCACCCCATCTGCACTGCAAATGTTCTTCCTACACCAACACAAACCCTATAAAAGCATACCACATTCCAGCCATCAGGAGGAGCTGTTTTGAGCGGGTCATGAGCAAATGTTGAATTGGGAGTGTCCATTATGGGCTTTAGTCCAGAGCAGTCGTATGAATATCACACACGCCGTCCACTGATTCACAGTCAAAGAGAAAGAAGCCTCGCTGAGCTTCAGGACAACAGAAAGAGAGTGTGTGTGTGTGTGTGTGTGTGTGTGTGTGTGTGTGTGTGTGTGTGTGTGTGTGTGTGTGTGTGTGTGTGTGTTTGAGTGGGTGTGAAGGGTCAAAACGCCCACTGGAAATGCAGGATTAGCAGTCAAATAGACTCTTCTTCCCTCAACAGCTCTGCCTGGGGTATCTGTCTGCTAATAACGATGCCATTTATGGGGCATCTACTTAATGATTTAAAAAGTAGACAAAGCATGTATGTATATTGTACATCTATTTATTCACAGTCATGTTATTTTAAAGCCATTTGGCTCATTTACATGGATCACAAAAGGCTTTCTTATTTTATATTTTATTTCATTAATATGTGCCACACAATTTACCTATTTAAACAATTATTTATGGCAAAATATTATAATTTAAAAACTTATTTTAATTTATTTTAATATATTTTGTAATGTCATACAGTGCTCAGTATATATAAGTACACTCCATTTTGAAAATGAATATTTTTATCCATTTCCCAGTGAATATAGGTGATGTATTTTGGTGCATTTTAACAAAACAGATTTATTAAACTGATATATTTAATAAAATAACATTTTAGTCACTAAACATATTTAGAAATTGAAAGATAATACAATTAAATTTATTTGAAAATTCTAAATTTAATTGAAAAAAAATTACAACCTACAAAATTTCAGCCAAAAATGTATTTATTTTTTGCTTCTCTTGATTTTTCCTCTTTTTAAATTTGTATTTAATATTTTTCTATAACATGTTAATTGGCTGTACTAGTTTTTGGACCAATAATGTAGGTTATTTTGTTAGATAAGCTCCAGATGTGGCTTCAGTACTGACTAATCTAATGTATATGCACAAATATAATATTGTATAGCTTCCTATTTAAAATATGAATTTAAAAGATAGATTTGTGAGGAGTGTACTAGTATATGCTGAGCACTGTATATTCTAATTAGAGCTGCGCGATTCTGGATAAAATGAGAATCGCGTTTTTTTGGGTTTTTTTTTTTGCTTTAATTCAATATTACGATTTTCCTCACGATTCTGTGGATGTAAAATAAAGGTTAATATGCGTCTGCAATTATTATTGTTTTTTCTCAAATATAGGGTAAAACAACAATAATATTATGTGTAGGTCTACTGGTTTCTATAAATAATTCTATTCTACTTTGAATAATTCTGATGTTGAATTATGTTTGAGATATATGCTTGCAATCTGTCATTGACAACATTATTAGACCATTTTATTAACTAGTAAAATCAATATATATAGGCTAGAGTCAATTATATAGGCTAGAGTAGTTATACTGACACTGTTAACATTTATTTGCATGCACAGCTGCGTGTTCGCTATGAAAGAAAAAAACATGTCAAATCCTTGAGGCAATCATAACTCTAAAATGCGATATGATTATTGAAATGATGGGCACGCTTTCGGTTTCATTTTCACTGCTAAGTGCTGTTCATACATCGCGTGGCTCTCAAACGATCACTCTGTGCCACAAACTGAATATTATTTACAACTTTATTCACAGCCTATGCAGGTTCTGTTCACTAAAGAAGACGGGTGGCCGTGTATCATTAAGTAGGGCATGCGCCCGCGCTCTCTGTGGTAACAGCTCACGGTCAGCAGCTCACGTCATGTGTGATTTCCCGGCCGCGAATACATCATTATATGAGACAAAAATAACATTTTTAGGTGAATTATACCTTATAAATACAGTATGTGACTCTTTTAACATCATTTGGAGGTGTCCATGTCGCTGAGCAATGTATGTGAAACAATAAAAAGACTCGCGCAGCTGCCTTTGCTTCTCTCCTGAACTGGAAAATATGATTGGCAGAATCGTAGAAATGCTGGATTAAGATCGTCTAGGGGGTCGAATCGAGATCACAAACTTTTTTCGATTAATTGTGCAGCACTACTTTTAATGGTAAAGTTAAACTGACCATTTTTACTTTAATTTTTAAATAAAAATCATGCATTAATTTAGCGACCGTAGACATCAAAATCCAACTTCTGTACCAAAGCAATATAAAAAAATTAATAAATATAGCAAATGAAATGCATAATGCCACACGAGAAAAGCAAATAATACACATAAAAACTGTATTGTTCAAAGTTTAATAACGTTTTTCTATTTTTTTTTTTCTCTGGGTTTTCACCTTTATTTTTGATAGGACAGTAGAGAGAATTGACAGGAAAGCATGGGGAGCAGAGAGAGGGGAATAATCGTCATAGGACCGCGAGGCGGAATCGAACCTGGGTCGCCGCGAGCACTGGAGTGCATGTGTCGACGCACTAACCCCTACACCACTGGCGCCGACAAGTTACATTTTTCTATTTTAATGTATTTTAAAATCTCATTTAATATTGTGATGCCAAACTGACCTACATTTTACTTTCACTTTTTATGAAAAATGTTCATGCAACAATATTGTTTAGAAAATACAATGATCAAAATCTATTAAAACCAGCAAATGTGTGTCATATTACAGATTATGAATATTCCTTTTTAACAAAGCAATATCATATAATGTAGGGTTGTGCGATTAAACAAAATCGAATCAAAATCGCAATTTGAAACGTTGCGATTAGTTAAACGCAAGAGGCTGCAATATAAAATGTATTTGTATATATGTGCAAACAAGAATAACGAATAACATCTGAGATGAATTGCTTTAAAACCAGTCTGCTAAGCTTCAGAAAATGTAACATGCTAGACTGCTGAAGCTTGAATGAAATTAAATCAGATATATAATTAAATCAAATCACAATATCTGTCAAAAAAAAAAAAAATACAATTAGATATTTTCCCCAAATTGAACAGCCCTATAATGTCGACATGTATAGTGTTTGAAAAGTAGCCTATATAATATACATATTTTTTATTCAATATATTTTACATTTTTCAACATAAGCTTGTGTTACTTGAACCTAACTTTAAAATTGTTCCAAGTTAGTAATATTAACTTGGCAACTTAATTTTTTAGGTTTTATAAGACGGATGTTTTAAGTCAGTTTAATTCAATGCAAGTTAAATAGGCAGTTCAGGTTAGTTCAGTTCAGTTTCAGACAAGAATGTAACTCAACAAGAACGTATAGTACATGAAAATAACTATTCTTTAAAAATCTCCACAGAAATAAAATAACAACATGAAGGCGAGTAAACAATTATACAATTTTCATTTTTGTGTGCTGTTCCTTACACAAAACTTGCACAAACACACATTCAATACAACATGACTCGTGCATTCCACAATAGACCTTAAACTGTCAAAAAACCTGCAACAGATCTGCAGCCCAGCACATGATGATAATGCTTATTTACTGGGCTATTTTGTATATTTAGCATTGAAAGTCCTTGGAGAAAATCTCAAAACCGCTTTTCCGGAAATAATCACATCTAAAAAAGCATCAATTTAAGAGCATTAATAGGTCCTCAGTGAAGTCAATTTACTACATTTCAGTCTGAAATACAAGATACCAACAGCGTAATTACTACAAGTCTTTAAATACTGCTTCAGATGCACATGCAGGTCAAATTCAACTGAGCCAAAAAAAAAAAAACTAAAGAAAAACATGACACTGGATTTTCACTGTAATTACACCAGGTCATCATGACTGATTCACACTCAAATATGAGCAATATAAAAAGATTCAGTTTGTTCTTTTAAAATGATGTCAACTCTTCAAATAAAGCAAAAACAACAACAACAAAAACTCAATGCAATATGCCAAAGCTGCTCCGTCACAGACTAGCTATTATCATTAATGGGACAAATCTCATTTAGGATGTGATGCGCCACTTCTATTTGGCATTCTGCCTCATGAAAGAAGGCAATGATGTCATTCATTACCACCTGAAGAGCTGAGAGCAAACGCCTACAATCACAAACAGCGGCATGTGGTCAGGAGGAAAAAAACAAAACATGTTGGTTTCTGCCAGTTCGCTTTCAGAAATCATTATATCAACATGTTTACACTGATATGTAGAGGAAATCTACACTGATTGTAGAAGAACCTATCGGAACAGATTAAACATTTATAAACCATCTATAAACAGTAAGAATTTTAGGTGTAATAGCAAGGAAGTGAAACTTATCAATGTCATTTTAGTTGATGATGATTTTTTGTTGCATTATGGCAAGACAATGCACCAAAAAAAAAACCTGTCTTTCGTGGAATTGTTCATTTTTCAACTTATATTTTGGCGATATGGACAAAATCTTGAGTAATTGAACATTTTCATTTGATTATGATTAATTTGACGAATGATTATTTATTTAATGTTTTTGGCCTCATAGTTCACTGACAGGTTTTGTACAGTAACTATGTTCACATACTACAAGTGAGAGATTTTTGAATGAAGGGTGTATTACTTGATTTTAAAATAATTGAAGGAAACACACACTATCCACTATCTATGATTATTTATTGAACATCAACGTTAGACAACTGAAATAAAAATACACATTGCCTAAAACGCTGCCAACCCTTGTCACCGCTAGCAAACTGACCAATCACAAAGCTTGTGCTATTTGTTGTTGTGATGTGTAGTTAAATTTTTTTGAGAGGTGTGTGTGTGTATGCGAAGGCTGCACCGGACTGTACGTATGCACTTAGAAGAAGTATAAAGCCAGAATAATATAAGTATAAATCATAATATATAAATAAATTGCTAAAGCAGGGTCACTTGACTCCACATACAACAGGGTAAGTAATTTAAAAAATTGACCTGGAAAATTAGATTGATTTGAGGTTCTAAATGTCGTTTTTGATTAATCGTCGAGCCCTATTTTACAGTCTTTTTTTTTTTTTGTCTAATTTAAAGAAATTAAGAAAACATCCAATATACTATTTGAAGACTTTCTTTTATATTTCTTTCAAATTTTCAATTCATACTTCAATACAAAATGTACGTTTATTTTGAGCACAATAACAGTTTTCACGGTATAGCGCAGTTTGGAAAACTCAAGGTTTAAAAACCCCCTGAATTTTGCTATATATATAAGATTTTATTTTTGTTTTTAGAACAACAGTTGTCTCCAGGGGTCCGTTCTTCGTACATGGATTACTCACTTAGCTGGATTTGGATATTGACGATTTGACACGATCCAGGATCGTTTCGTTCTTCAAAGTTGATCCGAGAGTTGTTGTCATAGCAACAGTTCTGCTAGGTCAAACCTGATTGGGAGCAGGTTCAATTCATATAAACAGGATTAGATCGGCTCAGTTCAAGCAAATATAATACAGAAAGTATGTTCTGAATCCTGATATTTTCTTACAGTAGTAGTTATATACACTTGGGAAAATGGTACATATTTTTTTTTACTATATATATATAAAGTTATAGTCATTAATAAAATAAATAAAGTTATACATATTAATAAAACTTATGCAATCTGCACCCTCGAAATGAAAGTACAAAGACTGCCACCTGGTGGTGCAAAGAGAAAACTTATTGATATGAACGTTTTAGATCGCTTTAGTACAAATTGTGTATGATAGAAATGCAGAATATGTGACTTTTTTTTAAAGCAATAATACATTTATGCAGTCATAAACATGTTTTGATAGTTAATAGTGATTTGATGCTTCACAAAAGTGAAGAAAGATGCCTTTACCAATATCAAAATGCTTTTGTAAACAACCAGTTATTCTTTACACCGATTAAAAAACGGCTACTATAATATAGACAATATTTTCTAAATGTAGAACTAAATACACTGATATGCACTGAAATACATGATGAATACTCTTGACACAAGAAAGTGTAAAGCCTGCCGCTCATAACAAATAGGAAAAGTTATTGCGTGTCATATTTAACAAACGGTTTACTGCTAATTTGATGTAGTTTTGCTCACATGGATAATTGAATATTAATCAGATGATGTCATTACGCTGCTGTGCCATCAGCCAATCGTTGCATTGCTGATCATGATTTCGAGGATCGATAGATCTGTCCTTCACAACACACGCAGCGATCTCAGATCAGTTTATCCAGACAATCTAATCTGATTCGCAAACTTGTTTGAAGAACCAAATTAGCGAGAGATCAGTTATCGAGATGAAAAGATCCAGGATCTGCCAAATCATCTTAGATCATTTAAGCGAGGTACGAAGAACGGACCCCAGAAGAAAAAGATATCCAAAGATGCTGTTTTAAATTGTAAATAAATCAATGCTTTTAAAACTATTTAAACAGCAGAAGTCAATGATTCATTTTTATTATTTAGCCTGACATGTTTACTGCTCCAAAATATTTTAAATGTTTCTAAAAATAAAATAAATTGTTTTCAAAGGGGAAAAAAGTTTTAGTTTTACCCAGATATTTAAAAAGAACATTTTTAGAGCAGTAATCACAATACCGTGAAACTGTGATATTTTTATCCAAGTTATTATACCATCAGAATCATATCGGCCCATGCCTATAGCACTGAGCAATACATCTCCACTTCAGCAGAACTTTCATACTCATAACCTCAGTTAAATTCATAAAAGTATTGTGATTGTTTATATAGAGGAATGCGTGTTCATGTCTGATTGTAGAAATAATTTAGATTTATTTTCTGGCTATTTGCAATATTTTTTAAAGCATAAAATGAAAAACTCAAAAATCCCTCCTTAAAAACGGCTTACTCTTTAAGAAAAAAATTATAATTCAATGTTTTTTGTGCTAGAAATGTATGTAAATTAGTACATATTTAATGAAGTCATGCCTTATTTGCATATTTAAACATTTCAAAAAAATACTTTTCTAGAAATTAAATATTCTAGAAAGCTTAATACGATTCTAGTAAAATATATAGTTTTTAATTTATATAATCAACTGGGGAAGAAATTATGATCACTTTTTGACCTGCTGTGTTTAAAATGTAGCCTTGTGGTTAAAGGTATAGTTCCTCCACAATGAAATCCCTCGTAGCGCGCATACATGGAGCTCAGTCTAAAACTGTTAAGTCCTTGAATTTAACTTTTAATATTGTCAAATCCTTTGTTTCCTCTTTCTAATGTACAGCTATTCATTTTTCTTTCTTTATTTATTTATTTTTTTACACATAACACAGCAAACTTTCAACTTTTGTCATTATAGAACAAGTCTTCCTGGGTGGGGGGTGGGGATTCGGGGTTGTTTTATGATATGGTCATATGCTGTGTGCTCTGTATATTAAACAAAAAAATTTAAATAATAAAAAACAATTGTTCACAAAAAACAATGAAATCCCTCGTCATCATTTACTCACCTCTTACTTGTTTTAAAGCAGTTTGAGTTTCTTTCTTCTGTTGAACACAACACAAATGATTTTTTTTTTTAAATATGGTGGAAGTCAATGGCTACGGGTTTCCAACATTTTTCTCATTATATATCTTATTTTGAGTTCAACATTAAAAAGTTAAAACAGGTTTGGACAAGTGAAGGGTGTGTAAATGATGATTCAAATTTGATTTCTTTGTGAACTATCCCTTTAACTCTTTAGGTTTTGGATCCCATTGCTGCTCTGGTGTGAGGTAAAAAGTGAGGTTACTGAGTTCACGTGTCCTTGAACATCTCGTGTAATAACCCGGTAAACTGCAATCCATTTAATGCATATCCAACAACACATTCAAGTTTTGTGTATAATATTTCTTTTGGAAAACTAAGCAAGTGAATTTTAAGTACTGATTTTTTTTTTTTTTACTTACTAAGAAAATTAATGCGCATTATATCATATCGGATCCTGAATTTATATTTTAAGGATTTCATTATACTGATACTGATTTTATTTAAATATTTTTTTATTTAAGTTTTATTTTAATTTTCAACGTTATGGTCATTTTGTAGTGCGATATTTCTATATTATTTTAATAAAGTTTTTATTTACTATAATTTTAGCATTAGTTTAGTTTATTTTTAAGTGAACAAAAAAATATTTTGTAAATGTATATATGTCTGGAAAACAATTATCAAAAAGTTCCAGGTTTTCCATGCATGTTACTGATGAAAGGTTCTTTCTACAAATTGACTGATGAAACAATTTGTTCAAAACATATTGGGGGGGGGGGGGGGATGGGGGGGCTAATAGATTAGCAGAATTCTTTACAACATAAATGCAGCTGTGTGTACTATACTCTTACCAGCAGCTGAAAGCATCAAATTAACCAAATTATTTAATAAACAAACATGCAAAGGGTAGAGGATGTGTTTAACTGTGAATGACAGCAGTGCCAGTTCTGATACAAATCTGCTGAGATTTCCTTATAGTTCTGCAAGCCACTCTAGATATACAGTTTAAGTCAGAATTATTAGCCCCCCTGTTTATTTTTCCCCCCAATTTCTGTTTAACGGAGAGAAGAGTTTTTTTTTCAGCACAATTCTAGACATAATAGTTATAATAACTCATTTCTAATTACTGATTTATTTTATGCCTGACATGATGACAGTAAATAATATTTGACTAGATATTTTTCCAAAAACTTCTATACAGTTTAAAGTGACATTTAATGGTTTAACTAGGTTAATTAATTTAACTAGGCAGGTTAGGTTAATTATGCTCTGTAGACTATCGAAAAACAATTTACCTTAATTTAAAAAAAATCTATTGATCTATGGAAATGTGTGCATGTTTTATTAAATAAATATCATTATAGTGTGGATATCCTATGTTTAATTTGCATATTAAGGATCTACCCTAGATAAAGAAAAAATGAGGAAATGCTATAGCATTATTTATTTTGAAGCTATTTTGAATAGTAGTCTATTAAAAACAACAGATGCTTGAGTTCAAAACCACTACAGTATTAACAGCAAGAAGGCAGAAAAATATTCCTGAGAAGTAAACAGTGAAAAGGCCTTAACAGACAATAATGGTGCTAACATCATCACACTTTAAAGGCATAACTGGTTTCTCCCTTCATCTGATCTGCCAGAATCAGTCGCCCAGCCCTCTCAATAGAGGTCAGAGAGGTTTAAAATCACTGAAGGCGGTAAAGCTCAGTCACAGCAACAGAAACAAACACAGCAGTGTCAATCCACACAATTCTTTACACATTTCAACATGCAGTAAACCGCGAACTCAGTCTGACAATGAGAACGAGACTATTTACAAGGCGTCGCGCGCGTGTTAAACAGTCACACTCTTTTAGCCAGTTGAACAACAGTCGTCCTGTAATTCTCACATCCCAGACTCCGCGAATGAACTGTAACGATCGCTGGGCTCGTTAAAGGGTTAAAATTAAACGCGCGTAAATGTATCAGTCAGTGAAGTGGAACGCTTGTTCTTTGTTTACATTCGCGGAACAGAATTAAAACGCGTTTCTGGCGCTAATTTCGCTCGCGCTCCGAAAACAAAACAATCAGCGGGGGGGAATTTCAGATCAAACCCACAAATAACAGATCGACTCCCATTATTGGATCGGGTTAAACTCATTTGCTACGACTACGCGCTGCTGTCAGCGATGCTTCGCAGCACACACATACACACAGGGCGAATAAATCTGAACTTACTGGTTTTGACCATGATGATGAATACGGTCTGTGATAATGGCTAGATGTCATACAGGTTTTAAAAAAATGTGCAGAGGGACTCTGAAATCTGCAACGTCTGGCTCATATTCAGCCTATTATTCATCTAGCAGACACCAGAACGGACAGGGACAGTTTTAACACATTTCAAAGCCAGTTTTAGCACTGATACGGAACGAATAGGGCGCATAAAGGAACGTAAAATGTGTAAAAGAAAAGCCACTCGGGTTCGCAGACACCCACACGGCTCTCTACTACGACAGCGTCCAGTCTGAGACGCGACCGAAGCGCGCGATGCACGCATATCGAGCTCACATCGCACAAAAAAAACATCGAAATGTCTTTACGAATAAGCAAATCTTTTTGTAGCGTTTACAAAAATGTGTCAACCGAGCCAGCTAAATATAACTCCGCCTTCTTCTTCAAGCGGCCCTCGCTCTTCGGAGCAATACAAAATGTGCGCACGCGAGCAAAACGCTTCCATCCAAACCCACACTTAAATAGTTGAACGAAATAATGCGGTTACCTGCCGTGAAACCAGTCTTTGCAGGCGTCGCATTCGATCATAAACTGGGTTACGTCGTAAGGTAATCTGCAGATGCAATACACGGGTACAGTCGCCATGTTAGATCAATTCACAACAACAGCCGGAGAGATGGATGGGGGCAGCAGGAACCTCCCGTAACACAAACTACAGCGATACGAAGAGCCGCGGAGCTGCTCCTGCGTCCATTCGACCGTTCCTCAGATCCGACGTTACAACGTTGCGATGTTAAAATGTTTCCCGCGCTGCATTGACGTGTTCATGCCCCCTGGTGACTATACGAGCTCCGAGACTCTCGTGAAGCCCAAGAAAATGCATCCTTTCATTGTAATATTGTTACGTCAGTCTACAAGACGGGAAAAATCGCCTCGGTCATGCTGGTCCAGATGAATGGAGCTCATTAAACGCTGCGGCTGCTTCTTAGGGTTTCCCGGGACGAGAGAAAGACGAAAATCCACCGGCAGGATCTCCAGCCGACCGTCGAAGCAGCTGCAGCAGAGTCTGTGACACGTTAATAAGGGCTCATGCGGTTATAAGGCATACGAGCGATAGGATTAAAAGCACCGAGGGCTACTTCAAAACTGGACGAGCTCTGTATTTTTAACTATAGATATATTGCAAACTAAAAGCAAAAGTGACAGAACTTATCCTGTGAAAAACTTTTAGTGCAAATATTTATTTATTTATTTTTATTTTTTGAAGAAATGACATAATATAATAAAATATAATATATATATATATATATATATATATATATATATATATATATATATATATATATATATTAGTAATTATTAACTAATATTAAGGAACTATATAAGTAATATATATATATATATATATATATATATATATATATATATATTTATATATATGAAAAACGTTTAGTGCATACTGTATAATTATTTTTTATAGAATAAATGACTTAAGCAATATATATATATATATATATATATATATATATATATATATATATATATATATATATATATATATATATATATATATATATACAGTAATTATTAACTATTATTAAGGAATTATTAACAAGTAATACATATAGACCACTTTGAGGAATGTAAACAATGACCCTAATGTATTTCCTGTTTACATTTTTCATTTCCATAGCTTCCAAGAATCCAAAAATAGCCACATATTGATAACTACTGCTATGGTAGTTGTTTAACATCAAAAATGATTGCATTGCTTCTTGTTACAATTGTGATATAGTATGAGAACAAGCAGGAAATGTTCGATGGCAGAGGAGATTACGACATTAAAATGGACTATAAATAGCTTATACACACACAAGAGAGAAATTACATCAGTTGCAATTATTAATAAACATATATAGATATTAAACAGAAGCTCTGAGACAAGGTAAAGCTATATAACTGCAAATAAAAAGTAGATTAGGGCAATGTACCAATAACACAGTTTTGGTATTTTCCATCAGATATCACAATGATAAAGCCTTCATTTTGTTAAAGATTACCAGTTAAACAAATAGTTTGTCATATCAATACTGTATTCAATATATTCCTACTACTAATATAAAAATACTTTTTATAATATTGTATATGCCCATAAAATCATCTTAGACTTGACACAAATTTGTAAATAAAATCAATTTTATACGTTGTGCTCACAGCATGACTGCAATTAAATAATAATGCAAGTTTCTATTAGGATTTCCATATTTAATTTGGAGCATATTCACAATTATTACACTTTGAAAATTTCATTTTTATACAACAAAAAAATTGGTAAAATTGTATAATTCAGAAAAAAATAGGCCGGAAATCTGACCATCAAAATTAATGTACACATACAGTGCTCAGCATATATAAGTACACCCCTTACAAATCTCTTTTAAATTCATATTTTTAATAGGAAGTTATACAATATTATATCAGTGCACATACATTAGATTAGTCAGTACTGAAGCCAAATCTGGAGCTAACAAAATAACTTATGATAACAGAAAAAAAACTAGTACTGCCAAAGTTATGTTATATATATAATATTTTAGCAGCGAATATTTTGCTTGAATTTAATTGCATCATATTTCAATTTCAAAATATGTTTGGTAAATAAAATATTATTTGAACAAATATATCTGTTTAATAAATCTGTTTTGTTTAAATGCACCAAAATACATTGCCTATAATGACTGATATATAGATAATAATATTCATTTTCAAAAGGGGGAGTCCTCAATTATGCTGAGCTCTGTAAATACAAATACGTGTATGTGTGTGTTAAAAAAACTAGTTAGATGAAAATTAAAGAAATCAAGTCACCTGGGTTCATAAAGTTCACTTGGTTTTCTGAAACATGACTGCAAATTTGACCTGTTGGTGGTGCTAGACCGTCTAATATGGAGTCATTACACTTACTCTATCAGTGCTAAATGTCATAACTTTTCATGGTTCTCTAGGCTGCAACAGTCACATTCACAGTCAGAAACAGAGGAAGATGAAACTATCAGTTTGCGTAGAAGTTAATAGTGAAGTAAAACAAGTTGAGTATTACCACACACTAAATGTTCTGTTTTTAGAATATTGCTGATTATAGAATACTGAGTTTATGACTAATGAACATGACTTGACAGTTTATTCTCCAGGGAACCTTTATCGTAACACTGTGTGATCTTCAAAATAAATCTGACGTGACAGCAAGAGCATCTTGTAAACAGAGTAAAGCTAGAGATCATCAACCCATAAAAGCAGACATACACAGAGAATTATTCTAAAAGAATAAAGATTTTTATTAAGCATTGTAAGTTGCATTCAATTTCCTTCGAAATACATCACACCACAACCCATCAACAATCACTCAAACCCAACAGTAGTTCATTCTTTAACAACCCATGAGTTAGGAAGAAACTCCGATCAACTTACATCAAGGTAACCTACTTAGACTTGCGGCAGGGGACTGAGGGGAATACACCATATTTCTGATCACTAATGTGCAATGAAAAGCATCAGGAGGATTAGATGGAGAAGTAATGATTCTCGTTTAGAAGTACGTTTATAACACTAAAGTAAACATCAAGTGTACTTGCTTAGGCTAAACTCTCAAATGGGAGGGTCGAATGTTTCGCAAAAACTTGTATCGAGCTAAGAAAAGGGGGAGAATTTATCAAGATCAAAGCCATTTTTTCTCAAACATTTTGTTTTTTCAGAGATGATCTGCTAGTATGAATGCGGAAAACAGCAACAGAGAACAGTAATGTATACAGTGATGAGTACAGCAGGATTAACAATATTTAAAGTGGCTAGATAATGTTGGAGTAAATACAACAGAGGTCAATAAATCACAAAAATAATCAACTTAAGGTTAGAGCAAATCAGTTACTGACTAACAGTTAACACCTTTTATAGGACTATTACTGATTATCAGCCTTTATTTTTTCAATTTTGCAGATGGGCACAGTATTTGTAATGAAGAAATAGGACAACATGCATCATAACTATACACCATTTTGTTTGTTTAAAACTTTTAATCGTGAGCCATGCAGAAAGTTTAGCTGAGACAGTTGTACTAATGTGCTACGGCTGATTCAAGAAACCACGGTAATCGCTGATCACTGATGCATGGCGTTTTCTGACACGGAAAAAAGAGACGTCGGTGCTTTTCAAGAGCTTGTGAGGTTTTAAACCGTTTCTTTGACGCATTAACCGCTATCGTATGACATCGAAATCATCAGAACGCAAGATGCAGTAGTATTAACACTAGTTACTCAATGTCAAAACAACCGCACATTTGAAACAGGAGTAAACTCACAACGCTGACACGTGAGAAATGTGTTCTCTTTTTCAAATCGTGAGCTTTACGTTTTCAAACCATAAGATTAAAAGCATTTACTGTGACGATACAAACTCAATTACAATGGCAAATATATATATATATGGTACTTGAATCTCAACGTACTAAAACTAAAAGACTGGCAAAGGAAAATCAGTTATTTCAGTTTCTCTATTTCATCGTGAAAGTAAAATAATTTCATGTAACCAGTTCTGAAACGTCGACCAGGGAGAACACAGTCTATCATCATTATGAAACTGCTATGAATCTCCATTTTTTTTACTTGTATATCTATGTTTTACCGAGAGGTTTTCTCATCATTGCTTGTGGTTTAAACTCGATGACATCGAAGAGGGATTTCAAAGATTCCCAAGTCCTCGTTTTTCACTTTGGAGAGGAAAAAATGTGCACCAACTGTAGGCCTTCCATCCTTCCAAATATTCCTTAACGCTTCACCATCTATCACCCTCTCTATAAAAATAGGTTTACTCTTCTGCTTTTAAGACGGCGACGCTCAGAGCTTCATCTCTGTGGCCCTCGCCATCTTCATTTAGTGCATTTAAATGAGGATTAGTATTGCACATTTTAGATTCGTTGCTAAAGGCACTTTCAGGTTGGTTTGGAGCCCTGCTTTCCTCTTGGTTCCCACTGAGCTGGTCTGCATCTTTGCCCTCCGCCAAGCCGTTTTCTGCCACTGTGGAGTGATCTGAGGGCAGATGTGGTGCGTCGGTCGCCAACTTGGGCTTCTTTCGGTCTTTTATCACTTCATAGGTTGAGGCAGCATATGCAGGCTTGCTCTGTTAAAATTAACGTCACACCATTTTTAGCGTCATTGTCCCATCGGTGGGAAAGCTAAGAATAAAAACGATGATGATCTTTGAGGGATAACCCAACGCACTGCATTTAATAAATAGTTTCCTGATATGTCCAATGACATTGTAGCAGCTCAATGTAAATGGCATGTAATGTAAAAGCTGCTCATAAAGTAATAATCAAAGTAAAGTACTAATCAACAAGTATTTAATTAAGAGAAACGGTTTACAATATAAATTCACCAAAAATACTTTCACATTGTAAACAATAAACATTTTAAACATAAGAAAACTATTGTTTAAACTATCTACAGAACAATAATAACTAGAAATGTATATTTTCTGAAGAAAATCTGAGTGGCGCAACAATATCTCTGCTACAGAAAATCATAGAAGCTTGGGGATTGGTGCTTTAGACTCATGGTAGCAGTGACTAGCTACATGCTGATTCTAATTACATGCTAATTAAACTTTATAAAAACGCATGAAAATATGCTAACTTTGTGCTAAGATATTAAACCATATTAGCATTTCCTAGCTACATGTAAAACATGATAGTAGCATTGAGTCATAGACTAAAACATTTTAATGTCATTCATAAAAATGTCCTAACTGTGATGTTAATATGAATAGCACGTTGCTAGCATTAAGCTAGTCATCTGGAAATTATGCTAGCTACATGCAAATTGTTTTAGCCTCATAATAGCAACATGCTTATTGTGTTAGCATTATGTTAGCAACACGTACCTTTCATCATTGATAGTTCACAGGGTTTTTGCAGGTTTCTCAAAGTCAAATTTAAGACTTTAAGACCACGAAGAATGACATTTCAGACTTGTATAGGGCTAAATACCAGGGATATTTTTTAATGGCCCAGCAGAAAAAAAATATTTTTACTTGTCCCATCAAAAAACTGATTCTAATTAGTTATTAGTATATAGTCTTAGCCACATATTTTATATAGCAAATCAAAACAAGCAGACCCTAGTTTCATAAAAAAAAAAATTCAACCTTTCTTAAAAAACCTCTTTAAAAACTTTATTAAATGAAAAGTATCCACAACAGACTTATAATATTAGTTATAAAAAGTTTTGCTAAAAGTTTTATTGAAATGTATTGTTGGTGATTGGATTTGTGTTTGATCGATTGTTTAGCTTTACATAAACAAAGGAAAATCAAGACCCGTTTCAAATGATTTATGACCTACGAGACAATATTTCAGTGAATTTAAGACTTTTCAAGGCCTAATTTATGACATTAAGACTTTTCAAGACCCCATGGACATTCTGACTATACTGTATCTTTAAATCAATTTGGTTTGTCTTTTCGTGCAGAATATAACAATTATTTACATAAAAAAAACATTACTGACTCGTTGACATTTGAACGATAGCGTATTTCTGTTATTTTAAAATGTTGAAGCAGTGTGATTCACCTGGAATGATCCCTGACTCTTGAACCCTCTACTAAGGTATCTGGTTCCTCGTCCAAAGGTCCTTATGACAGGAGTAGAAATCACACCTCTTGGACGACTGTTCAAAAGAAGCAATAAAAAAAATAATAATGGAAATTAAAAAAACATACACATGTATAAAACTTACAGACTTCAGTGAAATAAGTTTTACCAAACAGTAAATATAAAATCATTGTAAGTTTCCAAGCAAGACATTGCAGGACAAACCAATAAAATGTGATGATTAATATGTAAATGAGGAGCAATAAAGCATAGTTAATTCTTACCCTCTGGTTGGTCCACCAACTGACACCACTTGTATGGGAAATGGGGCTCTTCCTCTGCCACGACGACTACCAGCCCACTGACCCACCACTGTGCCTGCAATCTCAAGCTTACCACCCTGTGATGGAATGGCCTGAAGTCCTACTTGAGAAGAATTAAAAGAAGAATGAAACTTTAATAACATTGAAGAAACTTCTGTAATCAAACAGGGTTCCCTTTTTCATATTTAAAAAAAAAAAGCCTTTAAGGATGGACCCATCAATGTTGTCAACCTTTTATCAACATCAGGTTATACAGGCCTGTACCTGATTTTTTCCACTTAATGCTGGGGTTTTAAAATCAGTTTGTGGAAAGCTGCAGCTCTGCACAGTTTAGTTTCAACCCTGCTTCAATACACTTACCTGGAGGTTTAAAACAAGCCTAAGGGAATCAATTTGTTTGATCAGGTGTGTTTAATTAGGGTTAAAATTGTGCAGAGCTGCGGCCCTCCAGGAACAGAGTTTGATACCCAAAGCACACCGCCAAATTATTAATGGTTTGGCTTCACAACAACTAAGTGAATGTCCTTGAGTGGCCCAGCCAGAGCCCAGACCTAAATTCTATTGAACATCTCTGAGGAGATCTAAAATGGCTGTCACCGTCACCGTCACTTCCCATCCAACCTGATAGAGCTTGAGAGGTATTGCAAAGAGGACTGGGCAAAAATTCCCAAAGACAGGTGTGGCAAGCTTGTGGCATCATATTCAAAAAGACTTTAGGCTGTAATTGCTGCCAAAGGTGCATCAACAAAGTGTTGAGCAGAGGCTGTGAATACTGATGTACATGTGAATTTGTTGAAAAAAATATTTTTTCACATAGTCATTATGGGGTATTGTTTGTATAATTTTGAGGAAATCAATGAATTTAATCCATTTTGAAATAAGCCTGTAACATAAAAAAATGTAGAAGAAAAGAAGCGCTATGAATACTTTCCGGATGCACTATATCAAGGAGTCTTGTGTGTTAATTGTATCCATCAGTTAAAAACGAGGATTTCTCCTTAAATACATTTTCTTCCTGCTCTTTTCTCTTTCATATGGAGAATATAAAAAAAATAAGTTTAATGTTTTGATAACTGTGCAAATTCACGGCTTGCACTGCAGCTGTGTGCGTCATCTGTTATTAGTGACTGACTGTAGTTTAATGTACAATAAAAATATAATTTGTCATTTCGTTTTCATAGAACAGTTATATATAGATGCATTAGTTGCAGAATTTTAAAGTAGTTTAATGATTTAAGAGTGTTATATTGGATATTACGTCATTTAATGCGACTACGCATGACTTTACAGAAAGCTTATGACCTACTAACTTCGGTTTGCCTTAAAAACATGTAGTGCAACTGAAGTGTGAACAAATTTAGTTACAAACTAGCTAGTAGTTACTAAGCCCCAAGTAAAGACTTTGTTACAGTTTAAGAAAAGATCTTACGAACCGCTGGTGCAACTTTACCCTAAACTCTTGGAGAATTGTAAAATGAGTCTTTTCCATAAAAAGTTGAGTTTTCCTATAACATGTTACTTCTCAAACAGCATTATTAGCATTTAAATATTTTAGAATTAAATACACAACTACTAATAAAAAGGTGTTTGGCACGTGAATCAGCCTTACCAGGCATGCCTCTGCCTCTCCCCTGCATCGGGGGCAGAGGCGGCGGAGGGTAGAAGGTGCTGTTTGACGGATAGAAAGGCATTGCATGTGGAGGTGGCGGAGGGAAGGCAAGGGGCTGTGGTGGGCGAGAGAAGTTCAGACCCTCCAAAATACTCTGACGCATCTTCTCCACCTTGGCAACTAGTTCAGTCTGGAAACAACAACAGGTCATCCTTAATTTAAAATGCTAATTAAAAAGTTCTAATAGGTGAATTAATTGTAACGAAATGAAAAAGTCCGATCTATATAGTCCATAGACTTCAACCAAATATTGATTTCTTTCAAAATCATTGGTACATTGTCAAAACATTGGTACAGTGTTGTCTAAAAATAAATATGATAGAGCTGCATGATTTGGAGAATTTTTTTTTTACATTTTTCATTTTACACGGTTCCTTTTACAGCATTGATGTTGTAATGTAATTCAAATATAATCAGTTAAATAGACTTTGGCATTCATTTAGTTGCTCAAGCGTAAAAGGAGATGAAAAGCCATTTACACGCACACACCCGTCAGAATTAGCAGGTAAGCGCAGAAGCTCCATTAAATATACTGTGGTAAAATAAATGTTCATATTTTAAAGACATGGTGGAGAAAATGTAATTTAATGCAGTGATTCGTGTACAATCTGAGACCCGATTTATATCGACTATCACTCAGCCAGTGGAGATCATCAAACGTGCTGATCTTGTAACAGAATACAGTTTACTGGAAGCACTTGACCCAGGTGACTGACAAATTAAAAGTCTTTCTGCATACTGCCGCATATACGGTACTCTATTGCGATTTATCTGCTCAAAATTGCGATTTACAATGTGATTTACTACCGTTTCATAAAAGAGCTCCAGGTTTGATGTTGTGGTTTAAACCACACCAAAGAAAGTCCAAGCATAATCAAAGTAAACTACACTATAATATTGTTGATTTAAACATTGTTGCCATTTTTTCAAATAAAGTTCATATAATATGAACTCAAATCAAATATATATATAAACATCAAAAACATTAAAATCTTTCAATTTAGATTGTTTTACATTTTTCACATTGTTCAGGATAATGTGCTTACAAACAGTCAGAAGTTTCGAAAACGATATGCTTGCTTGGTACCCTATTTGATAGTGCCTTGAATAATAGTAGCTTTTGTGATTTGGAAATTGCACTCTTTCAAATCATGATTTCGGTTTGAAAGCGATTAATCCCGCAGGTCTAGAATATGCCCAACACAGTCTAACAGCAATTCATAGCTTCTTGATTTAGTGGGTAATTTGTATTTGTATGACCTCATTCGTACATTTTAGTATGATTTGCTCATGCCCCAGTGAGGGGTAAGATTAGGGGTGGGGTTTAAGACCACACCTCTTTAAAGATGCAGTAGGTGATTGCCCTCAGAAACATTTTTTGTTGTGCCGATTAAGAGTCTTTTCACATTCCAATAGTAATGATTAAAGTAAATGATCTAAATGTATTTATATGTATTTTTTTTTATTCTGGGTAAGGCATAAGACTTAAAAATGTTTGTCCAATTCCAAATTACGACAGGTAACTAAAACTGTCTGTCAACAAATTTACATTTCTGCGCAGCCTTTTTACGCAGATAGATACATCACTCGTGTGTTCACGTGAAGCACGAATCAGAGAGAGACATCAGGCAAACTCTGCATCAACCTGTAAGACTTCTTTCAGAAAAACCAACATGGCCTTGTATCCATGAAAACAAAAATTGTTTTTGAAAGGGCTTTTGCTAAAAATGCAGAATCAAAACTTTTCTAAGTCCTGAATCAATATTAGAATTACTTTGGCACGCTGAAATGATGTTACGCAGATCAAAACCGCGATCAGAAGCGTGACACCATAACTGAAGTATTACCTTTAAGGCAGCAAATTTTAGCCACGCAAACCTTTTGTAGATTGTGTTCTTGTTTATGAATGGGTTTATATGCACAGAAGTGTTGCTCAGCCACTGAAAACGTCAGGCGAAAGAATGGTTAGTTTCAAGTTTATGGGGTATCTTGTACAGCATCTATAATATAGTTCATTAAACAGAACTAAGCCTTCATTTAGTTGTTCAAGTGTAAACGGAGATGTAAACAAGCGATGTGCGAGGATCAGCGAGCACAATTGAAAATGAAAAGTCGCTCGTTGGTGTAAGTGTAAATGTAAAACAATGTCAGGATATTTCTGTTTTCAGCACTCCTTTTTCTGATCTGATTTTTTATTTAGTCGTATAACGAAACATAAGTAAATAGTGAGCTTCCGCCTAAACAGATTTACTATGGTGAAGTTTGATTTATAGTAACACATTCATTCATTTTTGAACAGTGACAACCTGCGACACTCTCACTCTCTCTAACGTTACTTCGAGTATTCAGTCTGAAATAAGAATAGAAATGACTTCAAAACAACATTAGCACTATTTAACTGACTGTGAACAATGTTGTTTTTTTTAGTCACTGGATGATTATATGATTTCACTATTTAGAATCTGAAAACAATACTTTTCCGAAACCAGATTGTCATCTATTCGGTGTGCGTTTGCGTGTTTATGACTTAAGGCGGCATGGCTTTGGACAGCATGGGAGGGATGTAAAATTTCAGCTATTATGCTAATACTAATGTTCTAAAAGATCACCTAGTGCACCTTTGAAAAAAACCTGTCGTCTAAAAAGTAATATGTCCAACACAATCTTACGCCAATTAGTAACTTTTTGATTTAGTGGCTAAATTGCATTACACTAGGGGTGGGGTTTGGAGCACACCTTCTTTAAAAAAAAAAAAAAAAAAACGTTTTTATTCGAATTAAATCATATGAATTTGAACAAATTAGTCACTTTTCTTACAATTTGTAAAATTGTTGAATTTCCTTTCCAAGATCAAGCGGAAGTCTGAAAAAATGGTGCATTTTTGGTATTTCATGCAAAAACAAATTGTGTAAATAACATTTTCATTTTAAATTTGGAAGAAATGTCATCAGTAGTTTATAGAATTTAAAAGTGTATATATATAGTTTTACTTGTAAAACTGTACCAGTTAACATACTGCTTCTTACATCTAACTTCTTGAGTCAGCCAAGGATGTTTATTTTCCTGCCTCAGGGATCAATAATAAAGCACCAGAAGCTGATAGTGTACCAAAACTGATTCCAATCCACTCAGAGCCCAAAGTTTCATCATAAATCTTTTCTGTGCTACTTCAAGATCGCCATTAAATCACCCTGTTTATAAATCATGTGGTTCTGGACTACAAAATAAAATACTTTTTTTTTTTTTTTTTTAAATTGTGTCGTGGCAATTTTACCTGGCCATCGCAGAGGTCAATAAGCGGGGCCTTGTCCCTGTTGGCCCGGTTGAGTTTACTTTGTAGCAGCTTTCCATCAAAATACATCCACGGACAGCAGTGTTCCCATGGAATAGGCTGCCCGCACACATCATTGGCAAACAGCGCCATATCCACGCCGCTCATAAAAAGAGCAGCCAGCTGAACGCCACGTGGATCCAGGTTATCAATCTGGAGGCGACAGATGCAGTGACAGTCAAACAAAGCTCTTAAGGGTAAATAAGCAGCTACATGCTACACCAGCCGGCAGATTACAACCCCTCCCCCACTGGCCAAAGCACAAAGCAAGCATGAACAGACCATAATCTATCCATATTTAAAAGCGCTCCAGCCAATTCAGCGAGAGCGACCAGCAATGGCAGAGGCGAAGCAAAAAGCGCGTACAGAACTGACAGACATGGACAGCCACAACACAGCACAGCTAGTGTGGATGGTTCACATGTTTTTAGGAGCTCAGTCCAAAAAAAAAGAAGCTTGCAAAGTAAACCATCGACACAAAAAAGACCACATTCCTAGCACTCAAGTTGCTCAAATGCCACGTCTTTTTCACCGGAAAAGCTGACTAACATGCTTTTCACATAAGCATTAGGGCAAGTCAGTCTGGCAAGCGTTCGCACAAATAAGAAGTGTCCAGAAAAATACCTAAAACCACACTTTCTTAACAAGAGTTTTTTGCTTTGAACATGTTAATATGGAAACATACTTTATTTTGAGATCTGATTTTTCACATAAAATAAAAAGAGGCCCATTCACACCAACTTTAAATGTAAAAAAACAAACATAAAACCCAATGAACTCCTTTATTCTTAGTATTTATTTACTGTAATCATTTAATGGCCACCTATTTCACCCCTTTTTCAAGTTTTAAGGTAAGTCTTTTGTCTCCAGAATGTTTCTGTTTAAAACATCCATCAGATTATTCATTTCACCTTCCAGAATATTGCATTTTCTGCTCTGAACACAATGTAGCCATTTTTATTGCCTGTGCCTTTAATGCTAGTCCTGCCCAATGTTCCCTCGTGCCTGTCAGTGCCTCATTCTCCACCTCAGCTGCGTCAGAAAAACAGCACAGTGACAGACATGAAGGAAGCAGATCACACGTAACGTTTGTGAGAAATACTTCAGTAAGAACTTTCCCGATGAATATTTGATGTAATTGTTGTGGAGTTAATGACTCGATGAGAACGATTAGTCGTGATTTGCTGTGAGTTTTGCACTGCAAATGTGACAGGATACAAGTTAATTTCCACTTCTGCAGGGATATCCGTTATGCTAATGAACAAAATAAACCTGATTTAACGTCCACAAACCGGGATTGAAGCGTCTTCTTTTATAATTGTACGGAGATGTGGCTGTGGCATGTGGTTCTTGATCACATTTGATGATGATTGATGATCACAGTGAGTTGAAAGGATCTTTTAATCCCGGTTGCTTTGCGCACATCCTGTCTTGTTGACATGATAATACGCGTTTCTATAGATTCATGTTAATACGAGGCTGTCAATCAATTCGGTGGGCGGAGAAACAGCACTCCAACACCAGGTTGAGTTGGGCCTCAAAATGGGAGGGATTTAGATCTTTTTAATGACAGGAAATTAAAACAAAAGAGACTCATTGTGTTTCTAACACTCCGATATGACAGTGGACACACTATACCTACACATAGTTCTGTCCAAACAGCTTCCAAAAGATAATTTGCATCATAGGTGCCCCTTAAACATTTGTTATATACTAATATATAATATATTTAAAAATTGCTTTAGTGCTTATCCAGTTTTTATAAAAACTAATTTAAGTCTTAAGTGTGTCATCATACTGGCCTACAAGCAAGCCGGTCGCAGAATTTCGCACCATTAGCTCATAAAATGTATTCAGACATTTAAACTTATTTAAGAGAACGACAACTTTGTCAAGAGACAAATGTTTTCTGACTATTTTTCATGTCCTTTCAGTGGCACGTGCCTTGATGTGAACGAGCCTTTAAAGTGCATTTTGGGGCATTTTCTGGACACTCCTCATGCAACATTCTCCACATAAATCACCTTCAGGTCCTGCAGCTGGTCAGGCTCATAAAGTTTAGGAGAAAGTGCTTGAGCTAGGAAAGCGTCAAGTTCGTTACGACGCAAAATTCTTACTCCTGGCCATTGTAACATAAACCTGAAGTAAAACACAAAGGAGTGAAATATTACAAATAAACAAGAGCTGACAATTGAGGCCCTTTTTTGTAACGGTTTAATCCATTTCTGATCTGAAGGAGAGCACTTAACAGTATCTTCACAAGGTCTACTGAGGGTTGGGAAACCGCGTCTATGCTTACCGCAGAACGCAGCACAGCACCATGAGAGGTGTGGGGACGTTGGCAGGGTTCAGCATTGCTGGAGTGTCAGACCTCATGCAGGCCAGAAAAGCCCTCATCCTGCGGTTCTTGTCCTCCACTGCTTTGCCCAGCCAGAGTTTCTTCAAGTTTGGGCAGGTCCACTCTCGGAAAGGTAGAGCTTCCACCAGTTCAGGGGTGTGTGGTGATTTGCCTTTGTAAGCAGCCCATTCTTTTATGATTACCGCTGGATCTACAATGACAGAAGACAAACAGAGCGGTTAGTCTACAGGTTTGGCACTTCGAAACATTTGCTTGACAACATATATTGACAACATATACGTATATTGTGTATGCCATAAACATTTATTCTTTTTACATTTTCAACCCAAGCTATGTTCAAATGGGTTGAGACCTGATGACTTGCTTTACTATGTCCAAGTACTATTTCACGATTTAACATACCGATACACATTTTTCATTCCAACTTTTTATATTTACAGACAAACATTCAATACCTTATTTGAACATTTTTCAAGTTCCTTGGACTGACTATTTGTTTGCATCATGTATCCAAAGAACACAAACACTATTGGTCACACTTTATTTTGATGGTACATTTGTTGAATTAAGTTACATTGCATCTACAAGCCAACTAATTCCCATTAGATAATAAGTAGACTGTTAGGTTGGGGTTAGGGTTAGTATAAGTTGACATGTACTTGCAAAGTTTCTTATAGTCAGCTAACTTCTGTTGAAGGAGCAGTGTCAACAGGTACTCACTCAACAGCACCATCTCCTTCAAATGGACCATCAAAATAAAGTGTTACCACATTATTTACCCCTGAAGCTCTATGTGTTTGTTTTGGATGTAAACATTAAATGATGATTTGTTTGTTGTAGTATCGGAGACACAAGCTGTGAAGCCTCTACCCTCTTATGAAAAGTAGGCGGAGAGCAGCATCTGATTTGCAATTAAAAAGACACACACACACACACACACACACACACACACACACACACACACACACACACACACACACACACAAAAGAGCGTTTCTGCTGTACCCCAAAATGTGCATTTACAGAGATAAATGAGGTCTCTTGAGTTGAAATGTTTAAAAACACATTATTGTTGAGCTCATTTGGACCTAGGCCTGTCACGATATCTATTTTTTGTTGTATAATATATTGCACCAAAATATATTGTGATAAATGATATTTTTATGATATGTCATTTTATGGCATTCAATATATAATGCCTGAATGACAATATAAAATCATCACAATGTTCAGAGTACACTCTTCTAAAGAACACAAAATATTTTTAACAATTTAATAAAGAGCCATTGGAATCAGAATGTGAAAACGCATATCCTAAATAAATAATGATAACAAAAACAAAAAAGTGCAAGGTAAAAAGTAACAGGCTACAATATCTGCTACCAGAACTATGTCCAGTCGTCAGACTCCCACATGAAAATATACCATAGTAATGCATAGTAAATGCTAGAGTGTTTTTAACCATACTGACACTGACACCTCCAATAGAGAAAGAGAGGCTGCACAATCAGCTAAAATGTTGCTAGAGTTGTTTTTTATGTATGGGCCATAAATAGTGCATCAACAAAAACGATTTTACAAACTTCTAATAGATTAACAATCTTGACTTAATTAATAGCAGATAATAACTATCAAAATGTTTGTCAGTGGCATTAAAATGGTACTGCTTTATTTAAAAATTTTCAGACTTGAATACATTTTATAATTAAATCAAATATTTTCATATTCCTGATATTATTATCACATTTGTTGAATTCTTTTTTCCTGGCTTAATAAAAGCATATGCTTATAGTCGGCCTGCCTTGAAAGGCTTAGCTGAAAATAATTGCTTTAATCGAATAAATGAATGGAATGCTTACCGCTGTTCTATTTTCAAATCTTGTAAAAATTGCAACAGTGTAAAATAAAGAATGCCAACATGAACAGAGCTAATGTCAGTTTTTAAATGATGCTAATTGTGGAAATTAATTTGCCCGGTAACAGCCTAGAATAACAAGCTAATGTCAACACTCTCAAGAGCACTTTCTGAGTAATTAAATCAAGCATCAACAGGACCCTGGAGAGAATTTATGCAGTAAGGGCAGGGTTGGGAATTGAGAACTGACTTTAACATTTAGCCGATTCCAAGTATAACAGGACACTGGAACTCTGGACTACGCGATATGATCAAACTTATTAACCTTTTACCATTATCAATTAAAGAAAAATAAGGTTTGAACAAGGGTGGCGCAGTGAGTAGCAATGTTGCCGCACAGCAAGAAGGTCGATGGTTTAAGCCTCAGCTGGGTCAGTTGGCATTTCTGTGCAGAGTATGTATGTTCTCGTGTTGGCGTGGGTTTCCTCCGGGTGCTCCAGTTTCCCCTACAAGTCCAAAGACATGCGGTACAGGTGAATTGGATAAGTGAATTGTCAGTAGTGTATGTGTGTGAATGAAAGTGTCTGATGTTTCCCAGTGTTGGGTTGCAGCTGGAAGGACATCCGCTGCTTAATACATTTGCAGGATAAGATGGCGGTTCATTCCACTGCGGCAACCCCAGATTAATAAAGAGACTAAGCCGAAAAGAAAATGAATGAAAATTTGAATAACACTAACAGATCATCCAATACTTCATGGCTTTATAAAATACTTTGCGTGGTCGCATAGCCTTCACAGCGGCTGATGCAGACTCTGACGCGCACCTCTCAAAAAAGTTTGGTAGCGGGATGAGCGTGGGCGGCACTGAGAGCAGCAAGCCAGACAAAGTGATTGTTTACAAGTGTTGAGCCCCATGAAGAAAGCTCCAGATGAAAACTGTTTTGAGTTCACCTCATGATTAAAGTTGTTGCAAGTCCACCTGTTTCCGCCTCTGAAAGAGTGTTTCAGCTACTTGTAGCATTCAGAAAAAAACGAAACACCCGCAAAGAAACTTCAGATTGTTATTGCAGAGCAACACAAACAACAGGCACAAGAATAAATACACCGCTACATGCAAGGCTTGTGCCGTAGGTCACGCAAATCACTCGATCCAGAAGTATAAATCAGCCTTTACATTAGATAATACATTAGATTAATTAGATAATACAAACCCAACAATGTAAACATTGTTATCATCATCAGTTGTGTTAATTCTGTCTATTGGACCTGTATTTACATATAATAAATAATAAAGATTAACTGTATTTTAATTAAAAATTATAATGAACAAAATTAACTAATAATTAATTTTTAAAAGATCCATTTTTAATTTAGAATGTGCTGTTTTTTGCACTCGGATAAATATTTAAACACACAAAAAAACATCTTTCCCAATAATTTGTGAGTAGATGAACGGAAAGATAATGCATCAGGCAAAAACAAGATAAACAGTCCGCTTGGTGTCTTTACTCACATTCAGGGAGACAATTTCTCCTCATGGCCAGTCTCTCAGCCCTCTTTTTGGCCTCAGCCAGGCTGAAGAGCACCCCGTAAACATACTGACGAATAGGCCGGTAAAGCTGTACCGCAGAGGGCAGGTCTTTATTAGCTTCATCCTCAATGGTGACCGATAATTTAATCTCACCCTGCAAAAAATAAAAACAATCACCATAAAACCTGGTTAACAAAAACTGCATTGAAAGGTGCAGCTCCAAGATCTAGCTAATAAACACTGACCTTGGTGAGAACGTGGTAGATGTATGGGTACATGAGGCCCTTTTTGTGTCTGTGCTCAGCGACCCGCAGCACCTCTGGCGCCACCACTGGTAAAGGAGGAGTGGTGATGTCCATGTGGTTTCTTGTTGGCATTGAAAGCAGGGATGGAATCTGTACGTTGACCCCGACATGACCTTTGCCCTCCAGGCCTTGGTTCACAGGAGAGGTCGCAGAAGGATCAGACTGGAAAGAGAAATCCCAGTATTTAATAATTGGACATACTAGTCTGTAGCATAGTTCTATTGAGATAATAGTTCTCATTTAGTTAGAAAATTAATTTACTCATTTAATCATTTACTCCCAACTAATTGTTCCAAACCTCTTTGAGTTTCTTTATTCTGTAGAACAAAAAGAGGAGATATTTTGAAGAATGTTGGAAACCTGTAGTCATCGACTTTAAGGGTATTTTGTCTGGAAGCCAATAATCACAGGTTGACAACATTCTTCAAAATATCTTCTTTAGTGTTTAAAAAAAAAAAAAAGTAACTGACTGGTACCAACCGATGGTGAGTTAATAGTGACAAAAAATGTGGGTGAACTATTAGATAAAATACGGTTTTACTGGAAAATAAGCGATTTCTATGATTCCCACAATCCAAAAGTAGCATACAGATTTTGAAAGGATTATGAGGGTAAAAAAGTACAACATTTTTTAACAAATAGCAAAAAAAAATTAATAGACATACATCATTTTGGTCCACATGGTCTCCTTCTGGGATGTTGTCCATCTGGTTCTTCTGTTTGTCCCATCGCTTATGGTCACTTACATGGCTACATTTGAGAATGATGAATGCATTCATGTTAAAACTCTGTCAGATTTGTTTATACACATGTTCATGCTATTCCCATTATCCAATATTAAAGTGATATGCTATTCATAAATAACACATTTAACAATGTTTACGTTTGTGTGTGGGAGGATATAGGAAGTGAGCATAATCCTTCGTGGCATAGTTTAAACAAGGTACTGGAAATATTCCTCAGAGATTTTAGGTCTATATTGACATGACAGCATCATGCAAATTGCTGCAAATTTGTCGGCTGCATATCCATGATGTGAAACCACATCCCAAAGGTGCTCTATTGGCTTGAAATCTGGTGACTGTGGAGGCCATTTGAGTACAGTGAACTCATTGTCATGTTCATGAAACCAGTCTGAGATGATTCGCGCTTTATGACATGGCGCACTACGTCATTGGCGTGCTGCATGCACGCGTTCTCGGTAGCTTGTGGTCAGCTCACTTATGATTTCGCGGCCGCAAATACATCATAACATAAAGACAGAAATGAGATTTCTGGGTGAATTATACCTTATAAATACAGTATGTGACTTTTTTAACGCCATTTGAAGGTGTTCATGTTCCTGTGGAGACTTGTGCAACTGCCTTTAAGCTTCTCTCCTGACCTTGAAAATATAATTGTCAATCGTAGAAAAGCTAAATTAAGATCCTGTGTAGGGTCGAATCGAGATAGTGTTGTTTTTTTTTGTTTTTTTTATTAATCGTGCAGCCCTAGTTGTGCGTGAAAATCCCAAAAGAGCAGCAGTTTCTGAAATACTCAGACCGTCTGGCACCAACCACCATGGGTTCAAAATCCCTTAAATCACTTTTCTTCCTCATTCTGATGCTAGGTTTGAACTGCAACAGATCCTCTTGACCATGTCTACATGTCTAAATGCAGTGAGCTGCTGCCATGTAATTGGCTGATAAGACATTTGTGTTAGCAAACAGTTGGACAGGTGTACCTAATAAAGTGGCCAGTGAGTGTGTATAATAAACAACAATTTGATGTACATGATGTACATTGAGAGTCAGTTTCAGCATCTATTCCCCAGTCTTTAGTCACATAATCCTTCAGAAATCATACTACAATGTTGAATTACTGCTCAAGAAAACAACTGGCATATCATCATCAATGCTGAAAGCTTAAAAACATACTATCACAATTCAGAGATTGTCATTCTAACAAGATAAATGAATCTATATAACATTTTACTCACTCACTTTCCTCTTTTACAAAAGTAATGACAACACTGTCTACGCATACTAAGAGGTGTTAAGTAGCCTAGTATAAATATATTCATGACCAAGAATAAGATGTGTCAATACAGTAAAAAACAACAGTAGCTGTAGCATCAAAACAACAATGCAACCAAAAAACTATTTGTACTACACACAAATCTGGTTTGAATTTACATAATTAGAAAAAAAAACTTTAACTGACAGCATATCTTGCATACGCTCAGCTGTTTTACTCACTTGGCAGTGGAGCCTGTGTTTTCCTCATTCTCTGAGGATGAGGATGTGGACGAGGTGGTGCAGAAGGCTGGGTCTGTGTGGTTAGAGGTGCCACTGTGATTGGGGTTGATGGGGGACAGTCTTTCGTAGAGCGGAGTGTGCTGCTTTCTGTCATTAGGAATGTTGCTGTAGCTGTTCTGTTCTAAGAGCCCTTTACTAGACTGCTCCGCCTCATGGACAGACCCTGCCAGTGGAGGGCCGGATAAGCCATGCTGGACCTTGGAGAATGAAATGAAAACATGCACTGGTCAGTCTGATGTGTGTGGGAAAGTCTTTCAGGACGGGCCATAATAGAGAAATGGTGCTCACCCCAGGTTTGCCTGGAATGTTAAGCATCTGCGTTGCTGCTGGCATTCCCATTTGATTTGGTCTGACTGTGGGCAAACAAATTTAAAAAAAGAAAGAGAGAAAGTCTGATTTAATGATTTGGAGAGAATAAAAAATGTGGACGGAAAAACAGCCAGAGAAGACACTACATTGTTTTGTATGATTAAATAAAGGAATGAGGCCTAACTGGGATTCTTGTTGAACCGCATGTCCACCCACTGTGGAAACTGACCTTGATGCATTGAGAATGTGTGTGTGGGCACAGAGATAGAGTAGAGATGTGTATGTAACATAGCTTTTTGTGGTCATTCTACGCAAGACTGTTTCTACCACAGAATGATTGAAAAAAGGTTAAAGGAACACTACACTTTCAGGAAATGGGCTCATTTTTCAGTAAGGCAAGTTTATTTATATAGCACATTTCATGCACAGTGGTAATTTAAGGTGCTTTACATAAACAAGAATAAAAGAAACAAGTATAAGAAATAGATTCAATTAGAAAAATAAAATTATTAAAAACATTCAAATGTGTTAAAACAGGTTTTAAAGGAATGAAAAAGAAAAAGAAACAATAGTGCAATCTGTCGGACGTAGCACAGTGCTCATTCAGTAAATAAACAGATGTGTTTTCAGTCTCGATTTGAATGTGCCTAATGATGGAGCACATCTGATCATTTCTGGAAGCTGATTCCAGCAGCAGGGGCGTAATAGCTGAAGGCGGATTCACCTTGATTTGACTGAACTCTTAGAATTTCAAATTTACTTGATCTTTACTGATCTGTTTGTAATCAGTGAGCAAATCTGTAATGTATTGAAACCTTAGGCTATTTAGTGATTTATAGACAAGGCAAGTTTATTTATATAGCACATTTCATACACATTGGCATTTCAAAGTGCTTTAAATAAACAAGAATAAAAAAATACAAGTATAAGAAAATAAAAACAAATAATAAAATCATTTAAAAATAGATTAAAATGTGTTAAAATGGGTTATAAAAAAAGAAAACAAAAAAAGACATAATAGTGCAATCAGTCAGACGTAGCACAGTGCTCATTCAGTAAAGGCTTAGCTTGTTTTCAGTCTTGATTTGAACATGCCTAATGTTGGAGCACATGTGATCATTTCTGGAAGCTGATTCCAGCAGTGAGGGGTGTAGTAGCTGAAAGCTGATTCACCCTGCTTTGACTGAATCCTTGGAATTTCTAGTTTATATGATCCTAAAGATCTGAGGGATCTATAAATGTAGGTTTGTATTTAGTGAGCATATCTGTAAAGTATTGAGGTCCTAGGCCATTTCGTGACTTATAGACAAGTAGTAGTACTATAAAATTTATTCTGAATGTAACTGGGAGGGAGCCAGTGTAAAGACCTGAGCTAAACAGTTGAGTTTTATCATCTTTAAATCCATTCAGCCAGTCTGCCAGGAGCTTTTTTAGCTTAGCTTAGCACAATTCATTGAATTAGATTATTAGACCATTAGCATTTGTCATTGATCATTTAAAGCTGGACTCTTCTGTATTTACATCTTGTACTAAGACCGATGAAAAATGTTGCTATTTTCTCGGTCAATATTGCTAGGAACTATTCCAACAAAAAAAATCAAGGAACTTTGCTGCCATACCATGGCTGCAGCAGGTGCAATGATAGTATGCAGCGATGTTACAAAATACGAGCATAGTTATAGCAGGGCTCGAAATTGCGACCATTTTGGTCGCATATGCGCCCGAAATTTTACCTATGCGACTTCAAAATAAATTTGGGAGCATTTGTGCAAGTGCAAAAATTGTGTGCAACCAGTTTTTACTGCAAAAGGTTCACCACATGTGCGGATTCGGGAGACATTCACGCAGAATGAATCTCTGCACTTGAAACACGAAACAGAGGCGTTCAGGAATGGTTTAAAACAGTTGTCATGTCAACTGGCTGCAGTAAACTAAGCCAATTCCGTAATGCTTGCCCCACCTTAATGCTCTTCTTATTGGCCCACTACTGCTCTAGCACTGAAATATTAGCTGTCAATCACTCAGTCAATGCCTTCTGGCTTGGGATGACAGAGAGCTACTATCGCGAAAAACTGTAAAGCGCTGAAGATAAGAATGAAGATTACATTGACAGATTTTCTTTTAGAAACAATGGCATCTAAAGTTACAAATAATGACACATCTTACTAGTGATCATGTGCTGAATGTTCATCTGAATGTTATATTGTTAACAGATTCCTTCATGTGAAGCAGTGCGTGCAGGGCTGGTGAGCGCTCCGTGTACCTATTCGTCACTCAGTTATCTTAATAAAAATCTATTTTCTTGTGATAACAGGATTTCGTTGAGACATATTTTCCTCATGCTTGCATGTATATTTTTTTGCTTGTTAGTTTGATCAGTGTTCATTTTAAATGCAATAAATTAAATATGTTTGGTGCTTATAAGTGCGACAACATTTTGGCTGATGCGCCTAAATTTTTTAAGTTAGGAGCACCGGTGCTACCAAGCAAAAAGGTTAATTTCGAGCCCTGTTATAGGGTGTAGATTTAATGATTTATGCTAAGCTAAAAGTGTTCCAGTTGGACCCGGAGATCAGCTGAATGGACTCAATTTTTTATTTTTATTTTAACTGTTCACTCTAGGGGACTTGTTAAATGAGCTTTTTTTAAGAGCAGTGTTCATTTAAAAGAGGAATTGTGACTATACACAACAGTTCTGAAAATTTTTCAGACAACTGTAAGCTTGACCTTTTTTCCCCTCATAATTTTTTTAAAACAAACTTAGAATTATTATTCCCCAAGAAAACCCCCCTAATTTGTTAAACTACTGTCACTAATTGGAAGATGTCATATCCAGTATTCTTCTCTCAGCTTCTAATTATTTAGTTGACACCATCTTAATGAACCTGTTAAAAGTTTTCAGGCGAGTGCAGGGGAGTTTTTCCAGACTATAGCAGTTCTCTTTCTAAAGAAGCCTATTTGTATGCACATAGCAAAGCGGCCATTCCAAGTGCACACAGGGTCCAAGGCAAGTGGGGAAATTTCTCACATTACTGTGAGGACTGAGACAGAGAGAGAGAGAGGCAAAGCATGTCTCTAAAAGTTGGCCTCAAACACAGACAGAAGAACACACGCAGACATGAGCTGCTCCAAGAATTTAACAAGCACAAACTAACAGGAACAGACGCTGTCCCGCGAGAGGAGGAAAATCAAACATATTGACAATCTCACCTAAATAGGGGGGGAAGTGAGGAGGCTTGCTGGCGGTGCTGTAATAATCCACTGCTTTCTTGAAACGGAAAACTTTGTCATCGGTTCTGGACTAGAAAGAAAAGATGCAGAATTAGAACGTAAATCTTGGTTCTTTAAGGCATCGCTCATCCATGTTGTTATAACCTGTACAAAGTCATTTATTCTGTGGTATACTAAAACAATCTGTCCAAATTGTGGTTTCAGACCTCAGTAAAACTCACAAAAATAATGGATACAAAATAATTGAAACATTTCACAGATTTCTTTTATTTTCCATACAGGAAAATATCATGACAATAAGAGCAAAATAATACCATTGAAAGCTTTATGATAACTGCAAATGCAATATAGGTTTGCTGTGCTTGATCTTAGAACTGCACAATTTGGCCCCAGAATTATTAGTACTGTTTATATGAACCCAACTATAAAATTTGAATTTGTTAATAGTTATCGGAAGGCCCACATGGAAATCTGCAGATTTTTATCCCATCATTGAGTTTATGTATTTACTTGTGTAAATTTAAATTTATTAAGTTTTTAAATTTATTTCACTATTATTATTGTGATTTAATAATAGTAATATTAAAATGTGCATATGATTTATTTACAATACAGTAAAGTAATATTTTCTGTCTTTAAGTAGATCTTTTAAATTAGAGACTTGCTTTGTTTAACAAATAAGTGGATCTAATTGGAGTTGCATTGTAAACATTAAATAAAAGTCAAAATTTTTAATTTATATATTAAGTTTTTAGTAATGATACTTCTTAAGTCATATATAAATCTGCAGATTTTTTACAAAATTCTCCACAGAAATAATAAAACATGTCCACAGATTCTGTCTGGCCTCAGTTATCGGTCACGTGATGTGTGGAAACCTGGTGGGCAAAACAATGGACTGCAAGGGCAGCTTACACTGGGATCTCCATAGAAAGAAAGCACAAGCTGATTACACTTTCTTCTGTTTCAAGCCAAGAATCCCATAAAAAAAAAAAAACCCAAAACGGATATGAACACAAAATGTAAATTTAAGGCACTTGTGATACATATACAGCACCCGTCACTTTATTTCCTTTATCAAAAACTATAAGGTACATTCCAGAGCTCAAATTCAGTGTGGTTTACAAGCTGCAAACCCGCCACCCACTAGCCACTTTGACCAATTCAAAATAATTTCTAAATTATAGTTTTCTTAAAAGCAAAGTTCGGCAATAACAATGCCCATCGAAAAGCAGCACGACTGACAAAAACAACTGTGTTCACAAGAGCAAAAGAAAACAGCTAAATACCAAATAAGAGAATGATCTTTCGCATGGAGAGACTTTCGTGCACAGCTGATGTGATGATCGCGAGTGTTTAAATGTCTGCGCGCTCCTGTTTTCTGGGTAAAGAAACCATGTCTGGAAACGCAACCGATGCAATTGGTTCTTTGAAAAAATGT
The DNA here is from genome assembly GCF_052040795.2 of Danio rerio. NCBI lineage: Eukaryota > Metazoa > Chordata > Actinopteri > Cypriniformes > Danionidae > Danio > Danio rerio. Next base: position 30,313,098 of record NC_141031.1, read on the forward strand.
GTTTGTGTATTTAATTAGTTTTAAAATGTCAAGTTTTTTTTTTAAAGAACAGTTTTGCTGAATAAAAAGTGTACATGTAGACAACAACAAAATTGTGGCTAGTGAAAATGGCAAGTGACTAGTAATGTTTAAAAACTACAAGCCACAGTGGCTAGCGATCAAAAAAGTTAATGTCAAGCCCTGTTTACAAGTATCTTGTGGAGAATGAGTGATACAGAATATGCTTTTATACTTGGTGTTTTTTATTTTACTTAGATTAATATTGGCTGATAGGGAAAAGGTATTCATGCACTTCTATTTACACTTTGACTTCACATTTTAATTTGTACTTTAACCACAATTTAAAATAAACTCTATTTTTAAAAAAAGCATACAATATTAACCATAGATATGTGTACCTCAGATCAGGATGGTTCAATAATGCTTCTGTTTGTCAAAAATCCATAAATTTCTTCTTTCTAACTTTTTTTTTTTTTTTTTTTGAAGTAATTATGTTGATGCATGTCTCTGGTCAGTTAGTATATCCTATTACACAACAACTAATGGTATATGCCAAAAAAAAAAGAACACACTCAGCTTGTGACTTGGCAGGCAGTGTGAGGTAGCTTTGTTTTGCCTGCATGGATAATGTAAAAAATCTATGGTAATGTACTAAAAATAATAAATATATTTTGGATTTATTGTACTGTAATATTACAACAAGAAACTAGTACTTATGACACCCTTAAAGCCACATTTTAGTTGATAAGTTTGGATATGACTCGAAAAGAAACAACTTGAGACACTGAAAAGTCCTGAGCTCATGTGTAAATCAATGCAGTCACTTCACTTTGAAGCAACCATTACGTTTCAAATCATGATTCCAAATAAGTGTGCAGACCTTCATGAAAATAGAACACGATGGCTTAATTTCTCCAGTGGTGCATCAGCTTACCTGCGAATGCTTGAATATGTCTTTAGCAATAGCTTCCAGATCGTGAACATCTTGCAGGTTTCGGACATAATCTGCCACAGCTCTGATGACGACGTCACATGGAGGAAGAACGAGCTGATGGGCACGAACCTGTGCCAGAGAAGACAACCCATCACACCCCCAGCAAAAGCTCCTTCTGCTTCAAATGTGATGGGCATCATAGGAGTACATATCTGATGCATTTACAAACATGACTGACAATGGACAACTAAAAATAGAAGCCCAGAGTTCTACTTTAAAAACAAAGAACTTATAATCGGAGTTCTAAAATAGAAAATGGAAAGAATTCTGACAAAAATCTAATTCTTAAGTATATACTAAGAACCAGAACACTAAAAGAACCAGAATTTCAATACACAAACTCAGATTTCTAAAACCAAGAATTCTAAATTATGAACTCATTGTTATCAACAGAATTTTAATATATAAACTCAGAATTTTAAAATACATATTCAAAATTGTGAAATCTAAACTCAGAATAGCAAAATATAAGCTCAGAATTCCAAAAGATAAGTTCAGGATATCAAAAGCTAAACTTACTATTCTAAAACTCAGGATTCCAAAAGGTAAACTCAGGATTCCAAAAGGTAAACTCATGATTCCAAAAGGTAAACACAGGATTTTAAAAGATATACTCAGAATGCCAAAAGATAAACTGAGAATCACAAAATTTAAACTCAACATATTAAAATATAAACTCAAAATTCCAAAAGATGATCTCAGAATTCCAATATATTTAAACTCAGGATTCCAAAACTCAGAATTCCAAAAGATAAACTCCTAATTCCAAAAAAATAAACTCAGGATTCCAAAATATAAGCTCAGAATTTCAAACTCAGAATTTCAAAAGATAAACTCAGGATTCCAAATCATAAGCTTAGAATTCCAAAATATGAACTCAGAATTCCAAAAGATAAACTCACAATTCCAAAATATGAACTCAGATCAGAAATATAAAAAAAAGCTCAGAATTCCAAAATATAAACTAAGAATTCCAAAAAGTTAATTCTGAATTCCAAAACTAAGAATTATTTTATCTCAAAATCATCAATTATAAACAAAATTCTAAAATTGAAACTCACTGCTCACACACACACACACACACAAATATCATAGTATATGACTGATTGAGGACATCGTGATACAATTGACAAGCATAATCGACACGTGATTTTTAAGTGCTTAAAAAAAGCACATTTTAACAACATAACTGCTAACTACAGATACACAAACAGAGATGCAAGTTGAAAATGAGTGTAAAAGTGACGAGGCACACACAGATCTACAAGTCAGTGGTTAAATTGAGTAAAACCCACTCAAGCCCATGCTGAATCAATAAAGCCATCTGTCGAACAACAACACTGAGACAAGACAACAGAAGTTCTCCTCTTTCATCTACAGTCACAATGCTTGATTTATTTGGCTGAGACTCAATGAGTTTATTTAAACTAAAGTCTACATGTTGGGAACGAAGCTGAAGTCATTTTACAGAGCCTGATAAGTTCAATGAAGAAAACCTTGAAGAATTAAATCACACAAGAATGTATTGTGTTATGCGTCGTATTTGTGATATTCTACAATGTAGCCAGATTGAATGTATTTTTACTAAAATGTTAATATAGGCAGCTGAAAGATATACAAAGACAGAGAGAGTAACTAAATTTAAATAATAATCAACGATACCTTCAAGGATGCTAAAGGATGCTCAGGACCAAGTAAACTCCAGTGAAAGGCAGCCAAGTCTTCATCAGGCAGTATGTGATTACCTTCAAAAACAGCATTCAGTTATACAGGGTTCCTGGTCTAAACCAAATATCAAGCCTCTATTAGAAGAACAATGCATAATTTACCTCAGATTTTGAAAAGAATCTGAGGTACTTAATGTTTTAGCGGCTTGAAATGCTTCCTCACACGTTTGATAGCTCAATTGTAGTTTTACAAATGTTACATTTAGTCATTTCTGTCGTAAACTTTTTAACAAAGCAACGGTGGCCGAGAGAACTTAACATGCTTCACTTTAAGGAAGTACAGGCAATTACAAAAAACAACAGCAAATAGAAATAAATAAGACAGGATCTTAATCGGTTTGATAGCATACAGTACATGTTGCAAATGCTCACAACGCAAACAAAAAAAGAATATGCACTGCATTCACACAGCACATGCAAATAGCACAGCAGTAATGTTTCAGTGGCACCCAAAAATGTGACAGACCCGGCTGGCATATGTTTATTGTGCAGTGACTATTGCTCAGTGAAGTTGTAAGTGCTCTTTGAAACAGGAGTTATTGTTTATTTTAACTTTCTGATTGCACAATTCCCTTGTCTTTCGTATATCACTAGCCTTAATAACCACAATGTAAATAGCTGGGTCCGATACGTTATTGGGTTCCCTTGAAATATTTCTGTTGTATTCCATGCTATTTGCATGTGTTGTGAGAAAATGCAGCACATCAAAATGTATATATACTGACATGTTGATAACACAAGTCTAGTAACTGCACTTGACAAAAAAAGTCTAATTATAATCATTTTGCTATTAAAATATGGTATAGAAAAAACTATCTTGAGAAATGTAAACAAACTTGAAAAAGACAAACAAAAATCCCAGATATTCAATGATTTTGCCAAAAAAAAAAAATGCTGACTTTCAATTATTATACGTTCACATGAGCAGAATATCGCAGCAGAACTATTTTGTACTTTGAATTCCAGAGCGCACAAGCTAGCTGACAAAAAAAATGCAGTTTTGATAAATATTTGATGAGCGAAAATCCAGTGCATCCCTATAAAATAATTTCCAGTAGATATTTAAAATGAAATACAAAAGAATAACTTGATTTCATCCATGAGAATAGCTTAAACTGATGAAAACATTTGATGAATTAAACGCACAGACAAATCATCCGCTTGTCAAGTGTGACGTCACACAAATCGGCTTCCGGGTCCAAGCGCTATATCAAACTGTATGGGGAGACTCATCAAATGGTGATAATAAACGATTACAAAGCGATGTAATACTTTGGAAAATAACGATCCCAAAATATATATATACACCCATGCCAGATATCCAGAAAGAGATTCATTTTTATAAATTGTTAAAATTTTGGTTTTTGCGATGCAGCAAGTCCAGAACTGATGTGTAGACTATGATTTTATATAAAATTTACTATAATGTGTAAATAAAAAGGGTCATAAACGAATATTTTCTCAATTCAAATGAGTAGCCGCTTGAACCTGGAAACAGTATTCCATATGTCATGACTTAACAAGTGGATTGACAATAAGAATAAGCTAAGAGTCTCAATGTAGATCCAAAACACACCTACCTAAAAGTGAAGCAAAAATGACGAAACGATTTGGATTGAGATTAAGCTGCTTGGCAACTTCGTGCATCAGGTATTGGCTGGTGGTGAGGCTTTTGCCATTGCGGCTGAGTTTGAGGGCATGGGCACTGAAGTAATATGGGATGTTGCACAGGGCGTAATCCGAATCATAGGCAACCAGACCATGGAAGCCGTTCTCTCGAAATAAGGCAATCACTTCCTGGTGATGATCCTCGATGGTCTGGACAACCTGAATGAAAAAGCACATTACAGGAGGGCTAATTAGCAGAACAAAAACTTATTCGCATTGACGAGACTGCTGCAGGGTTTCACAGATTCCCATTACAGGGTGTGTGGCACATTTCTTCTAGGAAATGCTACTTCTTATTATGCTGGATAATGGCTTCCTTGTCAAATGCTTCAATCGATTAAACAGCATTATTTAAAAGAATCAATGAGGAGATGATTCTTGGCTGTGATGTGAATTTTAAAACTAGAACTTTTGAAACAGGGTTTTAGCTGGACAACAAGTCTCTAAGGGCTGTGCAATATATCGTTTCAGCATCGATATTGCAATGTGATCATTCGCAAAAGAGTGGAGGAACTATGACGTCACCTTGTAGGCTAATCAGCTGCTAGCATATAACTGGTTCCCTCAATATAGGATTTTCAAAGACTGTAAAATCATAACCTCAAACACAGTTCATCACACACTATAAATTCCCAATTAAAAAAATACTGCAAACTATAAAATAATATTTATTTTATGAAAATACTTAAATCCCAGACAAATTCAAATGCCCAATGCAAGCGGGCTACGTTCCAGACCAGTTTAGCACAATGGCGTATAATGTCTCCGACACCGCCTATAGTCCCATTTAGCAACTTGACAGCAACCGTTTTTTTACAGAAGTGTGAGAGAGTGTGATGTGACTGATGTGTTTTATGTCATAGAATAAAACATGAAAATATCCTGAGTTTGTGTTAGCCACGAACCTTATTTACGCGATTTAACCGAAATCCCATTCAAAATACCCATTGACTTTGGGACTCTGGAACTGCTAAAATGCTAACTCGCTTCTGGGTCTTTGCATACAAATTGACGTCATAGTTCCTCCACTCTATAGTCACATCGCGAGCATATGCAATGTGGAGTCTGGATTATAATTGCTCATTTCGCAAATGTTTTTGAGGCCTGTGACTGTGAGTGCTTTAAACGTATTCAGGCTGCATGTGAAAATACCACATTTATTTACATGGTTTTACTCCCAACTCAAATCATAATTTCAGTCTAGTGTTTGAAATAAATCCTTCTGTGAAATTATTCCATATTGGTGTTATTATTAGTCATGCTGAGTCAATGAAAGCAGTTAAATCTTCCTACAATGCAATGATATGGGGATTTCCTGGATGTTATCTTCAATATAACTTTGATTAATAGGATTAAATAGCTGTGATCTGAATTTTAAAACCATATAGTGCTCAAATACTGGAAAAACAAGCCTTTCACTCACGAAAACAGGCTGGGTGACAAAACTTAATGACAAAACTTAATTTCACAATATACAGTAACCCACTTTTATCCTGATAACTATACATAGCAAGATATTGTTCCTTTTCAGTAAATTCTAATAATTAATAGTTATGTATCGAACATTTAAATATATTTATTTAGAAATGGGTATTCTTATTTTACTTGTCATTTCAGTATGTTTTTACATTAAGTAAATACTCGAAGTTAAAACTTTAATAATTCATTTCTCACTTTGTTGAGAACTTCAGATTAAATATTTGATTAAGGAATATAGATTATTAAAATCAATAAAATATAAAACCCCTTATTTCTTCCTACATCTGTGGTGGCATTCAAGATTGTGATCATCGACTAAAAAAAATGATGAAAAAGTATTACCATCAACTATATATATCTATATGTTTGTCATCATATCACACATCTTTACATGAACAAATATTTTAGAAATCCCTCATGTTACACATTGTTAACAGCTTTTATACGAGTTTAGGGAATATTTCAGTTTGGCATGGGATAAGGGATGCAATGATTAACCGGTTTCACTATTAACCACGCTTTAATTTGTCACGGTTACCTAATCGTAAAGGCTTCTCAACATCGTTTTTCTGCACGGAACAAAACTGCAGCAACTAAACTGTGCGCTAGTTTGTCACTGAGACTAATAACCACGCACACTAGGGCTGCACGATATATCGTTTTAGCATCGAAATCGCGATGTGCGCATCCGCGATAGTCACATCGCAGGAGGGTGCGATGCAAAGCAAAAAAAAAAAAAAATCTATATATATATTATGGGTGAAGCCGAACCGGAATACGGTATTCGGAAAAGCACGAATAGAGTGTTTTTACGAATACTTATTTCAAACAATACTTGATAAATTATTTGTATTTGGGAACAAGAAAAACATTATATCAAAAAGCTGCGTTTCCTCATGAGACCGCAGTGCATGCCCGCGTGAGTGAGTGAGTGAGTGAGTGAGACGTTCAGGAGTCGGTGGGCGGGGTGGGGCCGGGGTAAGGAGACTGAGCAAGCTGCTTCTCTATACAGCAACAGAGAAGGCTTGGCAGAGCGAAAAATACTTTTCTGCATTACTATTTTTGTTTATTTTATCATACTAAAATAACACGTGACAGTTCACTCAAAAGTGAAAGTTCTTTCTGTTAGTAATTACTAACACTCCCGTCATTCCTACTACTTTCAGAACATACATTTTGATATTTTACCATATGAAAATGCAATGCAGTTATGAAAATTGAGAAATTAAAGCAATACAGAGATCTGGTCCCCGCGTCAGGTCAGGGTGCACCTGTAACCTTAAAAACGCAGACGCGGCAGAGGCGCACTAAACTCACACGGAAAAGAACTGGGCATTCAATTCATGTTTTCGTTAAACAATTCTTTAAATACAGCTCTTTTGATCTCTAAAGGGGAAAAAAGCAAAAGAAATTTGTCGTTAAATTAATTTTAGCAAAGACGCAACTGCCTGTCATTTTCACATTCGTTTTTCAGTTAGGGATTTGGTCTATTAGAGTAACCTAATAAAATTGTTTTGTTGGACACTGTAGTCTACACAATAATCAATATTATAATTTATTATATAAATTAGCTATTATTAAAACTAAACTATACAATTGATAAAACAAAACCCTTTTTAATGTTTGCTTTCATTTTAACACCGCTAACAGTTGTAATAAGTAACATCACATTATGCAAAAGCAGTCTTTTGAGTTTAAAGATGATCAGCCTACCAAGTCAAGTTTACAGTGTCATAAATGAAATGGGTAGCATGAGTAAAGGGGATTTGCCCAGCACACAACCTCATGCGCTGCAGGTAAGCTGAATGATAATCTTTAAAAAATATATAGGGTATGCAATACAAAACTTTAAACATTTATTTATTTTTTAATGAAAAGAAAAGAAATCAGGAAAGGAAAATATAATTTAAACCACTGGTCTGGCGCTGATACTTTATTGTTTGTATCCAGAAGAAGGGGGGGAAAAAAGCAGATGAAAACCTGGCTGGGGAGACGGCAATAACATATCAGTTCTTCAGCAAAGATCACGACATCATTGTGATGGGTTTATCATACAACGCAGTTCGTGTTTATAATCATTAATATTAACTAGTATTAATTCTCTCTCTAGATTTAGTTTTCGGGCTTGTTCTTGTCGGCGCAATATAGTCTCGGCTTATTGCACGTACGAATCCGATTGTGAAGAAATATCAAGCGCTGGCATTTTTTATTGCATCCTTTTCGCTAGTTAATCATTTATTTATTTTTTTAGTGGTGCGAACATTATTTACTGGCAAACATGTTCCATGACCTCGTACATCAACAAATGTAGCCTACTTAAGTTAATTTACCTTTTATGTAAAAATTACGGAATAACTTAATTAAATATTAATAATATCCGTATAAAAGTAGGCCACATGTTTATTTTTGAACTTTCGTTAATAAAACAACACAAAACTGTTTATAAATATTGTAGTTAAATATTAAATTACTTTAACTGCTTGAAACCGTATAATAATAACAATTAAACGTTACATTTTTAAGAACTTAACAAATAGTCTAAATGGCACTTTACTAATAAGTGTAATAATAATATAAATATTAATAATTATAAGTACAAAGAAAATATTAACCTAGTAACAATATAAGTCAGATGTTAAAAAAAACAGCGTAGTTTCTCTCCACCTTTTGTAGTCATATTTTAAATTATTTGCTAGAAAAACTAACATGTTGACTTTGTCCGGTTTAAGTGAAGAATGGGGTTATAATGTTTCCAGCAATACACTGTCAGACGGTGTGCTTGTAGCGAAAATGCACAGACAGGGTACTTTTTCACAACCATGCGAGAGAGGGCTTCTCCTTCTGTTCCGCCGCCCGCATTTCTCGCGACGCAGCTTTCTCTACGCTGCGGAGCGGCGCGTTCTTAAGTAGTTACCAAATATGTTGCTCCATTTCTCGTCAATGTCTTCCATTTATCACTTTCTCTTTTGTATCTGGCCATTTTTGCAAATGCCTCTGCCATGCCTGGCTGAGCTGGGCTTCTGCGTTTAGAAGACAGGAGTTGATTAAGCCTACATGGCTTTTTTCCCTCGCCGTCAATCGCCACTATCTTGCATGGTTCGGGACCCGTGGATCTGCGTATCGATGGATTTGCTCCTCAGTGTTTGGACTCTCAGCAGTGAATATTAAAACACACTTTACTTAAAACCCCCATACAAAAAGCTTAATCCAAATTGATTCGTTCACCTTTCTCAGTCGGCACATATCCAAAATGTTCCCAGATGTAAGAGTTCGTTTCCTAACAAGATTCATGGTTGAACTTGAACTTGCTGAATCGCGCCTAATGTTATATTCTAACAGATATGTAATACTTGGCAACATAACAGTAATTTGTGTTTTAAAGTGCGTGACGTCACGTACTACGGCCGTGACGCGGTTGTCATGGTGACCGTCACAGCCCTAGTTTTAAGTATATATATATATATATATATATATATATATATATATATATATATATATATATATATATATATATATATATATATATAATATCGCAATATATATCGCAGGGGAAAAAAATATCGCAATGTCAATTTTTTCCAATATCGTGCAGCCCTAACGCACACTAGATTAACTATGACTGAGGGTATTAACTAAGACAAGCTCAGGCAAGTTCATTATTTCCACTGGAGGTACACCCACATGACGTAGCGCGCTCACGCTTTTCAGGCGAACCTCAATGGGATGACGGGGCTTTTGTGGCTGAAGTCTGAGGAAGAAGCAGTACATGAAAAGTACACAGGTTTGCAAAGCCACTTAGAGTTATTATTAATGGCGCCAATAAGAGCGATCATGTAGTGAATGTTAATCCACCAGCCGAGATCAACCGAGTGATTTTGGAGAGAGTGCTGAAAGACTCGGAGTTGATCAGCTCTTAAAAAGCAAATGTCCGCTAAATGTAAAACCTAACACTGTACACATCATCGCCAAAGAAGCTCGCCTTTACTAAGTTTAAACTGAAACTGCGGCTCATGACGACAGTATTGCGCTGATAGTCATCTAGAGAATCCTGCTCTGCCCCGTATATATGGGCCGACTAACTCACCGGCTTTTTTCCACAAACAGAGAGATCAGCGCATAACGAGACTGAGCATTTACAATGACCAAAACTTTTAAAGGGGTGCAGAAGTAAGACTTTTCTTCCTTTCTTTTGTCCATTCTTTCTGTTTATCAAATTGATCAGCATATAAAACAATAGCGCAAAATAAACAGTTCTTACTGCAATGCTTAATTTTTTTTTTTTGATGCAAACCACAGCTTTATTTTTTATAAAGTAACAGTAGGACTTTTTATAGCGAATAACTCACAAATTCAGGGCAGAATGATAATGAAAAATGTTATTCATTTTTAGTATTATTGTCATCTTCTTTATCAATAATATTTTATAATTATTAGACATTCATTTTGGAATTATTGCACAAATATCAATAAGTCATCACAGCATTAGTTAGATAGTTGTTTCTGGTATTTGTTAGTTCTAATTAATGTTGTTTTTAAAAACAATAAATCCGTTAATATACAAGTTGCAGTGGTGCTTATTCATTTTTGAAGTTGGGAGCACCGGCAATTTCAAGCCCTGCATTAGACAAATACTGTTTGTTTGTTTTTTTATTCTTTTTTTTATTTTTATTTATTGTTCTATCATTAATTTACAATGTAAAATTCACCTATTTTTAAGCACAAAGAGAGAAATTTACTATTGTTTGTTTTTTATATTATTTTGTGCTGTATTAATTAGTTACTGAGCAGCAATAAATAACACTGTAAAACAAAAGGAGTTTTCATCTTATTTTCTAAACTAGTGGGGTTTGAAATTAATGAATGCATAATAACCATTAAACTATGAATATTTCTCAGACTATAATCGTACAACCAAAACTTATAATCATTGCATCCCTAAATGCAACATGTAAACCAGCAGTTAGGGTAAGTTGTGATTTAGAGAAGAATACACTTTTCACTGACAGTCTAATTTGATTTCCTCGACCGGTTTTAATTGAGTTTTTGAAACTTTTCAGCTTGAGACAAGCTAAAACTAGCTGCTGATCTTAGTTTAGCATAACCAATGTAAACTAGAATAGGTCTTGATTAGTGTGTTAAGAGCACAGTTTGATTGACAGAATCTCTCATGTTATACATATATGAATAACTTTAAGCATTCATTTCAGTTTCTGAACTGATCAAATGTTACTGGAGATAAGTGAATAAAAATGCACTGAAATGCTTATACTAACAGTCCCCTCAAACATAAACTAATGTAACTAAATCGTTTATGAGCAAGACGCTCATAATTCATGTCTCTTTCTCTCCGCACATAAACTCAGTCACAGTCTGTACAGCTGCTAAATCTCAGCAGAAGTGACGCAAAGAAGCATTCAGCCAATCACAGAGCCGTGTTTACTACTCCTCAGTCACAAGAACATGACGCAGCAGCCAATCAAACTGAAGACGAGGTGGTGCTTTCTTTTTTCCAGCACAACCTACTACTACATGATTTCAGTTCTGCATTCATACATAAATACATGTTTTTCTTCCTATTCTGAGAGGTTTGTACGGCATTGCATTATCAGTATTGGACAGAAAGGTTGTTAATTAGAGTTAAATAGTTATTAATTAAACAACAACTCAATAATTACTTAATGATTTAATCTTAGTGTTATTGTTTGTCATGCATTTAATTCCTTTTCATTGCTTTGCTTTAATTCACTGCTCTAATTCTCAAGCCGCTTATTTAAGTCACTCCTTTATAAAGGCAGCACTTGTATGTATGGCCTCTGTATGTTAAATTGCTTAACCCCTCCTCATTTGCAAGTCACTTTGGACAAAATGCTAAATGACTTAATGTAAATAAATATATTTTAAATGTCCAAATGTAATAACTTAGATGTAAATCAAAACCATGCAAACTGATTATAGTGATACGATTTGCGTGCTCTTTCAGCTGCATTAAAAGGTTAAGAAAACATCTAATATACCAACACGATGACGGACACAACCTGGAAAAGAGTCTTTCAATGAACACCCACTGAAAGTATGTTTCAACAAGTTGGATCCCTGCTGAAAAACACCTTAAACCAGGCAAAGCTCATGCGTTGATCCATATGTTGGTTTTACAGAGCTTTTGGGTAGCTGTCAGTCAGCCAATCCTGTAAACCAGCTGCTGATTTAAGCTGGTGCATATGAATCGGTGCAATATGCAAAAGCAAATCATGGTGGTTTTTTATTCATATCTGACAGTCAAATTTGACTACCTTGGTCTATACTACTCTTAGACCTTTTTACCATAGCTAAGCTGTGAGACCATTTAAAACCAGCTGGTGATTTTGGCTTTTAAGATGTGTATATATATATGAGAACCAACATTTAAGTCAGTTTAGAGATTTGTGTCTTAAGAATAGAGTTTCACTGACAGGCTAGTTTGTTTAGCTTGCTTTGGTTTACCACCTGGTTTCATGTGAGTATAATTTTAACATGTTCGGTATATGTAAATCAATGAAAGCACAGAGGGCACCGTTCCATCTATAGCCTAGTTTGTTCACCAAGCATTACTTACTGCTGTTATAAGAGTATGGGGAACATTTCAGTTTGGCAGCTGCTGATCTACATTTTAAATTTAGCATATAACATCAAATGCAACATGTAAACCAGCAGTTAGGGTCGGTTGTGATTTATATTTTAAGAATACGTTTTCACTGACAGTCTAATTTGATTTGATTTCGAATTTGAGTTTTAGCATAACCAATGTAAACTAGGATAGGTCTTGATCAGTGTGTTAAGAGCACAGTTTCATTGACAGTCTAGTATTACCCAGGCAACCTGTATTAATTGTGTTTTGGTAAGTTTACAGCTCGGTCATAGGCTCTGAGACCACCTTAAATCAGTTAATAACAGTTATTATTGAACATTGGTCTTAACACGTTTGTGCATATAAATCAATGCACCAAGAAACCACAGATGGTTTAAAATTCACAGATTAAGTACACCAGTTCACTTAAAGCACAGTTTGTTCAACTAGGATGGGGTTCTGGTTTTATTGGGGATTGGGGAACTTTTCGGTGTGGTCAAGCTATAAGAGCAGCAAAGCACATATCACAACCTGTCAACACAACCGTAAATCAGTCTAACTTTAGGCCACTTGCTAGCTCCCAGCCTAGCGTGTAAGACTAGCACTTGACAATTTGATCTTGTTTTGCTAAGCTAATGGCTGTACATGTCAAAAACACAGCGCGCATCTGCCGCTAACGTTACTCACCCCGATGTGGAACCTGAGGAGCGCCAGGCGGATGCAGTGGGCCATGCACACCGGGGGCAGAAACCAGACCTTGGGCGGCGGTGTTCCCTTGTTCTGGACGTGGCTGACAATCTGCTGGGCGGTCTGCCTCTCGTTCACCTGTCGCTTGACCCACTCGTGGAGACGGCCTTTCTCCAGGGCGCCATTGAAGCACACTAGCAGCTCGATGTTGCCGTTGAAACAGGCTTTGGCAAGGGCGGCGAGGTACCCGAGCATATGGTTCCACTGGCCTCCGCTCACCCAGTCGGTGTAAAAGCCGCCGTAGAGCCGGTGAAGACAGTTCTCGGCGTCCACCAGCAGCCGGAGCGGCGTTTGAGGAGGTCTCTGCCGGCCGCCGCCGACCAGACTCCCCCGGGCGAGCTTCTGGAGCTCCACCGGCACCACGGCGTTGGGGCAATGCTTCTCAATGTATTCCTGGAAACCCTGCACACCCATGACTTTTGTTTTTTTGTTTTGTTTTATTTAGGGATAAACGTAAAATTGTCTGGAGAAAATGGAGACAGAGTTGCAAGCGAGCAGCCTCCTCTCCCGAATGCTGAAAACCGGACTGGAGAATATTGCAGCGGATGTAGAAGTTGGTCGGTCCAAAATTAATCAAATCGGAGATGCATCTGTAGTTTTTGGTGAGTTGTTTTTTGGTTCATGGCTGCTGGCCGCCATGTGCACCTTTACGGAGCCATGTCTGCGGTCTGGATGTGTCTGGTGTGTAGGGGAAAGAGAGGTACGGAGAGAAGAGCGGCGGCGCAGGGCACGTACAGTCACAACGGAGGAGGAGTCTGGAGTTCGGTGGGCGCGGTTCACTTTGGAGAACTGTTGCATGTCATGCTTATGATCCATACTCCATGATACACTCTCACGATATTATAAAACCTCTTGTAATGGCTGGCCACTACCCGTCTAAAGGTCGGAAACATTAATATTTATTCATTTTTTAACCAGGCTGCGTTTTTTTAAAATCAGAACTAATAATAAAAATCGGTTAAATGTTAAAATTATTATGTAAATCCAATATTAGATTTTTTTTCCATTGTTTTTTTAATTGTACCACGTGACCCTTGTACATTTTTTACAGCAGGCCATTAGCCAGAGGGGGTTCAAAAGACCCACTCCGCTACTGACAAAGCTCATTTGTCCTATTTTGACTGATATGCCATCATAAATAATCAAAATAACCCATCGAAAAGGGCTTCAAGAGCAAGCGGAATCTGATGCAAGTAAAGTCAACTTTCATTGTATTGTTGTTAAATAGAGAAAACATTTTAAGTAACTGTTATTATAAATCTTGGACCTAATTCTTGAAACAAAAAATGACCGAAAAAATGTTGTAAAGCACCAAAGGCAGCCCATATTAACGTTACTTAAAATACTTATTAGGCTATTGTTAATATCCATGATTTTTCAATACTTTTTTTCAAGTAAAACTAGAAAAGCTCTACGTTATTATATTTATTTTTTATTGATCAAATGCCCAAATTCTACTTATGCTTCCATAAAATTCTGACTGAGGAAAGTTAAATGTGCTGATCAGTTTGTTAATAACTGACAATAGGCTACAGTTATTTATTTAAAACTTCAAGAGATTCCTATTTCCCCCAGTGATATAATATGTTATTAATTTGTATTTTAAATATGAGCCGATTTTTAATAGATCTTTATTCTAAATCTTTAGAAAATGTTTTTGGTTCATCAAAAAGTGTGACCATCTGATAAACTAATCCAGCAAAAAAAACTGCTTAAAATGTTACTAAAAACACATCTAAAACCTCATAATTAAATAGAAAATGAGCCGAATAACTGCAAAAAGAACCACCTTTTTCACCAGGCTGCTTACAGGCTTGACAGTCTATGGTTTTAATGCGGAGATTTGATTCTCTAATATAACTATTATTGGTGCTTAATAATTATTATTGATTCTTATTATCATCATATTTGCAAATGATTGTTTTCTGCTTCATATTTTACATCAACTGATACATGATTTTAATGACATTTCTATATGAAAGAACAAATTATGTCTACAAAAATGATTTGTAACATTATAAATATTTTTACTCTCACTTTTGAAAATTTTTATGTGTTCTTGATGAATAAAAAACATTTTTAAAAAGCAAAACATTTGCTATAAATTGAATAGTAATATATAATGTTCTCACAAAGATATTGAAGTGAAATATTTAACAGTTGATATACATAAATCAGAATTATGCTATATGTAATCAGTATAGGCGTGAACTATTTTAGTTACTGGTAGCTATATTCTAATAATGAGTGTAAAGAACTAAGATTATTTTGCTTTAATAATTGTCAATATCTCTTCTAGCGTAACAAGTAACTATTCATTAGATTTAGAATCATTTAAATTCCTTAATATTACAGTTCTAACTATTAGCTATTTTTTATATCAGTATAATGTTTTGATATATATATTTTTCTAATACCTGTTAATTTTCCAAAACTCAATTATTACCTCATTCTTTTATTTTATTTTCGGCTTTGTCCCTTTATTACAGTTTTTCCTCAGTGGCTTTGGTGCATTTCTCACAACACTGTTTACATTTGCACAACCGGTAATGCATTTCTCAAAACAATCAGTACAAACTGCAAAACCTAGATGATAATCTGCAAAACCGTGTCACTTGCTCAAAATTGATAGCTCATTCCTCAAAAGAGGTATTGATGTCAATGAAGGTTTCAGTGTCATCAAGATGAAAATTCCTGACACCATTGTTTATGAACAAGATAGTCAAATGGCTTTGTCATGTTTTCATTATAACAGTTACTCTGTACATTTATTAAAATGCAAATAAAAAAAAAAAACAGATTTTGTTGACGTCCTGAAAATGGTCAAGACAGCGCTATATACTTTTGCACAGCCATTTGAAAACTACAGTAAAGTTAGACATCACTGCATTTAGTGAGGTGTCTGAGTTCATACACTTAATATGTGTTTTTTACATCCTTACTGAAATTGCTCTTTGCAGTTGTAATTTATTCACAGCATTGTGCAAAAGAATAAATACACCCTCATTTACAACAAACATAAACTTTCTTTGGGTAGAGCTGTGCACAACTGTAAACAATATTGCTGTACATATCAGAACTAAACACACATGTCTGTAAATCATTCATCAAATTGTTCAATTTAGAAGACATTTTTTGGGAGAAAAATGATTGAAAAGATTTTATAAAACTTGCTTGACAGATTTTGACACCTAGTGTAACATTTTTGTATGTAATGACTCAAGTAATGAAATGAGGACTCAGTTTTATATGGAATGACTATTCAGCATTCACAAATTTAGTTAATTTTGACTGACATGACATAAGCAAATGATAATGTTATGGTAACACTTTACAATAAGGGTGCATTAGTTAACATTAGTTAATGCATTAGTTAACATGAACTAACAATGAATAACGCATTTATTAAGCATTAACTAACCTTTGTTAATGTTAACTAAACATTTATTTATGTGTTAGCTAATGCATTAGTAAACATGATCTAACAGTAATTAAGGACTTTGTTCAGCATTACTTAATCTTGTTAATGTTTATTTACACATTATCTAATGCATCTCTTTACATGAACAGCTTAATTAGTTCATGTTTACTCACTCATACACTAACGCATTTGTTAATGGATTAGATCACTTGATCTTATAATGAACAACACATTTATAAAGCAATACTAAATCCTTGTTCATGAAAACTTACAATGTTAGTTAACGCGTTAGTTAACATGAACAACATAAAGCTTTTAATAAGTGCATAGTTCCTGATTAATGTCAGGGACAAAGGAGGACTCTTTTGGAGTGCATTACATCAGAACCTCAGCTTTAACTGCATTAGCTAACACATAAATAAATGTATAGTTAACATTAACAAAGGTTAGGTAATGCTTAATAAATGCGTTATTCATTGTTAGTTCATGTTAACTAATGCATTAACTAATGTTAACTAATGCACCCTTATTGTAAAGTGTTACCAATGTGATAAACAGCAGAGAGTTGTAAGAAAGCAATTGATGCATGTCCAAAAGCATTTGCAATTTGTTGATAGAAACGAGAAACTGCTACTATGATGTGCACAAATGACTAATTGTTTTCAGAAATGCTTTAACTGTTGTGCAAATGTAAATAGTGTTGTGAGAAATGCATTAAAGCCACTGAGAAAAACTGTAATCCGAGGTCCCCATCACATACACTACAGACAATTTAGCTTAGTCAATTCACCTATACCGCATGTCTCTAGACTTGTGGAGCACCCTGAGGAAACCCACGCTAACATGGGGAGGACATGCAAACTCCATACAGAAATGCCAATTGGTAATATACCCTGACCCAACTGGCCAGGCTGAGGCTCGAACCAGGGACCTTCTTGCTTTTGGGCGATCGGGCTACCCATTGCGCCATCATGACACCTCAATTATTATCTTATTCTTAATACTGGGGACTGGGGGTTCACCTGGAGGTTGAGGGTTGCACTGGTGTCCCTGCTCAATATCTGGATGCAGCCTTTATGATGCAAGCTGAGATTGCATCACTCAGCAATGCAGTGTCAGACACAATGCACTCAAATGGAGCGAGTGACGTCACTGTGATGGCTAGGGTTAGGTGAGCCCATTAAAAAGCATTGGATGCAGGCCAGATTACACTGCACCTGGTCTGCATACAGACCCCTCTTTCCCTCCTTGTAACAACAGAATTAAATGTCCTTCAAAGTTCAGTCTATAGAGGGCGCCAGAGCATTATTTACGTTTGCACATTAGAAGCCACACATTACTCATTAGAACACAATGTTGTAGACTGTATGACTTTCTTTAGCAAAACTACAGTTTTGGAACAACATTAAGGTGTGTATATTATTTCAGTCTGTTATGTTACCTGTTCAGCTATCACATAAAACAATTTTTAAGATTTCACATATAATAGTTTGTATGTTCCCCCCGTGTTCGCGTGGCTTTCCTCCGGGTGCTCCGGTTTGCCCCACAGTCCGAAGACATGCGGTATAAGTGAACTGAATAAACTAAATTGGCCATAGCCTATGTGTGTAAATGAGAGTGGATGGATATTGGATGGACAGTTCATTCTGCTGTGGTGACCCCTGATTAATAAAGGGACTAAGGCGAAGGAAAATTATTCTCATAAAATGTCGGTAACATTTTATTTTTGTCAAGAAGAAATAGTTTTGCAAACATAATTACAGATGCGGGAAAAACAGAATGCTACATTCTTACAGTGTGTGAAAAGACTAAATTCGACAAACATGGCAAATCCTAAAAAAAAAGTGTCATTTGTGTAAATATTTACATTTTGTTCAAATACTGATTTTGAATAATTGTACATAACCAATCATCTACATACATTTCTTTGTCTTCTTATAATGACCACAAATCTGTATACAGTGTCAGGCAATATAAAAGTGCAATTTATTTGCTTAAGTCGTTTAAAGTCTGAGGTTTGGCCGAGTGAGAACACCACGACATCAGATGAACAGATCATGTTTAAGACTTGAAAATAATAATTCAGACATAAAAAAAAGAAGAAAAGCTTCAAAAAGCACCCTCAAAGTTGTCCCCATGACTCTCTAGCTTTGCATGATTAAAGTCATTATTCGGTCAGGTTGCATATGGATTGTAGTTGGAGCTTGACACGGCTGTTAAAATCTGCTGTTGTACTAAAAAATAATCACTTTTAGATATTTGTTACATTCCTAACAAATGGTGAGTTAATCAATTTTATTTTTGGGTGAACCGACCGACAATTAAGTATTTACACAGCAACTAGCATGCATTATAGTGTGTTTTGCACATTCATACAGCATATATAATTGTTGCTGTTGTACCATGTTGTGCATGTAAACACACTAAATGTCATACTAGATCTCTTGTTCATTAAAGAGGATGTTGTATGTGTTTGAAGATCTCATCTGTTTGTGTTATTTCAACTACTTTTCTGTTTAATGCAGTCGTGTTTATTTGTGGAATTTGTGCAGAAAAACTACATTACCCATGAAGCTGTGCTGAAAAAAATCCTCTAATCAGAGTCATAGCAAGCAAAGTGCACAAAATAAGATCTTTAGCTTACAACCACTTTCACAAAGCAATGCAAATGATGTACTTCTGTCCTATAGTTCTCTGTTGTTTTTAGTTTGTTATACACTACGCTTCATGGGATTGTAGTTCTTTTTCTCAATAAAGCTATACAGCAACTGTGTATTTTTGTCTTGGTTTCATAGATTTTTTTTCTTTAAAGTTTGCACTATTGAAATTGACCTCTTAGCTAATTGGTTTGGTTTATGACATACTTTTTAAATAAAGATATTTTTTAATGAATGGGAAAAAATGCTTCCAAAACCAGTAATGCTGAAAAAGTGGACTTTTGCTCTAATTCTCTCTACTAAATGCATAGTTCACCTAAAAGTTTAATTTCTGTCATTGTTTACTAATTCATCACTTGTTATGTCACTGGTAAAAGTGTTTCCAGCATAGTGTATGCACATTTTAGAGGTGCTGTATGTACATTTTGACTCTTCTAAAGCATAAAAATACCAAAATATGTTTGCAAATATTGAAGAAACATGCTAAGTGAACATTCTTGGTTATATGAAAAACAATGCTGAAGTCAGATATTCTGCTTTGAAAATGTGCGTTACGAGCTAAAATGACTGTTTTTGTTTAGGCAATTTGACCCACCCAATGCCAGTAAAGCCAATTATATTTCAGTACCCCAGGATGCCTTGGTGGAAACCCCTGTGTTTCATTCATTTAGTCATGAAGGCACTTAAAGTATGCGTCCACGACCGAAATGCGACCTCTGGTGGACAGTAGCAGACTCCGAAATGAGACGCAGATTTAGAGTTCCACATGAGGTTGTTGTTAATTAGCAAATAATATAAATATTATTAGAGTAAACATTAGGTGAGCAGGTAACATTGTAACCCCTTGTCCTAACAACAGGTTTCATGGTGAGATTTGCAGTGATAAGCAATTTGGCTGTTTGTACCAGACAAAACACCACAGAAATTTAAACACAGCCATTCAGAAGCACAGAATAGTACACTTACTGCACTCCAACAAAATGGTAAGGTTTATAATCTAATCTACATGCACATTTAACATTATTAAATGTAAATGCTGAATCACTGATATGTGTTGGCCTTTTGAACAGTTTATATTATTTTCAAGATCTGATGTGAACTATCTGCTGCTGCTTTCAGTAGTATGGCAATAAATGTCATGTAAAATGGCATTCAAACTCACATTATTAACATTTAACACTGAATAAAGCAGATGAGGTGTACCTGAGGTGATCATTTTCAGTTTTTTGTGGTCCTGCTGCACGAAATAGAAGCCCTTTTTAAAATATCAATTTCAGGTGTTGATTAGAACAAAAGTCAATTTAATATGGAGAATATTCCTTATATCGCATGCCGTTGCTTTTATTTAGAACACGACTTAAATCAGCCTTTAAGTTTGACAGGTAGGCATACTCCTGTTGGTGTCGTTAATCTAGCAACCTGCGTATGTGTGTGTTTTGAACCAGGCGTGTAATACCCAGTTCAACCACTGGGTGTCAAACTTGCATACAGCACCTTTAAAAAGCTTATCCAATAAGCATCTGTTGTTTTTTATTCACAGTTTTAAAATATATACGCATATTGGCATTTTCATTATGCATTTTTAACGCAATATTAACTGTGCATATAAATAGATAAAAAAGCTAATGGCTATATCTTGCTTGTGTTTAACAGAAGAAATGAATTAATTCCTCTTGAGTGTGAGTAATTGATGAGGACATTTTTGTTTTGGGGTGAACTATCCCTTTAAGGCTATGACTGTAAGTGGTCCCTTTGTTACCTTCAACATCCAGATTACCTTTAAAAAAAGGGGTTCAGTTTAAACATGGCTGATTCAGACTTGCATACAAATTCCTCCAATCCACAGATAAAACACCATGCTATCTTCACTAACCCACCTCCAGTCAATAAACTGGGCAAACAGATGGGACATCAGACATCCAGTGACGTTCTGAAGTGTTGTGCCCTTTGCGCCAGCTCTTTGGCAATGTCATGTGCCTCCTGGACTGCCAGTTTGTCAGGGAAGTTCAAAGCCGCCTTCTTGGTCACCAAGGCTAGTTGCTTGAGCTGGGCACACAGCTGATTGCTCATGGCCAGCATCTCCTCACCGGCTTCTCGACTTTTAGCTTCACTGCAGAGAGTGTTGACGAGTCTTTGGCCGACCATGATAACCAGCTTGCTGTGGGAGATGAACTGTTCCGGAGGCTTGTTCTCATTCAGACTGCTTATGAACACGCTGATGGCTTTCTGAATGGCTCCGAAGTACAGCCGGCAGTGGTCAGAGATTGGACATTTCCTTGAGGTTTGGATTGGATTGCAAGGGCTGCCGGACTGTGGTTTGGAAACCTTTTAAAGACAAAATGAATAATGATTTTAACAGTTGAAAACAATATCAGGTTCAAATACAATAGAGTTACGTTTTCATACCTGTTTTTTCAAGGAATCACTGTTTCTCTTTGATTTAATGCTGCTCTTGGTTGGTTTTGGTTCCTGCTCAATCTCTGCTGTTGTCTGTGGAAAGCAAATATTCAGGTAAACAATGTTACTAATTATAGAGACCATTTATTGTATCACATGACAGTATTGAAAGATTATGTATATCTATTAAATGAAATTCTTTCTGAAGTATTGATTATAATAAGAAATGTTTCTGCACATCAGCACATTAACAGTATCACACGACACTAAAGACTGGAGTAATGACACAATATTACTGTTTTTACTGTATTTTGATTAAAGAGCCCCTATTATGCAATAAAAGGATCATATTTTGATTTTGAGAGTCTCCCAACAACAGACCAATATGCATGCAAGGTCAAAAAACACTTTTATTGTCTTATAATTTGCATTTAGTTTTACTTAATTATCCCAACGATTCCCATCTGATTTGTTCAGGGATTCATTTGTTCCCAAACCCCTCCTTAGCGCAATGCTAATCTGTGCTGATGACACAATCTATTGCAATTGGTTGACTGTGTTAAGTATGAGACAAAGAGAAATGCCCAACACGGCTTATCAACATTGTTGAAGTATTCAGAGTGCAGAGTGTATGTGTGAGCCCAATGAAGGAGTGCATTAAAGCAGCACAGTTTAACACCAACATATTGCTCTATTATTAACCACGGCACACATTCAGTATTACTCCACACAGTGGCAAAAGCTAAACTTTTTTTGAAACTTGACGATCCATGAACTGTGTACTGTAAAGTTCCTTTCAAGTTCTGACAAAGTCCCATACATCAATAGTCTTTTCTGAATCCTTGCTTTAACAAACGGCTGACAAATGCCCATTGTCAGCGTGTAGATTGCAGAAGCACTTGTCAGAAAAATGACAGGAACACAGCACAAGGCTGGGGGTATAATGCTAAGGTATTTTTGCAAAAATAAACTTCAACCACTGACTTTTCAAAGTCTCATCTTTGGTTAGGGAAAATAACACTAACTTTCCCTCACACTTCAGAGTACAGTATCTTCACGACATGATTCAACTGGGATCTGCTACAGTGTTTATCTTCTTTTTCTTTCTACAATGTTTTTGGGCGGGGCCAGGCGGTTTTAATTTTCCCGGGTCTGCGTGTGCAACAAATGTGCGGGGCGTGAGTTCCGTATCGAAGCAACAACGACACAACTAAAGATTTGTTACCAAGACAATTCATTTGAACCTATCTGAGTCGACTCTTTTATAGATGAATCAATAGTTTTAAACACAGTGCACTTTCAGATTTAAGCCTTAGCTGGATATTTCACTTCACTTAGAGCTGTGTTACACACTACATAAAAGGTTATTTTCAAAAACCTTTAATAGGGGCTCTTTAAATAAATGCAGCCTTTATGTATAGCAAGAGACCTCACAAAAACATAAAACAACCCTGAACTTTTAAACAGCAGTGTATACAAACAACTTATTGGCCATTCAAATGTAGATTATTATTAATTTGTCATGTAAAGATAAAAAAACTATTTGTTTATATTAATTGTCCTTTTATTTAAGATTTAGGCAGATAAATTATTTAAAAACACAATATAAATACAGATTCAGTGAGTTTTTGGTCATTAAAATGTACAATGTGTTGATTAGTAAATTGTAAATTTAAAAAAAATATATTTATTTACATTTCCTTAACAAGATGAATATCTTTAAATGTTTAAAATTGTATTTATGAGACAAATTTATTATATTAAATATAAAAGTTAAACATATAAAATCTTTAAAGTATATCACAGAGAAGATATTTCCATCTTTTTTTATTAATCACAGACTGAAACTGAGTTTATCTGGACTTTAAATCAGTGTTTCTCAACCACATTCTAAGAGGACCACCAACACTGCATGTTCTGGATGTCTCTTTTGTTTTTCACACCCATTACAGGTCTTTCGTTCTCTGCTAATGCGCTGATCATTTGAATCAGGTGTGTTTGATTAAGGAGACAGGAAAATGTGCAGAGCTGGTGGTCCTCCAGAAACGTGGTTGAGAAACACTGCTTTAAATCATGTTTCTTGTATGCTACATGTGGAAGATTAAGGACACAAGCAGTAAATTGCAAGCTGCAGTTCACGTAAAGGCCACAGGTGTCTCTAATAACAAAGGTTTCTGCATTCTACATAAAATTCATTAAAAGCTCCCTTGAAATTAAAATAAACATGTTATTTTGTACATGCTAATATTAGTATGGGGGCAGTGCCAGGCACAATGGGTAGCACTGTTGCCTCACAGCTAGAAGGTCACTGGTTGGTCATTTGGTTGGGTCATTTGGCATTACTGTGAGGAGTCTGCATGTTCTCCCCATGTTCACATGGGTTTCCTCCAGGTTATCCTGTTTCCCCCATAAGTCTAAAGACATGCGGTATAGGTCAATTGGGTAAGCTACATTGTCTGTAGTGTATGTTTGTGATTGAGAGTGTATGGGTGTTTTCCCAGTGATGGGCTGCAGCTGGAAGGGCATCTGCTGCTTAAAATATATGCTAGATATGTTGGCGGTTCATTCCCTTGTGGCAACCCCTGATTAATAAAGGGACTAAGCCGAAAAGAAAACGAATGAATGAATATCAGTATGCTAATTTTAAGGATATCTAAAAGTATATGGATATCTATAAGATATATAGGCTAAATATACTTATACATTAAATAGGCTGATATCAATAAGATACATAGTGTGCTCCAAAACAGTGACAAAATTCACATTCAGACGGTATAAACCTAATATATAGATCAAAAGCATTCAGTTTGTCACTTCCGCCTAAATGGATCAACGATTTTTTTGACATCATCTCATATACTTCAGTCTCTCATCAAATCTTCTGACCAATCAAATGCTCTATAGTATCTGACATGCCCCGCCCCCTTTAACATGCTTCTCATTTGCTTTTCATTTGATGTGCTTGATCTCAACCCCTCTCACTGGCAGAGCTGTGATAAAAACGAAACGCTATTGGCTGTTTTATATAGAGGGGAGGAGCTACTATATGTTCTGCATGTCTTCATGGTTCTGTTACATCAAATTTGAAATACAAAATGCAGATTTCAAAGCACTTAACGGGACCTTTAATAATGTCCATTTATGATAGTAGTAGAATGTTGAGATGTGATGCGATGTGCCTACCTGAAGTTGCACATAGTCACTCTCGTCTATCCCCGAGTCAACCATTGGTTCACATTTTTTGTGGTTTGTCCCTTCGGACGATCCCTCATTCTCCATCACCTCCAGCTCTTTCACCTGCACTCTGAAAAGAAGCTTTCCATTCGCGTTCAGCATGGACACCAGCCTCTTCACATCCTCTGGCACGGTTCGAGCCACCATAACAAAGCGTTCCAGGTGATCAGGCATCTGTGAATGGCCAGCATCCTGAGCTAAAACATCCAGATGCCAACCCTGATCTCGAAGAGCACTCGCAGCCTGTTGAAGAATCAGCCCCGAGTCCTCAACAATGGAGAGCTGCTTGAGGAGCCGGGTCTGTAGGTTCGAGTCTGTCAGCCGTTGTGCGTTTCCTCGGACATCCAAAGTGAAGTTCAAGAAAGAGTCAATGGAGTCAGTCACGTCCTCGGATGCGGTGCGGATCTGATCGAGGTGCTGACCCAGGTGCTCTCTGCTCCTCCACTCGCTGCTGACGAACAGCATTAGTTTGGGCACTGACTGGCAAACCGCTTCCTTTAACTCAAGCAACTTGTTTCCAGCTTCCTCCTGGGAAAGGGTGATCTCACGCAAGGGTTCGGGTTCGGGAGAACTTAGCATGAAAGAGTCACAGGAACTCCTGGAAGAGCTGGAAGCTGTGGAGGAGGTGGACAACGTTGAGCTCCTTTGGTGGTCTCTGGTACCCTCGTTGTCCCTCCTAACTGTACCTTCTAAAGGCTGTCTGAAGGGTGTCCTGCCTCTTGATGGCCATCGATGAAGTTGGTCGTACAACGGTCCTGGTTTACCCCTGTACTCGAGTGGTTCTTGGCCATTTTTAGAGTCCATCTCGGGAGGGCTTTGCTTTCTGGGTTGCTCTGCAGTAGTTTTGGTTTGTCTAAAGCAAGGTGGGACATCGTAAATGGATGAAATTGGTGAATACTCATTGACTGTGCAAGACTGTGTTAATGAAATGCTTGGTTTAGGGACGTCATATAGGGGCTGGATGGGACAGTGCTTCTTTTCAGGCCAAATGCGTGCCGGCAAAATGTCATAAAGAGCTGTGGTTGAGTCAATATCTTTTGGTGGCAGGGTGTCACAGTAACCAGGTTCACATCCCTGTTTTTGTGGAAAGACAGGCACGTCATAGATCCATTCCGACTTACAGGGATTTGGCATGGTACTATAACCACACCGAGGCTTTTTAGAATCCTCAGTGATGGAGGGTACTGGGAAGTCATAATTAGGGTCTTGGGTACCAAATGGAGGTAAGGTGGTAGCCTAAAAGAAGACAAAAGGATTTCAATTTTACCATAGAAATAGTTCTGATTCTGAAATTATTTAAAAGTTTTGGTAAAGTGATGTTAAAATGTGGGTTCTGGAAGATCTATTATATACTTATTACAAATTCTAGTATGTGAAGTAAATGTAGTTGTGAGATGCACAAGCAGATGGTTAAACCCTGAACGTCCATCATAAAATGCATTGATTTAAAAAGTGTGGCGTCACAGTGGCGGAGTGGATAGCACGATTGCCTCACAGCAAGAAGGTTGCCGGTTTGGAGTTTGTATGTTCTCCCTATGTTGCTGTGGGTTTCCTCCGGATGCTCTGGTTTCCCCCACAGTCTAAAGACATGCGCTATAGGTGAATTGGGTAAGCTAAATAGGCTGTAGTCTAGTGTGTGCAAGAATGCAAGAGTGTATGGGTGTTTCCAAGTGTTAGGTTGTAGCTCGAAAGGCGTGCACTGCGTAAAACATATGCTGGATAAGTTGATGGTTCATTCGGCTGTGATGAACCCTGATTAAAAAAGGGACTAAGCTGAAAAGAAAATGAATGAATGAATGAATGAATTAATTATTTAAAAAGTGTTGGATCTGCAAACTGTATACCATTGGAGAAGATTACATATTCTTTGAGAGGACAGGATGAAGTATTAAAAAGATTTGGAATCCATTTTTGAACTACATTAAAACAGTACCACTTGATTTGATTTGACAAAATGTTTTTGTTTTTACTAGCTTATACTGTATCTCCTCCCTAATTTTACTTATTTATTTAATATACTGTGCATGCTTTAATTTAGTTTGTTTGCTGTTTTGTTTTGATGTTCTGTATTGTTAATTCTTGAAAAAGCTAAATAAAAATATATAATCGGAAAAAAAAGTGTGGGATCTGTATAAAATAGAAGTGATTTTGGTTAGTTTGTATGAATTTTCCATTTTATACAGCTCCCACAATTTTTCTATATACTTTATAAGTATTTTAGATCTCCCAGAGCCCAAATATTACCATCACTTTACCCAGACTTTAAATTAATCTCATTAATAATTCTAAAATATGCTTATTACAAATTCTAGTAAATGAAGTAAATCTAGTTGTGAAATGCACATGCACATAGTTAAATGTCCTCTATATAATGCATTGATGCAAAAAGTGTGGGAGCTGTGAGAAATGAAACAAATAGCATTGCAAGGTCACAAAACTATTTTCTAAAGGGATGGACCAGGTCATGCCTTTAATCCTTTAATAATGACTCATGTTGTTATGAACAAGGTCTCTCCTTTCTTTATCCATCTGAAATATATTATGATTTCTCATATTATTTCACTTACATCATTTTTCACTTGTCCCTTTCTATTTTCGAAATATTTTTTTATTCCTGGTTCTTCTTCACTTTATATATTCACTTACAACCATCAAGGTAGATGGAAATTGATGGACTAGAAAAAAAGTGTATGTGTGAGTGTGTGTGTGGGTTTTGAGTTTGTCACACAACAGAACAAAATGTGTTATTAACCACTCAGGCAAATTTGAATGATAAAACAAAGCACACCAGGTAACTGAAAAACAAAATCTCTGCTCTTGTATGCTGGGACGTGTTTGCTGGCGGTGGGATTTTAATGTATTTTTATGTGATGCTGCGCAAGCATTAACGTCCTTACCTTGTGATTAGTTGCAGTCTCACATCTCACATTTTGTAGCATTTGCAGCATATTTGTCGCCTCATTTCTGCTGTGAAATTCAGCGCTTGACATCAGTGATGTTTCCGAAGGGTGCAGAGGAGATGCCTTAAAAGGACAAGTCACACAATTTATTACATTAAATTGTGTCAGTATAATTTCAAATTTATTAAGCTGACATTTTCATGCTCTCTATGATCTAATGCAAGGGGTTTTTAAAGATATTTTTCCAAATGTGAGTTTGGAATATTAAAGGTAAAATAACTATTGAACACGACATGATTTTTCCTAAAAGCCCAAACATCATGAACATACTAATAAAACAATCTGAACAATTAGTTATGTGTAATAACAACAGGATGACATAATGAGAAGGCACTGAACTATTAAATTGTCTGTAATCCTATTTAAAAGGCTAATATTGATAATGACCGCTTCAAAACACTTCTCGTATTGAGAATGGAATTGCATGTTGTGCTCAGGTTTGATTTTTTCTGAGATAAAAAATCTGGAAGGTTCTCTGGGTCTCGTCTATCAACTTTAATCTTGAGTTTATATTTTCCTTTGGATTCAGGAAAGTTGATTGGCTGGGCTATTCTAGCTGCTTTAGGGCACACTAACACTAAGTACAGTTAACTTTAACCGTGCCAAAACGCAATTGTTCCCTCTTCCCCTCGGCCAGCACTTACACTGCATTTTGCCTTCCGAACCTAAGCATGCTTACGTCATCGATAATGCAACTGCTGTTCAGTTTAACAGGAAGAGAAGCACTCTTGCTCAGCACAGTGGAGATTGCTTTAGTTATAGATTAGTTTAGTTAGTATATATATATATATATATATATATATATATATATATATATATATATATATATATATATATATATATATATATATATATATATATATATATATATATATATATATTAAGGGTGGAGCCGAACCCGAATACGGTATTCGGAAAGGCACGAATAGCGTGTTTTTACGAATACTTGATTCGAACAAATACTTGAAAAATTATTTGTATTCGGGAGCAAGAAAAACACTATATCAAAAAGCAGCGTTTCCTCATGAGACCACAGTGCATGCCCGCGTGAGTGAGTGAGTGAGTGAGTGAGAGAGAGAGAGAGAGACACACGCTCAGTGCAAAACGCGCCAAAGCCCGAAACTGAAAGCGAGACGTGACTTTTAAGGGACTGTTTCATATGGATTTATTAATCATTCTTACTGTTCAGTGATCGCAAACTGCCGTAGTTTATTAAAGACGCAAACCTCTCACTGCACGTCAGCTGTGCGCCTTCAGCAGACCTCCTCATTCCTGCAGCACGAGAGCTTTATGATTGTTTATGCGCGCCAAAAGTGGCGGATCTGTCCGGTAAAATATCTGACTGCGTGTCACCGCATCCCTAAGGACTGTTTGGCGAAATATTTGACTGCATGTCACTGCATAACAAACGACTGAAACGATATAACTAGAGAAATCTCCACTGTGCCACTGTGCGTATGGCAAGCCGTTTTAGCATTTAAACCTTGTTCAGACTATCCATAAATATATTTAGAGATATCTCTAATTATATTTTGACTTGTCATAATTATAATTCAGATTGGAAATATCTGCAAATATATTATGACTGACTAGTCATATTCCTCCATTGACTTCCATTGAAAAATATTTGCAGATATCTCTAAATAAACAAAAAAAAAACAAACTTTGTGTCTTTTTTGTGGCTGGCAGATGATAATAGGGCTGTATCTTTTAGTATTATATAGAATACTTTTGTTCTGCCAGATCTCCCAGGCAGGGTTTTATTTAGATTTATTTAGCTTATTTTTGGAATTCTATCCATTGGAAAAAAGTTCTTTCAGAAGAAGAACAGTTTTTTGAAGTATTATTTGTTTTTATTCTGTCTATTCAGTGTCCTTAAACAAGAACGGTGGTGGTGGGGTTCATAATATTCACAATGGTATTTTATTAGTTGTTGGTTTAACCATGGATGAGATATTGGCTTCTATGTTATTTTCTTTTCAATGACATTTCTTATCACATGTTCAAAAACAACAGCCAATATTGCATATCTATAATTTATATAATGGGTATAATTAAACAATACTTTCACTATAACGTAAATTAGAAGTGTAATAGAAAAAATATATATTTCTGAGCCATTTTGAATTTTACTCGAATACAAATACAAATACAAATACAAATACTTTTCCCCCTCAACAAATACAAATACAAATACCGGCTGCTCCGCACATCCCTAATATATATATATATATATATATATATATATATATATATATATATTGGGCGACGCAGTGGCGCAGTAGGTAGTGCTGTCGCCTCACAGCAAGAAGGTCGCTGGGTCATTTGTTCGAACCTCAGTTGGCGTTTCTGTGTGGAGTTTGCATGTTCTCCCTGCTGGTATTAGGAGGTTTGCTGAAGGTGCAGCTGATGTGCAGCCAGGGGCCAGCCAACTGAACCATGCCTGGACCCGATTCGGAGCACTCACACTTGTCAAATGAGCTGGGAAACATGCCTGGGCTCGTTTTAGATAGCATAGTGTGAGTGCACCCTTATTTTCTTTGCTGAAAGTAGTTAAATGTTTTCTTGCCTGTGTTTGGGATCATTGTCCATCTGAAAAATCCACCCTTGCTTCATCTAATGTAGATGTTGGACTGAAGCAGCTAATACTCATTTACACTAACAAGAAGCTGATTCGCTGAATAAATACTGAGAGATTCCAGCTGCTGTCTGAGCTTTCCATGCCTATCTACACCTTTCTTTCTTCGTGTGTTCAATACATTTTCCCTGTGTCTTTTCATTTTATTATTCATAACTTTCATTTCTGAAACAATTAATTTTGTTTTCTTTGCATGTATGGATTATTTTAGTTGTTGCTGACATATAGGGAAAATTTCAAGTCAACGGCACATTTTAAACATGTTTTGTGAAAACAATGGTGACGTGTTGGAATGCTTATTTAACCTGATGTATATACTGGACTTACTGTGAACAAGCAGGATTTTCTCAGCAGGTTTGGGACATCATATATATCTGCACCAGTTTTGGGATGAGCAGATAAGCCCTAAAAAAATAGAAATGTACGTCTGTATTATAGACATTACTTTGCACTTCTTCATATACGACAGAATCCTTTAAAATGTTGTGCCCTTCACCACATTTTTAGTCAGTCAATCCAGTTTTCTAATTAAAGCCATGCAACAAACAGTAAGCTGCTAAGGTAAACACCTCTCCCTAAAGCAGGTGGGGAAGGGGGCAACATGTGAACCCGGTTGCCTTACCTATTACACAGTAACATGCAGTTTTTCCTGGACTTTCTCTCTCAGTTTCAGCCCTAAATCTTCTGGTTGCAGTTAGTGGTGTCTGAATTTTGTCGTTGCTGCTCTTTTAAAAGCTCATAAAGCCCCTGTACTACATACCTGTCCCCGCAGAGAGAGGCCCCTGGTCCCCATCTGTGAACTCTTTGCTAGCAGGGGTTTCCGAAACAGAGCTTGTTATTAGCCTGAGTTTAGCATATAGTCTACTAAATCATCAGCTAAATCATCAACGGCCTCAGTTCTGCAAACAGTCTACTAAACCATCCACACATTCTGTTCTCTCTTTTATGTTTGCCAGTGTTTGGAGATTGGCATTAAGTAAATCGTGAAATATGACATGAGTAAAAATGCACTCACATCAAGAATGATCACTATCTTAGCATCCACTCCAGTGTTGTTTATTATAACCACTGTTTGTCTTCTAAAATGAAGAGGCTATATAGTACTACATGTTTACTGGAAAAACAAAAGGATGTGATGATAACAGATGTATACAAGAACATTTGTTCCAGTCATATGTTCATTATAATGCTTAAAGAGCCTTTCTGTACTGTAATGTCAGTGTCATGTAATCATATTGATCCATTCAAACAATTTTCTTACAGTCAGAGACATACATAGTCTAGTATATATAGTCTTTAGTCTCAAAAATGGTATATAATCAACTATAAAAATTGTATCGTTAAAAAAATGATGCTGATGAATTGCAAAACTGTAAACATTTCCATTTCACTATGATAAGATGCAACTGAGTCAATGATTTCAGTGAATCATTTCATATTTGATTCAATGGCTTACTCATGAGGACATGTACTTGTATGACACATGGCATCTTACAGAAGCAGTGACTGATAAAAAGTCCCCACATCTAAGTAACATGACATAGACATGTCACATGTGAAAGTCTACCCATAATGGACAAATCAGACATTACAACATTATAAAAACAATTAAAGAAGTTCTGTTATTGGATTCAAAAACTTATGGTAACACTTTAGAAATTAACCTATTCACACTATCAACTAATGGCTTATTACCTGCCTATTATTAAGATATTGGCTGATTATTTGTACTTACAAAGTACAAATTATGCATAATCTTACCATACATTGTACCTAATATTCTACCTAATACATAAACCTTATTATTACTACCTAAATAACTATTAATACGCAACAAATAAAAGAGTTTGAGGCAAAAAGCTATACACTGTAAAAAATATCAGTAAATAAAATGTTTTCTATGGTGGCCGAGAGAGCTTAACGTGCTGCAATTTAAGATTTTTATGCAAACATTGAACGAAACCCTGCTGCATTTTCACACAAAAAGAACAGAACACAACGGAAATGTTTCAAAGATGTGACGGATGTCGCTGTGCCGTGACTATCGCTTGTTGTAGATGATCTTTGAAAGGTGAGTTTTTGTTTATTTTAACATCCTAATTCTCTTGTCATTAGTATTTATTAGCCTAAATAGTCATAACCTAAATAGTCGGGGCTGTCACGTTTAAGGGTCTTCTAAAAATATTTTCATGAAAATGGGAAATTTCGTAAAATTTGCCTTGTGAGAAAATTCAATGCATTTTCGTAAATTGTTTGTGTTGTAAGAAAATTCAGAGCGTTTCATTAATTGTGTTGTGAAAAATTGCAGTGCGATTTCGGAAATTGTTTTCTAAGAATATGCAGCACGTTTTATTAATTGTGTTGTGAGAAAATGCAGTGTGTTTTTGTAAATTGTTCGGTGTATGAAAATGGAGCGTTTTTATTAATTGTGTTTTTGTAAAATGTTTGCGTTGTGTGAAAATGCAGCGCGTTTTCTTAAATTGTTTGCGTTGTGAAAAAATGCAGTGTGTTTTCGTAAAATGTTTGCGTTGTGTGAAAATGCAGCACGTTTTCCTAAATTGTTTGCGTTGTGAAAAAATGCAGCGTGTTTTCGTAAAATGTTTGCGCTGTGTGAAAATGCAGCGCGTTTTCCTAAATTGTTTGCGTTGTGAAAAAATGCAGTGTTTTCGTAAAATGTTTGCGTTGTGTGAAAATGCAGCGCACTTTCCTAAATTGTTTGCGTTGTGAAAAAATGCAGTGTGTTTTCGTAAAATGTTTGCGTTGTGTGAAAATGCAGCGCACTTTCCTAAATTGTTTGCGTTGTGAAAAAATGCAGTGTGTTTTCGTAAAATGTTTGCGTTGTGTGAAAATGCAGCGCACTTTCCTAAATTGTTTGCGTTGTGAAAAAATGCAGTGTGTTTTCGTAAAATGTTTGCGTTGTGTGAAAATGCAGCGCACTTTCCTAAATTGTTTGCGTTGTGAAAAAATGCAGTGTGTTTTCGTAAAATGTTTGCGTTGTGTGAAAATGCAGCGCACTTTCCTAAATTGTTTGCATTGTGAAAAAATGTAGTGTGTTCTATTAAATTTTTGTGTAGTGAGAAAATGCAGCACATTTTGAAAACAATTGTTTGCATTGTGTGAATTTGCAGCACGTGTGGTATTAAACTGCTGAAAATATTTTCTCAATTTTCTGACGTTTTAGTACTTGCATTTGTTTTCTTAAATTGCAGCATGTTAAGCTCTCTCTGTAGTTTTCGTATTTTGTGATTCATATATATATTTTTTTTTTTATGCTTTTGAATCACATTATGAGATTTTGACCTTTCTTCTGACAACTTTTAATCTTACAAAGTTACAAAAAGTGACATTTATGAACATTTTTAATAGTTTAAAGTAATATATTGTCTGGGTTGTTTTTGTATATTATGCTGCAAAAACCTTGTAATATACTGCCAGTACATGCTCTGTTATTTTACAGACTTATTTCTCAATATTTTCTTATACATTATATTTTTTCAAACAACTAAAATGTCAACAAAAGTCACTTTGTTGAACTGAGTTGAAACATCATAAGTGGACAGAGCAGAGATCAACATCCCATAAAATCCCAGAAAATAAAGAAACTGTTAATTAACAGATATTTTTTACAGTGTAGTTAAAGGGATAGGTCACCCAAAAATGAAAATTCAAAATCTACTCATCCTACACTTGTTCCAAACCTGTATAAGTTTCTTTTCTCTGTTGAACACAAAAGAAGATATACTCAAGAAGTTTGGGAAAAACAGCCATAGACTTTCATTCTATTTTTTTGTTCCTACTATAGATATCATTGGCATTCTTCGGAACTTGTTGAACAGAAGCATAATATTTACACTTTAGTACAACTTTAGTGTGATCTAATGGTGTGAAAAAGCTCTTTTTGGGGTGAATTTCCCTTTAATAATTAGCCAGTAATGATAACTGTACCTTAGAATAAAGTGTGACCAAACTTACATCATGTAAAGGCCTGGTTCCTTCAGGATCTTCTTGTTTGTTTGGTGAACAGACGCCTTGTGGAGGCACTTTATAAATAGTCTTCATATCTTCATAAATGGGCAACTCAGGGGACTTTGATAAAGCTATTGGTGTTTGATAGATGCTCTGATGGCTGTGATTGGTCGAACAGTCTCTCTCTGCAGCTATTTGTTCAGCCTCGGCCGGTGACAGAGGTGCCAGGCGGTTAGCGGGTGCCAGGCCCTGACGCCCCCGGAGAGCACACTTCCACCAGCCGGTGCTTCCCACAACGTTCTTCTCCAGCACCAAAATGATTTCACCCTTGCAGAACGCCAGCTCATCTTCGGTTTCAGCCGTGTTGGCATAGAGGGCTCTGGCAAACAGCGTCTGAAGGAAACAGAAGACAGAAGATATGACATAGTGATGCTTTCCTAAGACAAGACGAGATGCCATGACAATGAAGGACCACCGGCGCTGCTCTGGAATTGGATTTGGACAAACAATGGCTTTGTGCGAGTAGGATAATGGGACGGTGGTAACTAGGCACGACTCGGGAGCCCTCCTGAAAGAATCTAGTTCACTGGATCTCCTCAAATGCTTCGTGAGAAAGGCAACACATATAGACGTCAGATGTTTTGATTTCTTTGTCGTGCAGCAGTATGATGCAAATTGGGGATGTAAAACATTTGTGGTCTTGGTTGCTTACTACACATCTACTAGACTGAAGAAGGAAATGAAAAATTAAACGAGCGACAGATTGGTTGTTGAAAATGTTTTTTTAGTGTTGGGTGACAAAAGAAATGATTGGGACAAGATTATAGAAAAGCAATGCGAGTTCAAATGTTGTAGACTCTAAAAAATGCTGGGTTATTGTAATTCAACAGTGGGTAAAATATGGACAAACTCTAAAAATGTACACTATAAAATTTTGCTGAAAAATTTACAGTGTTACTAACAATTTTGATTGCCAGTAATACTGTAAAATGTACCAGTGCACTGTAAGTGAACAATTAAGGCTGATTTATACTTCTGCGTCAAGCGCACGTGTATGGTCTGACTCAGCCTTCGCGCAGTCACATGGTCTTCGCTGGGGCTCACACCAACATTGCACCTCACAGCACCTTTCAAAAAAATTTAACTACACGTTGCAATGACACATAGTGCAAGCTCTGTGATTGGTTGATGAGTGTGGCCGGTGCAATTTATTGTATATTATTTTAGTTTCATTTAAAATGTAGATATTACTTTAAAGGGCCATAACACCCCCCACTTTCGGTTAAAGTCTACTTCAGAATTTTTTCAAAAGATGCATGATTAATGGGCGTGGAGCTCCGCGAGCATCGGGCAGGAGTGGGCGTAGCCAGCAGGGGAGAACGTGAGCGAACAACTGTTGTTGTCAGTTAGCTCACAAAATGAGACACAAACTGTGAGGAGACACATGAGTTTATAGTTTACAAAGTTAAAATGCAAAGAAATGAACAGTGATTTAATGCCCTGCTACATTTGTTATTCGTAATTTCATATACACATAACCACAATTTATATCATTATAAAGAAGTGTGTTCATGTAAACCCTATAAATGAGGACTTCTCCCTCAATCCCCGTATCTAGCAGACTCAGTGCAGCAGGTCTCCTGACCTGTCTATTTTAACCATTAGCCCTGCTGGTAATCTGGAGGATTTAGGCAAACACAGCAGCACGGCGATGTGTCTGAATGTGAACGAACTCCTGATAAAAGACAGCGTCCGCCATTCTCTAATTCTCGTGCTGCTCTCCCGACAAAAATGCTAGCAGCACGCAAACAGCTTTGCTGTATGATCGGCCCTGACAAGATCGCGGGGGAAAACATGCAACAAACCCCGTGGATGATGGAAACAAACGCATATGAGGCTTTATGAACGGCTAAATAATGCGCCGTGGTTTCCGTGTCTCACAGCTCGGGCTTGACACTGGCAGGTCTGGCAGGTCTCATGAATAATTAAGCAGCCGGCTCTTCTCATAGGATAAGAAAACTCCGCTATGAATAATAATGAGAAACCGACGTGTCATCATTGCACTTGCAGTACTGCGCTACATCGCCGATTTTGATCTCGCCCCAAAAATCATTTTAAACCCGGAAGCTGAAATTAGCTGACAAAAGCTCAAAATTATCCAGTTTTCGACACAATTAAAGCTGACAGGTGCTAACATTGTCTTAACTGATGCTCAACACACACATATCTGTTAATATAAAAAAAAAAGTTCTCCGGGGTGTCCTGAACCTTTAAAATAAAAAGAAAAGTATATTTATAAAGAAGAAGAAATGCTGAATAAATAAGTAAATTAATTAATAAAATTACAAAGGGTGCGCTGGAATTGCCTTGGTCCTCCAAATCACTAATCCACCCCTGGTTAAATTCAATCTGCAATTGAAAAACCCTAAGGCCTAAATTGTCTGTAGAAGCAGTTCTTAAATGCAAAAAAAAAAAAAATATATATATATATATATATATATATATATATATATATATATATATATATATATATATATATATATATATATTCATAAATGGAAGTTATCATACAATTTTTAATACTATTTTCCTAATATTGAGAACTATAATTGAGTATAGGGATGTTTGGAAGCAGTTGGATGGATAAATAGTCGTAGTTATCACTTCCTGCGACAATTTTCTTTAGAAATAGGAAACATCTTCTACAAACTTCCCTTTAGTCTTCAATTCCACGTATACAACGTTTGGCAATTCTGGTCTAGACTGTGTGAACAATGAATCCACTCAAATCATTTTTAGCAGAGCTATCTCCAGCACTATTTCCGGAGCTTGATTCTTCCACAGGTACTTCAACTGCACGTGCGCGTAAAGACATTTAAAAATAGAGACGCAAACACCTGCAGCTGCAAATCACGGAGTAAACAAGAGATTTGATGCGGGTGACATCTGGAGAGACACTCACTCAACACACGCTTCTACTATGTGCACATGTCTCTTTAAAGCCGTCACATGTGCTCGCAAATTCTTCAGCAGCAACAGTGCACACGCTTAAAATGAAACAGCACATATCACAGGCCCACCACAGCACAGCATGGAGGAAGAGCTTCAGGAACACTAACTGAACTCAATTCAACTCTCTCAGTTCAAGTGGTTGAGTCAGATAGTGGTAGTTGTTTTGTTCATTTGGGATAAATAAAGTCGTATTAATTTAATTTGCCAGTTTGTGAGATTTACTATTTGAACAGTGACGAATAAACATTTCATTTTGGCCAAATGTTTGCTTGACTATTTAGTTAAAATTTCACAGTATTTATTTGGTACAATGCTATTTTAATTTAAAAAGCATAAAAAAAAAAAAAATATATATATATATATATATATATATATATATATATATATATATATATATATTATTATTATTTTTTTTTTTTTGAAGTGTTTTTTTTTCTATTTTTCAGTCAAGATTTTATTCAATTATGATTGTAAAAAGTAAAGAAAGGATATAATTCAGTGTGTGTATTTGTATGTATTTATTTATTTATATAATCATATATATAAGTGTATATCATTCATATAAGTGTATATTACATGTGTGTACTAATATATATATATATATATATATATATATATATATATATATATATAGAGAGAGAGAGAGAGAGAGAGAGAGAGAGACGGAGTGCCTTAGGTTCCCATTAATGATAATATACAGCCATATCACACTGCTACGAGTGTGATATTGCGTTTATACAACAGTTTGACGGCACAATCATGTATTTAAAAAAGTAAATCAAACACGGAGTGTCTCAAAATCATTTTGTAAAAGGAACTACTTTCTACCGCCATTCATTCAAATCTGCAGCTGACGTCAGAACAGCAGAAGCCGTTGTTAATTCACCAACGTCACTTTAGAGCTAGTGTTTGATTCTCTGGTGTAATATCTTAAGTGATGACAAAACAGGTTAATTTGCTCATATTGTAAGATTATAAGGCTGAGCAGCATGAAATCAGTCTAGAGACATTCCCATTTTCTGTTGCTCACAATAATTAACCCCAAAAGCCAAAGGCAAACACAAAACAGTACATGGTATAAATTCAGCACTACAACATACAGCAGAGAAAGATCAACTTAGAAAGTCATTTACCAGTTTAACAATGATTTGATCAGCTGTAGTTTGAAACTTACACAAAGTTTCAATCCTCTAAGGAGTTTTTTTGGCCATCTTGTGGCGGAACGTCATCCGTCTTTGCACTGCTCAGTATGACAGGCTGACGCGCTGTCTCTCAGAAATGATAAATATTTTAAATAAAAACAATATCCTTATAAATAAACTGCATTGTTGAAATCTAAACAACTACATTCTTGACTAAAAAGCCTCAAAAGAACATTATGTTGCCCAACAGCTGCAATATTTGTCAAACTGTATTGAGTTTATTGATCTGGTGTCACTCTATGTGGGCAGAGTAATACAGAAGGGTGACGAGGCTTATTAAGTGCTGTTATTAGAGAATATTTCACGGCTATCAGCCAATTAAATGCGAGAACCTGAAAGAACAGTTGAATGTTTAGAACAGGGGAACTACTTTATGTGCTATATAGCACATATATCTTTAAAGACAGTGCTTTGTAGCACCTTAGCCACACCAAAGAACAACTAATAAACCACGAAGCCAAAGAAGCAATTAGCAGTGCTAAATAGCATCTATACCACAGAGATGCAAAATAACCTAATTTATTTGTGTGTACACTCTAAAAACACATGTTGCCAATGCCAAATAGAACCACATTAAGTGCTATGTAGAACCTAGAAACTATAAAGGTTCTCTAGTGGTTCTTTTAGATGGTTAAGTTGCTATATGGTGCATGTATTACTAAAAGTGGTTGTTTGGCTTGTAATCATACACTGTAAAACCCAACAGTCAACTTTATCAAATGAAATGTAGTGTAGTTAACTCAAAATCTACTAAAAGTTAATTCTACTCATTTGATAACAGTTTTGAAGTCAGTGTTGAAGGTAATGAGTTAATTAAATACCTCATTACGTTAACTAACTTAAATGGAGTAAGTTCACAGTACTCGTATAGATTAGCTTTTTAACTCAAATGGTTTCCTCAAACGGTTTGAGTTGCCGGAGCTTATTGGGTTTTAAGGTACTCAGTTGGTCTGAGTTCTTTTCATTTTTTAGGTTTTACTGTGCTCAAATTGCTTCTTTTATTCAAACGCATTAAAGAGCCCATATTATACATGAAATAGGGTCATATCTTGGTTGTAAGGGTCTCCAACAACAGTCTAATATGCATGCAAGGTCAAAAAACACTTTCATGGTCTTATAATCTGCATTTATTTTTACCTAATTATCCCAGCGACTCCTGTATGAATCGTCCACTGATTCATTTGTTCCCAAACCCCTCCTTAGCGCGAAGCTAATCTGCGCTGATTGGACCGATGACAGCCTGTTGCGATTGGTCGACTGCCTTCAGTCAGAGTGAAAAGCCAAACAGCTAATCAGCAATATAAAAGTAATCACAGTTCATACACGCTCGATAGTGTAGGCGTGGATTTTAGCTGCCAGTGGGTCAATGTAATTACAGTCGATGGACTTGAAAATTCAGACGACTGACTATTTTATTGAGCAAAAACTCCAAAAACTGTCGAGGAGATCACAGCTTGTTTCACTCTGCTCTTTTCACAGACACAGACACAGACACACACACACACACACACACACACACACACACACATTGCCCTCGTCCTACACAAAAACACACACACACACCTCCGGACGACAACGCGCGCACACACACACACACAAACAGACACACATACCTCTGGACGACAGCGCACGCGCGCACACACACACTACTCCTCGTCCACGGAGCTATGTAAACAAAGCAGCATGCGTCGCGTTTTTAACGTGACTTTGCACGCGATGAGAGAATATAGCCAGTTAACCTGATACAGTACATACGGTTACAAGTAACAAATCACAACTAAATACATTTGCAAGCTAGAGTCAACGAGGCAACTTTAATCAAACGTACTTACACTTGAGAAATGGAGGAAGAAACGCATCCTGACATGTCCAGCAGTAAGTTACTCTTTACTGATCCTTCCTTTAACAAACGCCGATGAAGTATTCTTTGTAGCATGTAGCTTCCAGAAGTTTCCAGTAGTTTCCAACTGCTTGGTTATAATGCTGATGTTTCATCTTTGGGTAGAGACTCGATATAATATCCATCTGCAGTGTGACTTCAATCGACCGGCATGTTTGTGTGCGTGTGTTTGTGGGTGTGTGTGTGTGTCTGGGTTTCTGCGTCAGAGGGCGGGGCCTCAGGTTTGAAATCTCCCGGGTTTGCGCGTGCACGTGAATAACTTGGTTTCGTTCGTACGTCATGGCGAAACACCTAATGACTCGGTATCAAGGCGACTCGTTTGAAGCACTATGAGTCGACTCTTTTTTAGATGAATCAACCGTTTTAAACACTGTATTCTTACAGATTTAAGCCTTAGCTGGATACTTCACTTCACTTAGAGCTGTGTTACACACTACATGGAGGGGAATTTTCAAAAAACCATAATATGGGCTCTTTAAGCTCACAGTACTCATTAGGATTCGTTTTTTAACTTAAATAGTTGTTTGCAATTGGTTTCCTTAAATGGTTTGAGTTACCTTAACTCTTTGGGTTTTACAGTGTAGGGAAACCACTTGAAATGCTATTTAACCATTTTAACACCATTTTAACACCATTTTATTTTAGCCCCAAAGAACTACTGGAGGATCATTTCAGGTTCTTCATAGTTTAAATTGGTTCCTATATGATTTTGAGCCAAATATCCACTAAAAATAACCTTGTTTTAGAGTGTGCACGTCATCAAAATGCCCTAACAGAAGTTTGAGTGTCACTGAAGTCTGCATTTACAGATATAGATGTCGTGTTTGTGCCTGCATGTGTTATGAGTGGCTGATGTTGAGCTTCTCTTCCTTCCTCAAAGCTTCTCTCCTGCTGATACAAGACAAACACAAGCACTGCCTTAAACGGCTCATGCATGGATTCTCAGTGACAAAGCCTCTATTGAGCCCACAAGCCTGACACACATGAGCACCTGTCCACTCGCAGGCCTCCACACTGACCACAACAACCCACACAGAAACCAGCACACACACTCCCAGCATGCTTTGTGTGTGCATGAGAACCTGCATGCAAACCAGAGAGACAAACCACTTTTACAGAGCTGCAGCTTTACTTTAGAGCAGGCATTGTGTGCTTTGCAGTCATAGAACATGCAAAATAAACTTCTTTTGGTTATGATCATAAGCTCATTCATGGTGATTTTAAACTGATTGTTAGAGTTGATTGTGTTCAGTTGTTTTTTCTCTATGGGCTTCTCCTGGAAAGAATCTGAAATTGATGATGAAATTATGCGAGGCAAATATGATGTCTGAATTAATGGTATTTGAATAACAGTACAAAGTACAAAAGTAACTTAAGCTGCATCCAATTTTGCAAACTACTTAATTAGATATGGCAACTGAGTATGTATTTACTTCAGGATTGTTTAAAAAGTACCATCTGTACAGTAAGAATGTGAGATGAATGGATATTTTTCGTAAAACATTCGCCAGGTTGTCATTATCACATGACCTAACCGAATTAGTTGCATTTCAGAATACTAACAGTGCATTAAAAATGGAATATATCTCCCTCTGAAGTGCAGTTCAGATTAAAAAACAATCATGGCCTATAATGAGTAAAATCACATTCATCATTGGAAGTAGGGCTGGGCCAATAACCAATATTTTATCGAATTGCAATAAAATTGTCAATTACAATGATAAGATCTGGACTTTTTTACTCTATATTGATCTAAGAGCCAATCACACAGCAGAAATGTGCAACAATGGAAATCCTGAAGTGTGTTGATATTAAAGATGTATATCGAATATTTGATGCATCGGTCGAAAATGTCATTTAATTTTTGTGGCGTCAGTCATTGTTGGGGTACTTTTTTAAATCTTGAATTATTAACAACCTTATATCGAAAAATATATATCATTATCGTTCAATATGGACAATAATTATCGAATTTGCATTTTTACTATATCGCCCAGCCCTAATTGAAAAGCGGCATAACTACTCACATGAGAGAATTTTGCTTGAACAATACAAAGTAAATAAAGTAATCCATGTGCATTAGTGCCTGATAGCTCCTCTCCGTCAGCTACGTGAGCAAAACTTCAAGCGTTAAGAATCTATGAAGTGTTCAATATTCCATAATTTTTATAGAAGTTTTTATGGGGTTTTCACCTGTAAAGAACAGGGCAGTGAAGATTGCAGGCAGGAAAGTGAGGGGAGCAGAGAGAGAAGGGAAAAGATCAACAAAAGACCTCAAGCCGGGGTTTGAACTTAGGTCACCATGAGCACCTTAATGCTCTGTGTCAACGCACTAAGCACTAGGCTATTGGTTCCAACATCCCATAGTCATTTTAACCGTTGAATAAGTGCCTCAACAGGGTATCAAAAGTGCACTTATACAACAAAATGGCGTAAGAATAGTGAAAAAGTATACAATTTTAGAATGCATCTTGTAATCCATTTAAAGGAATAAAAAACTTGAAACTGTCACTTCCCAAGGTAAACATTCAAAGGCATTAAGGAATAGGGATAAGGTCTTGTGGATGGAAACAAGTGTATAAATTCAGACATAATATTAGGATATTATGCAATTTCAGACGCACATCTGCTCTCACTTGAATTTTGTAGTAGGCATAGCATGAACACTGTAATATCCCATGATGCTAAGTAAGAGGAGGCTCCATGTTTGAGAAAAAATGGTGGAAAATGTGGCCACATGATAAATGATGACATCAACATTGCGGGTGTAGTACATCAGAATTCCATTCATACCACCTACATCAGGGGTCACCAATCTCGTTCCTGGAGGTCCGGCGCCCTGAAGGGTTTAGCTCCAACTTGCCTAAACACACCTGCCTGGGTGTTCCAAGTATACCTAGTAAGACCTTGATTATCTTGTTCAGGTGTGCTTGATTAGGGTTGGAGCTCAAATCTGCAGGACACTGGACCTTCAAGAACAAGTTTGGTGACCACTGATCTACATGCATACTATAGAATGTACTTTTTAATGGTGGAAACTACATTCAAATACAAATACAATTTCCAAGACAGATGCATTATTTTTTGTTTATGTAAGAAAACTGAAAATGTATTTTAAATACTTAAATTTAATAATAGCTTTATAATTGAAACATAAAATTACTAGAATAACTAGTTGTAGATAGATTTAGTAGTAGTTAGAATAAGTTCAAATTGGACTAAGACGAGCCCTGAAAATGAACGAAATTTTAGATTGTTCTCAGTGCTTAATTTGTAAATTGCAAGGTCCCGGAACAGATCTGGGTAACATATCCAGCATGTTACCAAGGGGGGCAGAGGTGTCACGGACGAAAGTGATAAGCAGGGGTGGGGGGTGTCGCAGTTGAAAGTGAAGAGTGGGAGTCGGGGGGTAGGTTGTCGTGAAAGAAAGTGAAGAGCGGGAGTGCTTGTGAGGAGAGGGATCGGTAAAATGAGGTGCCAGATCCGGCTTGTTCCTGCCCAAATTAAGCCCTGATTGTTCTCTAAATTTAATCTCCACTGTTATAATATATAAACAAACACTTGTGAAACTTTATTTATAAAATATGTGAAACTTTATTTCACCAAGCATTTATTTTAGTTTTATGATTTTAGATTAGTTGATGATAATAGATATTTTGAAATCAATTTGTTTATTTATATAGCGCTTTTTCAATGTAGATTGGGTCAAAGCAGTTTAACATAGAAATTCTAGTAAATTGAAACTGTGTCAGTCCAGTTTTTAGAGTAGAGTAGTTTAGTTTAGTGTAGTATAAGTTTCACTGCTGAAAGTCCAAACACTGAATAACAAATCCATCAATGCGCAGCTCAACAAGTCCCAAAACCAAGCAAGCCAGTGGCGAGGAAAAAAAAACTCACCAATTGACTAAAGTGAAGAAAAAAACTTTGAAAGAAACCAGGCTCAGTTAAGCAAGACCCTTTGTCCTCTGGCCAAACTTCTTGTGTAGAACTGCATTCTCAACCAATGGCTTGAGTGTGGGCGGGGCTACCCATTTGCCTCAGCCAATGCCATTTTTCCAAAAAAAAAAAAAGCCTGATTTCTGTTTATATAGAGTAATTTAGGATATTTCTTTGCATGTCATAACACAATTCTCCTAAATAAAAATGTTTAAAATCCCACTATTTTACTATTTCCAACAGTCTGAGCAGTAGATTTTTGTACTAAAAGGCTGC
Organism: Danio rerio; assembly: GCF_052040795.2. Taxonomy (NCBI): domain Eukaryota; kingdom Metazoa; phylum Chordata; class Actinopteri; order Cypriniformes; family Danionidae; genus Danio; species Danio rerio. The sequence continues at coordinate 30,357,916 of NC_141031.1, forward strand.
AAGTGTTTACAGTCTCTCCTCTGGTCTGTGGAACTGTACATGTGTTGAAAGGGAAGATTGCTGAGTGTGTACATTTGTGAGTTTGCGTTTGGAGTCTGCGCGTGTGGTGTGTACAGTGAGAAAGGAGGTCAGATTGAGCTGGGATTCCTGCACGCGTCTGTTTGTGTGGATCAGACTGGGACAGCTGGCCTCAGCTCTCTAAAAGCAGCTGTCGTCCTTCTTCATGTCTCGCAGCCTCCATCTGAGACATCAAAACTCTGCTCTGCCTTTAATATCTACATTAATAAGATCTGATTTTGTAGGTTTTGGGCAATATGGAATGCACTGCACAGTTCACTTGATTGTGGAATAAATTATACTGGAATGGAAAATACTTGTTTATACATGAATACTTGATTTTGATTGGTTAATTGGTGATTTTTTTTTAAATGATATACGTCCAGATTTTCTGGACACATTTAATGACATACAGTTGAAGTCAGAATTATTGGCCCCCCAATTGAATTGCTTTTTCTTTTTTTAATAGTTTAACAGACCAAGGACATCTTGAAACAAATCTAGTCAAATATTATTTACTGTCATCATGGCAAAGATCAAATAAATCAGTGATTAGAAATGAGTTATTAAAAGAGTTATTAGAGTGTGTCTACTGCATTATTAAAATACAAAAATAATGCAAACCCAAGTTGCAGCATTCATTTCTAATAATTCAGGAGCCTATTTACAATTGTTTCTTACATAATTTCAATTACAAAAATCTATTAAAATGAAAAAAATTATATATTTTAATTCAGCAAGGCATGCATTAGCTAAATTGATGAAAGGTGACAGCAAAATTGTGTTACATAAGTTGTTATAATGTTACCAATGATTTCAAATAATTCTGAATCTTTTTACTTCAGTCATCCTTGCTGAATCAAACAAATAATAATTCACAACAATATTTAGTGGCATAAAAATATTAGTAATAATGAAAATTGTTTCTTAGGGCTGGAGTAATTGACTGCTGCTGAAAATTCTAAATTACATAAATTACAGTACATAATTCACAATATGGGTGACACAGTGGCTCAGTGGTTAGCACTGTCGCCTCACAAAAAGAAGGTCGCTGGTTCAATCCTGGCTAGGTTAGTTGTCATTTCTTTGAGGAGTTTGCATGTTCTCCCTGTGTTCGCGTGGGTGTCCTCCGAGTGCTCCGGTTTCCCCCACAGTTCAAAGACATGTGATATAGGTGGATTGAATAAACTAAGGTGGCTATAGTGCATCTGTTTGAATGAGTGTGTATGGATGTTTTCCAGTATTGGGTTGTGGCTAGAAGAGCATCCGCTGTGTAAAACATATGCTGGATAAGTTGGTGGTTCATACTGCTGTGGCGACCCCTGATAAATAAAGAGACTAAGCGAAGGAAAGTGAATTAATTCACAATATTTGATAAATAATTCACAATTATTTATTTCACATAAAATTTTGAAATAACAAATGCAGCCCTGGCAACCATAAGAATAACAATTCTTACCAACCTCAAATGCCAGTTATTTTTGTATAAATTAAAAATTCTTGTCTGCTACTGTAACTAACTAGTGTGTGGCTGAGTAAGTAAGACAAATGTGCAGCCATATGACCATTAATGCAAAAAATAAAAAATAAAAATCACTGAATGCTGAACAGCATGTTGAGTTTATTAACAATAAAGACTTACTGACTCCACACAGTCTCTAAGCTGTTATCTTAGGATCAAACCAAAAGTTGTTGTGTTATGATCAAATCACAAGTCAAATTAAAATTTAAATCTTTTACTTTAGAAACATGAAGTCCTAGAAGCTTCTGTGCAGTTTCTTAGTAAATGTTTTGAATGGGGAAATTAAAGAATGGGTTCGCGCCTCGCACTTCTAGAAAATGACGTGGTGTTGCATGATTTACTTACTTAGTGCCAAATCTGGTGTCAGATCAGCAAATACCCACAGCAAAAGACAAAATGCAAACTAAAGACACGTCAAGTCTTTTCTATACCACAGTGCAGTAACCACAACTTGTTAGAATGGCGTATGAGTTACTTCTGTGAAAGCTCAAGGGAATAGTTTATTTCCATTCAGTGAAAGTCAACGGGGTCCAAAATTAAATTGGGCCCCATTCAACTGCAATGCATTTTGTTTATCATAATATCTTTTTTATGCTCCAAATACAAGAGTAAACTATTTCTTAAAGCAAAACATAGCACAAACAATATTATTTATACCACTTAATTGATTGTTTAAAAAATGCATACTGTACATTTGTATTACAAGTTTTCTAAAATGTTATATTTAAATTTGCAAATAAGGGATTATATGCAATTCCTCCATAAATCAGAATCTGTAAATGATATTTTGAAACATACCATTTCTTGCATCTTCTGTAAACATGTTGTAATGTTTTAATGTAAATAATAATTTTATTGTAATAGAAATTATGCAGTCTCAAGACATCTCTAGCCAAGCTTCCATCATTGTCAATGTAGTGCAAACATATGACTTGTAGTTACAGTGCAACCATGTAAATTTGCGACCAAGGACCATACCCATGCGTTCGACACAGAAATATAAATCAGCCTAAACAGAGTGGGGTTACATGGCTCCTCATGTGGTAGGGAAAGTAATTGAAGAAATTGACCTGGAAAAATTAGATTGAAATCGACATTCAGAACCTATAATCAATTACATTTTAATTAATTGCCCTGTCCTAGATAGGTGGATGGATAGATAAATAGATCAGGAGAAAAATATAATTTTAAAAGGATGGATGGATGGATTTCATTTTATATAAGAGAATATGGATGGATGGATGGATGGATGGATGGATGTTATGGTTAAATGTGCAAATGAGGGATTATTTCATTTTATAGAATATGGTCGAACGGACGGATGGATAGCTTTTACATAGGGGAATATAGATGGATGATGGATGGATGGATGGATGGATTTTATATAGGAGAATATGGATGGGTGGATGTTATGATTAAATGTGCAAATAGGAGATTATTTTATTTTATAGAATATCAATGAATGGATGGATGGATGGATGGATGGATGGATGGATGGATGGATGGATTTTATTTTATAATAATATATATAGATGGATAGACTTTTAACAAATTTATGTGGATTGAACATAAAAAAATTAAGTTGTCCCAATAAAATCTCAAGAATTGATAGATAGATAGATAGATAGGTAGGTAGGTAGGTAGGTAGGTAGGTAGACAGACAGACAGACAGACAGACAGACAGACAGACAGACAGACACTGAAACTGAAAATTGACAGTTGTAAACATGAAAAACTGCCAGGTGCATGAAATGTAATTTTTTTTTTCCTGCAATGGCTCTCTTAATTCCTAAATAGCACACATATTTAAGTCTACAAAGAAGCCAAAGTTGATGTGGCAAAGTGGCCTATTTCCACTGAAAGAATGTTTTCTCTTGAACTGACAGCATTGCTTTGCGGTCAATATTTATAGTGTGGGTCAGTGGCTCAGGAAAGAAGCATCTCTCATGTCAGAGACAGGAAACCGCCTTGTTAAATTGATATATTAGACTTTCCCACACAGAGTAAAGGCATGAGTTTGCATCAGTGTGAGTGAGCTTCATGCAAACTATGTACCCACGAAAAATTCCACTTGCTTTCACACTGAAACATCTCATTCCTTGAAGAATCATTAGGGTTTTAAAGCATGATTAAAAGTGACTTTCTCCAACTCTACATAGGCTATATTCACAATTTTTACATTACCTTCAAACTGCAGCTAAATTTGCTTGGTCAGTTCAGCATTTAGTGTCTAATTCTTCATCATTATTTGATATTTGTGTCTTTAGTGACATGGTATATCTCAAAATGATGGATATTTAACTGCTGCAGTAGCATAAACGTCTTATATTGTAATTAGAATATTAAAAATATATAGTTAAACTTATTTACTTACATTATGGAACCTAATTGAAAGAGTTTGGATGATTAGCCAAACTCATGCAAACTCAACACAAAAAAGACATCCTGGTCTTGCCAGGACTCGAACAAACAACCTTCTTCTATTGCCTTTCAAATATCAAAAAAAAAAAAAAAAGCGATTGAACAAACTAGAAAACACTCATTAATTTATAATAAGTCCTTTATTTATCAGGGGTCACCACAGTGAAATGAACCACCAACTATTCCAGCATATGTTTTACACCCTTCCAGCTTCAACCCAGCACTAGGAAGCAGTCATACTCTCTCTCATTCACACACTCATGGCCAATTTAGTTCATCCAATTTACTGTGTTGGATGCAATTTACATCCAATATACAATTTACAATGAGTGTCTTTGGACTGTGGGGGAAACAATAGCACCCATGCAAACATGGGGAGAACATGCAAACTCCATACAGAAATGCCAACTAGTCCAGCTAAAACTGAAACCAGCGACCTTCTTGCTGTGAGGCGACATTGCTAACTAGGGCTGCACGATATTGGAAAAATCTGATATTGCGATATTTTATTTTTCTGCAATAAATATTACAATATCAATACCGTTTCACAAGATAGTTTAAATTCAACTATTTGATGGCTTTCTTGGGAGTCTAACAGTATTCAGGTACAGAAATTGAATAATCAAACTGCAAAATAATGATTTTCCTACTTTGCTTCGTTTCGATTCTAGTCCAAATTTCAAAACATGTTTGGAGCAAGTAAAAATACTGTTTCATTTTCAACTTCAGAAGAAATATGTCAAAATTGAGAATTAAACAAGCTAAATTATCTGCAAATGGGAAGAGTAAATTTATCTTGTTTTTGCTTTGATATGTGGATATTTTGACTAGAAACGACAAAATGAAAGTAAGAATTTTTTTTTTTTGCATAAATCAAATAAATTCCATATAAATACAGTACTTAAATATTATGCTGCAGCTTCTGGCCAACTACAATTTAGACTAAACACTGCATATCTTTGCAATGTGACTATTGCTTATGTGCACAGTCACACAGCCCTATTGCTAACCACTGAGCCACCGTGCCACCCACTAGAAAGCATATATTGTTTACATTGAATAGATTGAAACAACATACATGTCGTAAAGTTTTTTCTTTATACATCTTTGTGTTCTACACTGTAAATATATGTGGGTTCAACACAATCAATTTTTATTAGGACAACAAGAAGAAATTTAGTTAACTTATTAGTTTTGACAAATTTAAGTGGATTGAACATAAAACAATTAAGTTGTGTTGTTTCAACTCAATTTAAAGAAGTGGAATGAACAAACAACAAGATAAGATACATTTTTGAGTGTATATTTCAGTGTGAATATCAAGCAAACCAGGAATTATTTAATATTTAGTCTCAAAAGATTCAAGAAAACCAAACTACAACTATGGACGCACCTTCAAAAACTAAGGACTTTCTAAACAGTACTTCAATTTCGGAGGATTAATGTGACATTGATGGTGCAGTGTATGTTTCTTTTTTCTAAATACTAATAATTTATAGGCACTTAGGCAGAATTACTTTTTCATAACTCAGATAAAATGTTACATCACCTAAGAAATCGTCACTACTTTCATCATGACTTTGACAATCTGTGACTAATAGGAACCACTGTGAAGAAAATCTGATTCATTAGCAAATCAGATAGGAAAAAAAGTTAACAAAAGTTTTCACAGTAAAGCCAGTGTTCACCATCTCTTGTGATAGTTTGATACCAGCTCATAGCATTTATATTCATAACACAATACCAATATTTTGATTTCCATATTTGGGCAAATCCACAGCACATTTAAAATGCAAATATGTACAACTTGCTAACACATCATCAGCTGTATACTCGGTTTAGACCGGTGACCAGCTTTAGGTTGTGGTTAGAAGTAGGTCAGCGAACATTAACTTGCCCTCGTTGCAAACAAATAAATTTACAACTTAAACTCCCTTGGTATTTCCTGTGTCAGTGATGATATCATTTATACAAGTCTGGTTTCTCAGAGACGATTTCCTGAGAGCTGTATATTCACATGCACTCTGTTTATTTCTTTATTTCAGGGAGGGTTAAGGAGTTAATAATGATGGACAGTTGTTAAGATATGCTTTGACTGACAAGTTCCTCTTTCAGGCTTTTGAAATCTTTCACAGGAAATGCATTTATCTACGCACAATATTAATTAGATGATTGAACATAAAGATACACAGCAGATTATGGGAGCCATGATTATGAAATATTGTAAATAAAGGGATGAGGTCAGTGAGGGCTGATGAGTGGACTGTTTTATAGTGCTTATTTTTTTTCTCTTTCCTGATTCGTCAGAGACTGGTTTCCTTCCTTCCTTCTGCTTTTTCATTTCAACCACATTTTGACATCTATAGCTGCAGGGCATCTAGGACACTTGTCTCAAAACAAATTTACAAATATCATTTCTTATCTAAGACATACTAAATGAAAGTGTTGAATGTTTTAAATGACATTTCTAAAAAATAAAATCTCAAAATACTGGTTCTAATTAATGTTTCATCATCATTCAATCAACACAACAGATACGTTTGTGCAGAAATCAAACAATATATTTAGTCTAATGTGTGTTCAATGTAAATGATGTAAAAGAACGAGTGATCGTGCTTAATTTGATTTTATTTTTAATTATTCAGATCTTCTTGCGGGAAAATGGGTAAAACGTAGTGATTTGAAGGACAGTGGCAAAGCCCGGTCAGAACCTGGATGGGAGACCACATGGGAAAGCTAGGTTGCTACCGGAAGTGGTGTGAGACCAGGAGATGGTGCTCAACCTGCGATCTGTATGGGTCTTAATGCCCCAGTATAGTGAGGGGGACTCTATACTGCTCAGTGAGCGTTGTCTTTGGGATGAGACATTAGATCGAGGTCTTGACTCTCTGGGTTGTTGAAATCCTATGATGTCTATCCTCTATCGAAAAAAGTAGGGATTTAATCCTCTGTCCATCATGGCCATATCCATCCCCCATATCATAATTGGCTTCATCACTTTGTGCTGTCTGGCGCAATATGGCTGCCCTCGTGTCATCCAGGTGGATGAGGAGATTCCTCCCAAAAATGTGTAAAGCGCTTTTAGAGTCCAGAAAAGCACTATATTAATGTAAGGAATTATTATTAATTATTAATATTAAGGTTTTAATTAGTATTTAATTAGTATTATAGGGCTGCACTGTAGTGCCTTTAAATATGATTCTTTTTACTTATTTAAATTAAGTATTTTTATTGGGTCGTGTCTTCTGTACACAGTAAAAAAATTATGGGTTCTACACAATCGATTTGTGTTGGGACAACATAAATGAATTAAGTTACCTTATTAGTTTTTACAAATTTAGGTAGATTGAACATAAATAACTAAGTTCTCCTAAAAAAAACTCAAAAATTGAGTTGTTTCAGCTTATTTTAAATAAATAGTTTGAACAAACAGCATTTTTTCAGTTTAAATCATGGTAAAAGGTCTAATCAAACAAACACTAGGTTGTTTCAAGTAAATTTGTGTCAGACATGAACTAACCTAAATGTTGGATGAAACTTTTAAACTAATTTATTGTTGGGTGTTCATAAGTTAAATAACTTATGTTTCAGTTTTGGTTGAGGGGAACCACTTTTTTAGGGCCATTTGTTAAAGTAACTTTCCATTTGATCAAGCTTGAATGAATGACATGAGCCTTATTCCCTTGTTGGAATCATGTGAGTGGAATCAAGTCGGTCTGTGGGTGTGATTTCACAACTGATATCTGTCACGCTACATCACAAACCATTAAAATAAACAGTATAAGGAAGATCGCAGAAATGGCCAAAAGGTCAAGTGAGGGAAAAACCTGGAAGTAAGACATATGAAATATAATACAGAAGCAACATTAATAGCTTTAGATCTAGTAAGACTTCTTCTTTTTGATTTTGTAAGAAATTAATTATTTAATGCGGAAAAAGCTGCATTGAATCGTTCAAAATGTAAGAAATAGTAACAATTATGTTTTACATATCTACGTATATGCTCATGTATACAGCTATTTATGTGTCATTTTTCTATATGACTATACTTCTCATTTTAGGCGGCATGGTGGCTAAGTGGTCAGCATAGTTCCCTAACAACAAGAAGGCTGCCTTTCTGTGTGGAGTTTGCATGTGTTCCAGTGTATGTGTGGGTTTCCTTCTGTCTCCCCCACAGGCCAAACACATGCAATGTAACTTCATTTGGATCGGTAACCTTGGAGTGTTTGGATTGGTAGAATTGGATAAACTAAACTGGCAGTATTGTGTGAATAAGAGAATGTGTAGGTGTTTTCCAGCACTGAAGGTTTAGTATACTTAGAATTACTGTACTCTCAGGGCTAGGTTGCAAATGGAAGGACATCTGTCGATAAAGATGTATGTCAGAGAAATTAGCGATTCATTCGGTAGCGACCCTTGATAAAGCAGGGAATAAGCTAAAGGAAAGTGAGTGAGTGAGTGAGTGAGTGAGTGAGTGAGTGAGTGAGTGAGTGAGTGAGTGAGTGACTTCTTTTATTCATGTAGTCATGTTTGGGTTTGAGTCAATTTTTTTATAAAGGTCTGATAATTTTTCATTAAAGTTTCAAATAAGATATTATTTGATAATATTATAAGATAATAATAAGTCATCATTTTTTCCATTAAGTAATAGTTTCCTAAATAGTAATAGTAAATAATTGACACTATTAATGTTTCAATGCACTTTGAAAGAAAATGCAGCTTTGGAGAGCAAGAGAAAAAACATATTTCATAAAATAAATTCACATAGCTTCCCTAAATCTTAGATTTACACTTAAGAAATCCATAAAATAAAGAATGGACAGGCGGTTCATAAACCTATAAATCTGTTCTTCAAAGTTTCTTCTTCATGCTTCAAAGTTTTAGAAACAGATATCATGGCCTGATCATTTCAAAAGTGCAAGTAAATGTATAAATACACACGAAAAAAAAAAATCTTTGTTGAAAATAATACAGTGCTAATAAACAGATTTTTCATTTACTGTGCAAAATTGCACTTGATACTCTCAGCATGTCATATACTGGGCAAAATATTTAGCCACCTGTTGTGATCTTCTTACTGATTCTGGCTTTGAGCAAGACATGCGTGAAATCACAAACCACAGCCGTGGTCAAAGTCACAAATGAAAATCACAAATCAGCAATATTAAAGAGACAGGTCACCAAAAACTGGAAATACTCTCCCTTCACTTGTTCATGTTTGAATTTCTTACTTCTGTTGAACACACACACACAAAAAAAACATACTTCAAGAAAGCTGAAAACCTGTAACCATTATCTTTTCATACTATGGAAGTCAATAGTGACAGGTTTTCAGCTTTTTTTCATGAGATATTCTTTAGTGCAGTGTGTGAATTATACATTGACGATTGGGGTAGGGGTGGGGGGAACACATGCTTCAGTGAATCAAATTAATAAATTACATCTAATTTACTTCATTTTCAGTGTTTTGAGGGATATTTAGTGACTATTTTAAAGGCCACTGTAAGTCAAACTATAGAAATGATGTGTCTGAATGATATTTCTCCTAGCATTGACTGGTGCGATAATGCATTTACAATGGTATACACCATTATAGAGATCAAATGTATGTGATTATACATTTAATTATTAAAAATATTAATAATCCCCCCTCCCCTCATATAACTTGTTTTGATGTACTCAATCCCCTCCAAACCCCCCTGTAATTCACACCCTGCTTTAGTTCAACATAATTTGCAGGTTTGGAACCATTTGAGGGAGAATAAATAGTGAGAAATGTTTATTTATAGGTGAACTATCACTAAGTTCTTCACTCCTCATACACACACCACAAAATATTAAGAAAGTAATATATATATATATATATATATATATATATATATATATATATATATATATATATATATATATATATATATATATCCTGGACTTTTGTTTCTTTCAATAAATAGCTCAATTAAATAAGATGTCAGCTAAATAGTGAGTAAATTTTTTATTTTAAGGTGAACTATCACTAAGTTCTTTACTTCGACACACACAAACCACTACCAACACCACAAAATACACCAAAAAGAGCCAGGATTTTTTTCATTCATTCAACAGCAAAAGTGTTGTTAACCTACCAAAAATCCACCTACAACAACAGAGATTTCATTCCTCGCTTAAAGCTGTAACCTCTCCTTTCAAAAGCCCAGCTCGTGTTAACGACAGTCATAAAGTGCCATATATTCTCTCTTCCTTTCACTCTCAGGCTTCGCGGCATCACATTTCACAGCAAATTTAGGGCTGTGAGCGAGACTGAGGGCAAGGGTTACCGGCTGACAGCGCATCTGAACGGTGAAAACCCAGCAGTTGCTTACCGGCGAGAACAAAATAAACCCGGATCTTGTTTGAAACCCTGACAGCACGCTTGAAGCTTTCTCTGAACATTTCTACTCATTCTGAAAGTCTGAACACACATCCGAAAGAAGATGAGAGGATTTAAAAATGAATAATAATAATAATAATAATACCGACCTCCATCTTTCTGAGTTCAAGCAGTTTATAAATCCCATTCAAAAGTCCATGTTGGCTTGACGGTTAGCATCTAAATCTGTTTGTAGTTTTAATGTCTGTTAAAAGTATGTTGCACGTTCTTAGTCTCTCACACAGACACACTCATACACACACACATATTGGACAAATAAACGGAGAGCGCAGACAGTTCACAATAAGGGGCGGGGTCTGAAGCGCTCACTCATGATGACGTCTCGCTCTCATTAATTCCAGCCAATCACAGCCCTGTCTGACAACATCTCCTCCTCCAGTTTCTGCAGAAAATACATGTTTTTAGGAAGTTGGTTAAACTTGAAACAAAAAAAAGTTCTTTTCCAAAAAGAGAAAGACAAAGTCGGGCAGTTTTACTATGACTTCCACTATTTTTATTGTTTTATTTTTACTCTGGGCTGCACATGCTTGAGCTGAGTTCCTGTTTTAATGGTATGGATTCTTCAGGGGCGGGATTTTGTTGCTGGGACGACAGATTATGGCAGTGGGTGGGGGTGTGGAGAAAAACCAATGATATACGGTAGGTCGTGGCCAGGGCCAGAAAGTTATTTCTTTTGAAATGCAAAATTTACCCCCTGTACCGAGAGATTGGGGCTTATTTACTTTAACAAGGGGCATATTTCTATTTAAAAACAAAGTATTAATAACCATTTTTAATTTCATGAGATTTCTTTTACATCATTGATGTTGTAATATTACATTAATTTAGTTGTTCCAGTGTAAAACGAGCTAAAAACAAAAGGGAAAGTGCTAACGCCCTCAGGATCAGCAGGCTAGCACAGAAACTCCAAATGAAACTGAATGATCTTTTATGCAGTGTGGAGCACAGCACTAATGAAACACCCAGCTGAGGTTTAAATCTGAAAATGCACCAGGTTTAAAACTATTGATTCTTTAACAAAATAGTCAGCCCAAAGTTGAATAAATGAATCGTGTTGGGTTCGGATCTTTTGCTTGAATGCGTCGACATCAATACGGTACATCACCAAATATGTAGGTCCAGATCCGGTAAAATGTGAACGCGCCTTTCCTTCAGACACTAGCGAAGCGATGAGGATTAGGGGACTGATCATGGCACGAAGATGACGATCACTGACAGATGGGAGATTCGGCTGCGGCTTTGACAAACATGTTTCCATCCATATCTAAAGTATGTGTGTGTTCTTTTGATAAGCTTATTTTTTTATAATTATTTGAAACTTAAAAAATAAAAAAAAACTTTAAAAAAATTAATTATTATTATTATTATTTTTTTTTTGCTGTTCAGTTTTTTATACATGTTCAGTGTTGATGAGAGAGTAACACATTTCACTGCAGCTCTTTCTGTGTGGGTGTGTGTGTGTGTGTGTGTGCATGCTCGCGTTTGTGTTTTTTGTTTCTTTTATGTTTTAAACCTATTTCTGAAGTCAAGTATTGCCACAATAGAGCTTATTCAAAGGTAAGTATTATATATGAATGACATACATTTAAAGGCAAAATTATTCAGTCTTTGAAATTTTAATTGTTTTTCAAATTTATCCCATGATGTTTAAAAAAGTAAAAAAAAAAAATGTCAGCATTTCTTATAACTGTGTTTACTTTTCCTAATGAACCTAGTTAAGCCTTCTCCTATATTGCAATGGAAGCTGAATATTAGTATCTTGCTAAATAACTAAGAATGTGTTTAAACATCTCCCCCTTAACAGCACTTACATACATTTTTGCTGTGGCTGAAAAACAGTTGACTGAAAAACTTCAAATAAAGTAAGTAAAAGTGGAATTTATTAGCACAAACACTTTCTTATATGTATGCAGAAATGATTTGTTTTGTTTTTTATTACTCCTACAGGTTTGGAGCCACATGAGGACCAGTGTTGACCGATTTTTTAATAATTTTTTACAATAATTTTTTAGATTGAGTTTGTTAATTATTTTATTTATTTTTTATTGGATATGTGATTGCGATAAATGTTGGCAGTTGCTTTAAAAGTATGCTATATACCATGGAGGTCAAACTCAGTTCCTGGAGGACTGCAGCGCAGCAGAGTTATGTACCCACCCTGCTTCAACATTACCTGTAGATTTCTAACAAGCCTTAATTAATTTGATTAGGTGTGCTTAATCAGAGTTAAAGCTTAAAGTCACGGTCACACTGCACTATTCTCCCTATAGACTTCCATTCACAGAATTTCGCATGCTCAAACGTTAGTGTGACCACAGCCTTACTGTGCAGACCTAACTGTTGCCAGCTACTTACTGTAACCAAACTTTTACAGTAAGTAGCTGGCAACAGTGTTGCCAGTATTCTACTGTAAAAAAGCCTGGTAAGGTCTAACAGTGAACACCAACTGACCCAGCCAAGGCTCGAACCAGTGACCTTCTTGCTGTGAGGTGACAGCACTACCTACTGCGCCACCGCACCGCCACAGCCTGTACAGTTTAAAATAATTTATTTGCAGCTATTATATCTGCTTGTATTTATTAGCCTAAAAAGAATTTAAAGAAAATTATTTGATACATGTCACTTCTTTAGAGAAAGAGAAACAGAGAGCTTGTGATACTGACCTCAATTATTTTCCTTTGCAGATTTTAGCATGCAAAGGTAACTCCAATATTCATTCATTAATTTTCTTTTCGGCTTAGTCCCCTTATTAATCCAGCGGAAAGTTCCTACTGTTGTGAGAAATACTACAGTAGGAACTTTCCCAATGATTATTTGTTGTGGAGTTCAAGCCTTTCTGCAATGATGAGTTACACACAATGTCATTACAAAGTTCATGCACATACACACAGTGAACACATGCACACACACAAACACACACACAGTGCGCATGTTCAACTTTGCACTGTTTTTAAACTGCAAATGTGACATACAGGATACATGTTAATATTCACCGCTGTTTGGATATCCGTGATGTTACTGTACAAAATAAACCTGATTTAAAGTCTACAATCCAGGATTGAAGCATCTTCTTTTATAATTGTACTGACATGGAGCTGTGGTGATAAAGACGGTTTTCAAAATGTTTTAATCTTGTAAAACTCACTCTTAATCACATTTGATGATGATTGATGATCACAGAGAACTGAACAGATCTTTTAATCCCAGTTGCTTTGCGCACATCCTGTCTTGTTGAAAAGATTATACGCGTTACTACAGAGACATGTTAATACGGAGCTGTCAATCAAATAATTGGGTGGAGAAAACCGCACTCCTACGTCACGTTGCAGTGGGCCTCAAAATGGGAGGGATTTGGATTCTATTTTAATGTTGGAAAATTAACAAAAAGAGACTTATTGTCTTTGTATCACCCCGATATGACAGTGGAAACATATCTAAACACAGTTCTGTCTAAACAGCTTCAAAAAGAGGATTTTCATCATAGATGCCCTTTAAAATTGCTGTCAGTAAAGTGATAGTTCAGCCAAAAATGAAAAATTCTTTTATCATTTACTCACCCGTAAACACGCTGTTTGCTATTGATTGATGACATGTGAATGGCATTTATTGCCCTGCTATCATGGCAAATTGAAAGCATGCATTGCTCGTGAATATATAAAGAAGAGAAAAGTAATGGTAAACATTATTGCATGAAATAGGGGAAGATAATCTGATCAAGCATTATAAAAATACAGGCTGATAAAAAAGAAGAGCTTCCAGTTTTGATTTTCCCAGTGACTTTCAAAATCTTGAATTCTAGACTGACATCATGCACGATGGCACTACCGACGTCACGACAGGACAATAAATACATAAAAATGAATTGAAAAAAGAAACATTTTTTCTCTTAAAGACACAAGCTCACTAGCTAGATTATTGTTTTTATCTTTTATGAACGTTTTCAAAAAGTCATTCCCATACAGTCAATTATATTTTTTCCTGGCCAAAAAGTATTTGAAATGTAAATTGTATTTGTGCTGTTCGATAAAATACATTTCGGAAGTCTTTGAACATATATATGATGTATGTTTAAGTAGACTATGTTGATTGGTTGTTGTGGAAATAATGATTTTCTTAATGTTACATGAATGTTTCTTTTAGGATTGAAATATATGGAGGGTAAAATATATTTTAAATGTTAAAAATGGTCTATGCATTTGTAGAAAATGCATTTTTCAATTTGTTGTTAAATTTATTGAGCAAATATACTTTTTGGCCATTTTTTTTTTTGAAATATTCATGAAAGTATAAATGTTTACTATATGAGACAGAAGCCTACAACATCTCAGCAGACAATAATCTGGAGGACCGCCAAATTATTTTTATTATTATTATTATTATTATTTTATTTTATTTTTTTTGCAGCACAAATTCACACTATTCAAACTTGTTTTAATATTTTATGGTGAACAAATATTGACAAAAAAGTGCCCTGTGTTTGTCAACGGCATAAACCCCTACAGCAGAATAGAAGATACAGGATTTCTACATCTCTGAAGGGAGCTGCTGATCATAACTTTATTTATAAAGCTTTAATATAAACTTTATGTAAGCAACACTATTCACATTTTGACACCAGCAGACAAGCTAATCTAGTGCAAATCACAACATCGAATTATTAATTAAACCACAATTAAAAACATGTGAGAGGATTAATTGTCAACTGCTTTTGCAAAGTAGGTGAATATTAAACAAACACATATTACCAGATCGCCTCTATCAGAATAAAAGGAGAGAAAGCATGAAAATAAAAAGGTGAAAGAAATGACGAGGACAGTATTTGAGTTTTACAATGTTTATTTACAATTCAACAACAATCAAAAACATCCCTTCACCCGTTTATATGACGAACTCCACCACACCACACCCCACATCCTCCTCTTCCTCCTTCTTCAATTTCTCTACATCCTTCTTGACATTCTCCTCCTCATTTATCATGTCCCATTTCGTTATTTTACTTTTCTTCCCCTCTGTCTCTTCTTCTTTGACTTCTCTTTCTCAATCCTTTTCTCCTTCTTTGACTTCTCTTTTTCAATCCTTTTCTCCTTCTTTTCCTTCGTCATCTCTTGCTTTCCATATCTCTGCCTCCTCCATCTCTTGTTCTTCCACTTTTCTTCCTGAATTCTCCTTTTCTCCATCTCACTCATCTCCTCTTCTTCCTCAATTCTACTGTCCTCCTCCTCCTCCTCGGTGTTCACCACCGCCATCTTCTTCTCCACCATCTCAGTTGTATCCATTTCCTCCTCCTCCCTCTCTTTCATTGTAGTTTTCTTCTCCTCCTCTACCATTGCCTCCTCTTTCTTTTTGTTCCTTCCTCTCCTCCCTCGTCTAGTCTTCCTTTTCTTTTTCTCCACCATTTTCACCTCCTCCTCTTCCTTAACTTTCTCCTCTTCCTCCTGCATGATCTCCTCTTGATCATCTGTTAAAAGAGAAATGATTGCAGTTAACACATTCAGAGAGTGTTAAACACCAGGTGAGGGAAAATAATACAATTTATTATTAACATTACAGACAAATATATGTATAGACATAAATATGATGATTTACCATCAGTGGCTTGGTCTGCTGGAATGGAGGGTGATTTTGAATCAGATTTTTTCTCCTCCTCCACCTCCACCACCATTATGTTCTCATTTTCCATCTTTTCCTCCTCCTCCACATCTGTCAGGGAGACGTTAAACTCCAGGTAAGACCAGGTAATAAAAAAACAATTTATTTAAAGCATTAAAGTCTATTATTTAGCATCATAACCTGTATCTGTTGAATCACCCAGAGTGAAGCAGAACAACGCTTTAAAAAAGGAGCCGATCCGGCACCTTTTCTTCTTTCTCTCCTCTTTCTTCCTCTTTTTCTCCTCTTTCTCCTTCCTTTTCTCCTCCTTCTGCCTCTTTTTCTCCTCCATCTCTAAATCAACTGAAGTTTACAGAAAGTACATTTTTGTAGTTATACTTTTTTTCTTAATACAAGTTGTGTTTCTCTTTTAGTGTGTCACAGTAATCATCAATCTACAGGTTATTTAGTGCAGTAACACATCCTTAAGTTTGTATTGTCTGAGTATTTTAGTTTAAAAGTAAATCAGGTTTAAATGGCAAGCGGGGATGAAAGTAACACTGTTATTGATGTCCCACTGCTAATAACTTGTTTTTCACTTCCATCCATTTGATCAAATAAAGGTATACTGCCAATAATGATTAAACATATTCTAAATAAGCACATTTCATATTGTTGGGTTACTTTTGAAACATTTGATGGAAACCAATTGCAAAATGAACATGCAATTTAATATGTTTTTTGCAAAGATAAAGGACAAAATATGCTGCAGTTAACATATTCCCAATGTCAGATATTATTAAAATAAACAAGATGAAGCTATTAAATCTAGCACATAGAGGAGCGTGAGGCACAAAGTAATGTGGGGTAAAATGTAACAGAGTTTTAAGGTATTTGCTCAGGGTTATTTAACCATGGCATGCTTTCAAGGTTTTCACCACAATGTCGGCAGACGCCTTGTTGTCAATAAATAGTTTTGCCGAAAATTGTGATGAGAAACAGCAAAATCTATTTTTGCAGCATAAAATATATATTTTTTATAGTCAATATTTTTTATATTTTAAAAAAGTAAGTAAAATCTTTTATTGCTGTGATCACTGTTTTTTTAGGTTAAAAGATTAAACCATTTTGAAAGGTGTAAAAAAACAGTGACTGCTAGACAGTTTAGAGGAAAACACGACACAGATGAGTTAGTTGTAACAGGGTGTTACAAATAGGCCACACACTGTTGGACAACAATTAAACAAACAACATAATGGCTGAGTTTTGAGTGTAATGTTGAGAACTTCTCAAATAATAAATATTTTCATAGAAAATATTTTTTAATATATTTTTTTACAGCTAACAATGAAAAAAGAGGCATTGTATAATAATAATAATGCAAATAAATACAAATGTGTTTATCCGATAGATTAATACATAAATAAACACACTGTGTTATGTAGAATTAGTTCTACACAATTTTAAGCAACCGTGATTTAAATTAATTGTGTGAAATCTGCCTTTTTAACCATGTACAACTTACCCATGTGTTACAACTTGCCATACAGGTGGGGTAAATAGTAACATTTTTACTCTACTATTTTTACTATATTGTTTAGTCCCTGCTCTCCACACACTATTTACTCACCCTCAAGTGTTTCCTTCATGGGGTTCTTTCGTCTGAAGAATAAACAAGACATTTTGATATAACAATTGCTATCCGTTGTGAAATATCGACCAACCGCCACTTCTACAAACCAACAAAAAAATTATCTGAGCTGCACAGCTTAAAGTATTCCATTGGAACGCGTTCTAAATGACGATCATCTACTGTAACTATGGTAACAAGACACCGCAAACGCCACAAAATTGAGTGCAAATATTGTGACATGTACGAAGCCATATTAACAGAATAAAAGCAGGTTTAAGTGTTATAAAGCACGTTAATTATAATTTAACAATTTGATAACTTGAGCCTGTCCCTCGGCCCTGGAGTGCCACTGTCCTGCAGATTTCCGCTTCAATTTGTCTGACGTGGAAATATGAATAAGATCTGAATTAGTGTTTAATTGGATCGGCCACGGCCACCCCTGTGTAAACTCTGGCCAATATGATTTTGCTTTTGATATCTTTTTTTTTAAATGTACTTATGTAAATTCGCAATATTTCAATAAATAAATAAAACAAATAAATAACAGAAACACAGTGAACACGTGCACACACACAAACACACACACAGTGCGCGTGTTTAACTTTGCACTGTTTTTAAACGGCAAATGTGACATACAGGATACATGTTAATATTCACCGCTGTATGGATATCCGTGATGTTACTGTACAAAATAAACCTGATTTAAAGTCCACAATCCTGGATTGAAGCATCTTCTTTTATAATTGTACTGACATGGAGCTGTGGTGATAAAGACGGTTTTCAAAATGTTTTAATCTTGTAAAACTCACTCTTAATCACATTTGATGATGATTGATGATCACAGAGAACTGAACAGATCTTTTAATCCCAGTTGCTTTGCGCACATCCTGTCTTGTTGAAAAGATTATACGCGTTACTACAGAGACATGTTAATACGGAGCTGTCAATCAAATAATTGGGTGGAGAAAACCGCACTCCTACGTCACGTTGCAGTGGGCCTCAAAATGGGAGGGATTTGGATTCTATTTTAATGTTGGAAAATTAACAAAAAGAGACTTATTGTCTTTGTATCACCCCGATATGACAGTGGAAAAATATCTAAACACAGTTCTGTCCAAACAGCTTCAAAAAGATGATTTTCATCATAGATGCCCTTTAAAATTGCTGTCAGTAAAGTGATAGTTCAGCCAAAAATGAAAAATTCTTTTATCATTTACTCACCCGTAAACACGCTGTTTGCTATTGATTGATGACATGTGAATGGCATTTATTGCCCTGCTATCATGGCAAATTGAAAGCATGCATTGCTCGTGAATATATAAAGAAGAGAAAAGTAATGGTAAACATTATTGCATGAAATAGGGGAAGATAATCTGATCAAGCATTATAAAAATACAGGCTGATAAAAAAGAAGAGCTTCCAGTTTTGATTTTCCCAGTGACTTTCAAAACCTTGAATTCTAGACTGACATCATGCACGATGGCACTACCGACGTCACGACAGGACAATAAATACATAAAAATGAATTGAAAAAAGAAACGTTTTTTTCTCTTAAAGACATAAGCTCACTAGCTAGATTATTGTTTTTATCTTTTATGAACGTTTTCAAAAAGTCATTCCCCATACAGTCAATTATATTTTTTCCTGGCCAAAAAGTATTTGAAATGTAAATTGTATTTGTGCTGTTCGATAAAATACATTTCGGAAGTCTTTGAACATATATATGATGTATGTTTAAGTAGACTATGTTGATTGGTTGTTGTGGAAATAATGATTTTCTTAATGTTACATGAATGTATCTTTTAGGATTGAAATATATGGAGGGTAAAATATATTTTAAATGTTAAAAATGGTCTGTGCATTTGTAGAAAATGCATTTTTCAATTTGTTGTTAAATTTATTGAGCAAATATACTTTTTGGCCATTTTTTATTTTGAAATATTCATGAAAATATAAATGTTTACTATATGAGACAGAAGCCTACAACATCTCAGCAGACAATAATCTGGAGGACCGCCAAATTATTATTATTATTATTATTTTTTTGCAGCAGCAGCAGCAGCACAAATTCACACTACTCAAACATGTTTTAATATTTTATGGTGAACAAATATTGACAAAAAAGTGCCCTGTGTTTGTCAACGGCATAAACCCCTACAGCAGAATAGAAGATACAAGATTTCTACATCTCTGAAGGGAGCTGCTGATCATAACTTTATTTATAAAGCTTTAATATAAACTTTATGTAAGCAACACTATTCACATTTTGACACCAGCAGACAAGCTAATCTAGTGCAAATCACAACATCGAATTATTAATTAAACCACAATTAAAAACATGTGAGAGGATTAATTTTCAACTGCTTTTGCAAAGTAGGTGAATATTAAACAAACACATATTACCAGATCGCCTCTATCAGAATAAAAGGAGAGAAAGCATGAAAATAAAAAAGGTGAAAGAAATGACGAGGACAGTATTTGAGTTTTACAATGTTTATTTACAATTCAACAACAATCAAAAACATCCCTTCACCCGTTTATATGACGAACTCCACCACACCACACCCCACATCCTCCTCTTCCTCCTTCTTCAATTTCTCTACATCCTTCTTGACATTCTCCTCCTCATTTATCATGTCCCATTTCGTTATTTTACTTTTCTTCCCCTCTGTCTCTTCTTCTTTGACTTCTCTTACTCAATCCTTTTCTCCTTCTTTGACTTCTCTTTCTTAATCCTTTTCTCCTTCTTTGACTTCTCTTTCTCAATCCTTTTCTCCTTCTTTTCCTTCGTCATCTCTTTCTTTCCATATCTCTGCCTCCTCCATCTCTTGTTCTTCCACTTTTCTTCCTGAATTCTCCTTTTCTCCATCTCACTCATCTCCTCTTCTTCCTCAATTCTATTGTCCTCCTCCTCCTCCTCGGTGTTCACCACCGCCATCTTCTTCTCCACCATCTCAGTTGTATCCATTTCCTCCTCCTCCTTCTCTTTCATTGTAGTTTTCTTCTCCTCCTCTACCATTGCCTCCTCTTTCTTTTTGTTCCTTCCTCTCCTCCCTCGTCTAGTCTTCCTTTTCTTTTTCTCCACCATTTTCACCTCCTCCTCTTCCTCAACTTTCTCCTCTTCCTCCTGCATGATCTCCTCTTGATCATCTGTTAAAAGAGAAATGATTGCAGTTAACACATTCAGAGAGTGTTAAACACCAGGTGAGGGAAAATAATACAATTTATTAATAACATTACAGACAAATATATGTATAGACATAAATATGATGATTTACCATCAGTGGCTTGGTCTGCTGGAATGGAGGGTGATTTTGACTCTGAATTCTTCTCCTCCTCCACCTCCACCACCATTATGTTCTCATTTTCCTTCTTTTCCTCCTCCTCCACATCTGTCAGGGAGACGTTAAACTCCAGGTAAGACCAGGTAATAAAAAAACAATTTATTTAAAGCATTAAAGTCTATTATTTAGCATCATAACCTGTATCTGTTGAATCACCCAGAGTGAAGCAGAACAACGCTTGAAAAAAGGAGCCGATCCGGCACCTTTTCTTCTTTCTCTCCTCTTTCTTCCTCTTTTTCTCCTCTTTCTCCTTCCTTTTCTCCTCCTGCCTCTTTTTCTCCTCCATCTCTAAATCAACTGAAGTTTACAGAAAGTACATTTTTGTAGTTATACTTTTTTTCTTAATACAAGTTGTGTTTCTCTTTTAGTGTGTCACAGTAATGATCAATCTACAGGTTATTTAGTGCAGTAACACATCCTTAAGTTTGTATTGTCTGAGTATTTTAGTTTAAAAGTAAATCAGGTTTAAATGGCAAGCGGGGATGAAAGTAACACTGTTATTAATGTCCCACTGCTAATACCTTGTTTTTCACTTCCATCCATTTGATCAAATAAAGGTATACTGCCAATAATGATTAAACATATTCTAAATAAGCACATTTCATATTGTTGGGTTACTTTTGAAACATCTGATGGAAACCAATTGCAAAATGAACATGCAATTTAATATGTTTTTTGCAAAGATAAAGGACAAAATATGCTGCAGTTAACATATTCCCAATGTCAGATATTATTAAAATAAACAAGATTAAGCTATTAAATCTAGCACATAGAGGAGCGTGAGGCACAAAGTAATGTGGGGTAAAATGTAACAGAGTTTTAAGGTATTTGCTCAGGGTTATTTAACCATGGCATGCTTTCAAGGTTTTCACCACAATGTCGGCAGACGTCTTGTTGTCAATAAATAGTTTTGCCGAAAATTGTGATGAGAAACAGCAAAATCTATTTTTGCAGCATAAAATATATATTTTTTATAGTCAATATTTTTTATATTTTAAAAAAGTAAGTAATATCTTTTATTGCTGTGATCACTGTTTTTTTAGGTTAAAAGATTAAACCATTTTGAAAGGTGTAAAAAAACAGTGACTGCTAGCCAGTTTAGAGGAAAACACGACACAGATGAGTTAGTTGTAACAGGGTGTTACAAATAGGCCACACACTGTTGGACAACAATTAAACAAACAACATAATGGCTGAGTTTTGAGTGTAATGTTGAGAACTTCTCAAATAATAAATATTTTCATAGAAAATATTTTTAATATATTTTTTTTACTGCTAACAATGAAAACAGAGGCATTGTATAATAATAATAATGCAAATAAATACAAATGTGTTTATCCGATAGATTAATACATAAATAAACACACTGTGTTATGTAGATTTAGTTCTACACAATTTAAAGTAACCTCGATTTAAATTAATTGTGTGAAATCTGCCTTTTTAACCATGTACAACTAACCCATGTGTTACAACTTGCCATACAGGTGGGGTAAACAGTAACATTTTTACTCTACTATTTTTACTATATTGTTTAGTCCCTGCTCTCCACACACTATTTACTCACCCTCAAGTGTTTCCTTCATGGGGTTCTTTCGTCTGAAGAGAAAACAAGACATTTTGATATAACAATTGCTATCCGTTGTGAAATATCGACCAACCGCCACTTCTACAAACCAACAAAAAAATTATCTGAGCTGCACAGCTTAAAGTATTCCATTGGAACGCGTTCTAAATGACGATCATCTACTGTAACTATGGTAACAAGACACCGCAAACGCCACAAAATTGAGTGCAAATATTGTGACATGTACGAAGCCATATTAACAGAATAAAAGCAGGTTTAAGTGTTATAAAGCACGTTAATTATAATTTGACAATTTGATAACTTGAGCCTGTCCCTCGGCCCTGGAGTGCCACTGTCCTGCAGATTTCCGCTTCAATTTGTCTGACGTGGAAATATGAATAAGATCTGAATTAGTGTTTAATTGGATCGGCCACGGCCACCCCTGTGTAAACTCTGGCCAATATGATTTTGCTGTTGATATCTTTTTTTAAATGTACTTATGTAAATTCGCAATATTTCAATAAATAAATAAAACAAATAAATAAATAAATGCAGCCACTAAAATATTGAGGATTGATTGGTGCCACTGACGTAGCTGATTTGCTGCCCCTCCGCATCCTCGTTGACAGCACGCACACACCTTCAATAGATAACAAAGGCAATTTATTACATCAGGATACATCAATAGAAGAATCTGTATTAATAATAATATTGTGGCTCAAAAAGGAATAAGGATAAATGTTATTATTAGGGTCTGTAGTGAGTGTGTGTGTGTGTGTAATAATGTCTTTTGTTCAGTTTATTAATTTATTTTTATTATTAATTCATTATTCTTCATTAATTTTAGACATGGCATATAGCCTAAACTGTATGCTGTACAATGAAAGTATGTGGGAAATAACTGAAAAGATGATTATACATATAAAAAGTGTTTTTAAACAAAATATTGATGTTTATTTGGTTTTGCTGAATTATTTCATTTGGAATATTTCAAGAGTGATTAATTAAATTAATTAAAACCACATTATTTCATTTACCAATAACAAAAATATTTTAAATTGTAAATATTTAAATAGTTTTTTGTGTGTGCCACCCCAAGATGTGGTGTGGCCTCTTCTGGCCAACCCTAAAAAGAAATTCTGGGTGCACCACTGCATCCAGGACCAGGTTTGACACCACAGACCGTAGCCTGATAAAATGTCTACTTTTTCAAGCCACACGTGGTTCCTCTGATGGCGGGGAATATAAGGTTAAAGTTCATTTTCACAAAAATACCACAGTATAGCCAATTATGTGTTGTGTTTTTTTCCTGTAACTGTTAAGATTTTTGATACAATTACCTGGTGCAATGCGGTACTCGTCGGGGTTTGGGAACAAATGAATCGCTAACCAAGTCATCTGGGAATTGTTGGGATCATTAGGTAAAAATAAATGTGTTTTGGGCTGCACTGTGGCGCAGTGGATAGCACGTTCGCCTCAAAGCAAAAAGGTCGCTGGTTCAAGCCTCGGCTGGGTCAGTTGGCTTTTCTGTGTGAAGTTTCTGTATGTTCTCCCTGTGTTCGTGTGTGTTTCCTCCGGGTGCTCTAGTTACCCCCACAAGTCCAAAGCCCTGCGTTATAGATGAATTGGGGTAAGCTAAATTGTCCATAGTGTATGAGTGTGAATGAGTGTGTATGAATGTTTCCAGTAATGAAATGCAGCTGGAAGAGCATCCGCTGCGTGAAACATATGCTGGATAAGTTTGCGGTTCATTCCGCTATGGCGACTCCAGATTAATAAAGGGACTAAGCCGAAAAGAAAATTAGTAATAATTATATTTTAAGACAATAAAAGTGTTTTTGACCTTGCATTCATATCAGCCTGTTGTTGGAGACCCCCATAACCAAAATATGACCTTTTATAATGCAAAATAGGGGCTCTTTAATGCAGTATTTCTTGTCCGGTCTGAGACCCCCTCTTATATCTATCAGGCAGTGAAGATCGCTGCATTTTAAAGAAATCAGAACTTAAACGTGATGATTTTATAACAGAAAGACAGTTCAGCGGATGCACCGAGGCTGGCTAGATGAAATTTAAACATGTGCATATACCCCATTGGATTTGTTTTTATTTCAAATAGCTTATATAATATAATGTATTACAATCAGAATACTTAAAATTAAAGTTTTTCCAGAACTGAAAAATCCTGTCACCATTTACTCAACCTCCACTTGTTTCAAACTTACATGTTTCTCTCTTCTACGCCAACACAAATGAAGATATTTTGAGAAAGACAGTTGGGAACTGTTAGTCACTATTGACTTTAATAGTAATTTCCCCCAATTCTGGAACTCACTGGGTTTTAACTTACTGGCTTCCAACAATTTTCAAAATGTCTTCATTTGTGTTCAGCAGGAATGCTAAACTTATGAAGACTTGGAACAACTTTAAGGTGATTACGTTCTAGGGTGAACTTTTACCAATAGTGGCAAGATTTGCCGTGTTGTTACACTCAAAAAAATATACTTTTTTTTTTTACTTGTTCGAACTATTTATTTAAAATGAGCTGAAACAACACAATTCTTGAGATTTCATTGGGACAACTTAATTTATGTTCAATCCACATAAATTTGTTAAAAGTGTTAAATTAACTTAATCGATATGTGTTGGGACAACATGAATGAATCGTGTGGAACCCTGCATTTGTTACAGTGTATATATATATATATGTAACCAGGTTAAAAAAAGTTATTTTGTTAGACACAAAAAGGTTATTGACACCCTGGGGTTGACACACAGCATAACATGAGCAAAATCACACACTTCTCATAATGTGAGTAATATAGCGTGCTGGCCCTTTAAGGCCCATATGTGAACTGAGCGACGTCACGCGAGAGCTCTAGATGCAGCGCGAGTTTTTTTCTCCATGCGGTATGAACGTCTGTTGGGAGACTGAGAAAGACCGTTTACTCATGAAATATTGTGCAATACATGCATGCAGTGACTTAAAAAGTCTTTTTCATGGTGATTAATTTTCGGATGGCTGTGGATTTTGTTGTTTTGATCGTGATTTCCAACATCGTGAAGGAAAGCTAAGCTAAAGCGTTGACTAAGTGTTGCCTTATAATCTCTAATTTGGTAATATTAAGTATGATATTGGTGTTTATCCTTATTTAAGCCATGTAATTGAAACGGGATTATTTTGTTTAGAGGGGAGAAGAGAGTTTTTAGGGTCCAGAGTGTGACGGAAAGAAAACATAGTGAGTGTTGTTCAACTTTATTGAATATAAGTGTTTATGAGAATGTATTTTCATATATCCTTGAAGATTTTATGTTCAAAATGTCATGTGTTTACAAAGATTTTATTGTATTTTGTTCTTCATGATTTGCAGAGGAAAAAGTCATTTGCAGCTGTTAATGCTGTGTGTGTATATATCATTGAGAGCTGACGAGCTGTAAGTTTATTCATTATATTTGTCATTTAATTCATTATATTTGAATTCTAATGAACACTTATTCACTGATTTAAAACAGAGTTTTAAACGTTGTTTAATTGTAGGAGAATATTTGTAAAATGTTCACATGGCAACATCTCATTCAATGTATTTTGTAATTGTAAAGTGAGAGATTCTATTCAATCTGACTTTGATGGTGAATGACTTACACTTGGTTGTTTGTTTTCTCAGCGTGACTGCTGCTACCGTTGTTTATGTACTATTTCAGTTTTGAAAAGTTATTATCAGTCATTGTAATTACAAGAAAGAAAAGAGTACAACACATTTGGATATAAAAAGTCAAATTTATTGTTTTCAGTGGCTGTACACAATCATTAACTTTGCTATTAAAATTGTCTAAAATTTGCATACTTAACGCTGCGCTGTTCCAAGTGCAGTCTGGAATAAAGTCCCCAATATTTTCAATCCTGTGTCCGGTGTCATTACACATTTAATTACCGGGCTATATATATATATATATATATATATATATATATATATATATATATATATATATATATATATATATAGTTGAAGTTAGAATTATTAGCCTCCCTGTTTAATTTTTCCCCCAATTTCTGTTAACCAGAGAGCAGATTTTGTTCAACACATTTCTAAACATAATAGGTTTATAGTTTTATGAAACTGAATTCACAAACTGACACTTTTTATTCATTTAAACATTTGACTTGCCTTTGCTACGCTTTTAGCTAGAAGATTATTATTGCTGAAATGGAAGGAAACTTCCAGTGAATGAAACACCCAGCTGAGGTTTAAATCTGAAAGTGCACCAGGTTTAAAACTATTGATTCTTTAACAAAATAGTCAGCCCAAAGTTGAATAAATGAATCGTGTTGGGTTCGGATCTTTTGCTTGAATGCGTCGACATCAATACGGTACATCACCAAATATGTAGGTTCAGATCCGGTAAAATGTGAACGCGCCTTTCCTTCAGACACTAGCGAAGCGATGAGGATTAGGGGACTGATCATGGCACGAAGATGACGATCACTGACAGATGGGAGATTCGGCTGCGGCTTTGACAAACATGTTTCCATCCATATCTAAAGTATGTGTGTGTTCTTTTGATAAGCTTATTTTTTATAATTATTTGAAACTTAAAAAATTAAAAAAAACTTTTAAAAATTAATAATTATTATTATTATTATTTTGCTGTTCAGTTTTTTATGCATGTTCAGTATTGATGAGAGAGTAACACATTTCACTGCAGCTCTTTCTGTGTGGGTGTGGGTGTGTGTGTGTGTGTGTGTGTGTGTGTGTGTGTGTGTGTGTGTGTGTGTGTGTGTGTGTGTGTGTGCATGCTCACGTTTTTGTTTCTTGTTTCTTTTATGTTTTAAACCTATTTCAGGAGTCAAGTATTGCCACAGTAGAGCTTATTCAAAGGTAAGTATTATATATGAATGACATACATTTAAAGGCAAAATTATTCAGTCTTTGAAATTTTTATTCTTTTTCAAATCTATCCCAAGTGATGTTTAACAAAGTAAAAAAATGTCAGTATTTTTCATAACTGTATTTACTCTTCCTAATGAACCTAGTTACGCCTTCTCCTATATTGCAATGGAAGCTGAATATTAGTATCTTGCTAAATAACTAAGAATGTGTTTAAACATCTCCACCTTAACAGCACTTACATACATTTTTGCTGTGGCTGAAAAACAGTTGTCTGAAAAACTTCAAATAAAGTAAGTAAAAGTGGAATTTATTAGCACAAACACTTTCTTATATGTATGCAGAAATGATTTGTTTTGTTTTTTATTACTCCTACAGGTTTGGAGCAACATGAGGATCAGTGTTGACCGATTTTTTTTAAAAAAATTTTAAAATTATTTTTTAGATTGAGTTTGTTAATTATTTTATTTATTTTTTATTGGATATGTGATTGTGATAAATGTTGGCAGTTGCTTTAAAAGTATGCTATATACCATGGAGGTCAAACTCAGTTCCTGGAGGACTGCAGCGCAGCAGAGTTATGTACCCACCCTGCTTCAACATTACCTGTAGATTTCTAACAAGCCTTAATTAATTTGATCAGGTGTGTTTAATTAGAGTCAAAGCTTAAAGTCACGGTCACACTGCACTATTCTCCCTATTGACTTCCATTCACAGAATTTCACATGCTCAAACGTTAGTGTGACCACAGCCTTACTGTGCAGACCTAACTGTTGCCAGCTACTTACTGTAACCAAACTTTTACAGTAAGCATTCTACTGTAAAAAAGCCTGGTAAGGTCTAACAGTGAACGCCAACTGACCCAGCCAAGGCTCAGACCAGTGACCTTCTTGCTGTGAGGTGACAGCACTACCTACTGCGCCACCGCACCGCCACAGCCTGTACAGTTTAAAATAATTTATTTACAGCTATTATATCTGCTTGTATTCATTAGCCTAAAAAGAATTAAAAGAAAATTATTTGATACATGTCACTTTTTTAGAGAAAGAGAAACAGAGAGCTTGTGATACTGACCTCAATTATTTTCCTTTGCAGATTTTAGCGTGCAAAGGTAACTCCAATATTCATTCAATAATTTTCTTTTCGGCTTAGTCCCTTAATAATCCAGCGGAAAGTTCATGTAGTGAGAAATCCTACAGTAGGAACTTTCCCAATGATTATTTGTTGTGGAGTTCAAGCCTTTCTGCAACGATGAGTTACACACAATGTCATTACAAAGTTCATGCACATACACACAGTGAACACGTGCACACACACAAACACACACACAGTGCGCATGTTTAACTTTGCACTGTTTTTAAACGGCAAATGTGACATACAGGATACATGTTAATTTTCACCGCTGTATGGATATCCGTGATGTTACTGTACAAAATAAATCTGATTTGAATATGCTTCAGGATTGAAGCATCTTCTTTTATAATTGTATTGACATGGAGCTGTGGTGATAAAGACGGTTTTCAAAATGTTTTAATCTTGTAAAACTCACTCTTAATCACATTTGATGATGATTGATGATCACAGAGAACTGAACAGATCTTTTAATCCCAGTTGCTTTGCGCACATCCTGTCTTGTTGAAAAGATTATACGCGTTACTACAGAGACATGTTAATACGAGCTGTCAATCAAATAATTGGGTGGAGAAAACCGCACTCCTACGTCACGTTGCAGTGGGCCTCAAAATGGAAGGTATTTGGATTCTATTTTAATGTTGGAAAATTAACAAAAAGAGACTTATTGTCTTTGTATCACCCCGATATGACAGTGGAAAAATATCTAAACACAGTTCTGTCCAAACAGCTTCAAAAAGATGATTTTCATCATAGATGCCCTTTAAAATTGCTGTCAGTAAAGTGATAGTTCAGCCAAAAATGAAAAATTCTTTTATCATTTACTCACCCGTAAACACGCTGTTTGCTATTGATTGATGACATGTGAATGGCATTTATTGCCCTGCTATCATGGCAAATTGAAAGCATGCATTGCTCGTGAATATATAAAGAAGAGAAAAGTAATGGTAAACATTATTGCATGAAATAGGGGAAGATAATCTGATCAAGCATTATAAAAATACAGGCTGATAAAAAAGAAGAGCTGCCAGTTTTGATTTTCCCAGTGACTTTCAAAACCTTGAATTCTAGACTGACATCATGCACGATGGCACTACCGACGTCACGACAGGACAATAAATACATAAAAATGAATTGAAAAAAGAAACGTTTTTTTCTCTTAAAGACATAAGCTCACTAGCTAGATTATTGTTTTTATCTTTTATGAACGTTTTCAAAAAGTCATTCCCCATACAGTCAATTATATTTTTTCCTGGCCAAAAAGTATTTGAAATGTAAATTGTATTTGTGCTGTTTGATAAAATACATTTCGGAAGTCTTTGAACATATATATGATGTATGTTTAAGTAGACTATGTTGATTGGTTGTTGTGGAAATAATGATTTTCTTAATGTTACATGAATGTTTCTTTTAGGATTGAAATATATGGAGGGTAAAATATATTTTAAATGTATATTTTAAAAATGGTCTATGCATTTGTAGAAAATGCATTTTTCAATTTGTTGTTAAATTTATTGAGCAAATATACTTTTTGGCCATTTTTTATTTTGAAATATTCATGAAAATATAAATGTTTACTATATGAGACAGAAGCCTACAACATCTCAGCAGACAATAATCTGGAGGACCGCCAAATTATTATTATTATTTTTTTTTTTTTTTTGCAGCACAAATTCACACTACTCAAACATGTTTTAATATTTTATGGTGAACAAATATTGACAAAAAAGTGCCCTGTGTTTGTCAACGGCATAAACCCCTACAGCAGAATAGAAGATACAAGATTTCTACATCTCTGAAGGGAGCTGCTGATCATAACTTTATTTATAAAGCTTTAATATAAACTTTATGTAAGCAACACTATTCACATTTTGACACCAGCAGACAAGCTAATCTAGTGCAAATCACAACATCGAATTATTAATTAAACCACAATTAAAAACATGTGAGAGGATTAATTGTCAACTGCTTTTGCAAAGTAGGTGAATATTAAACAAACACATATTACCAGATCGCCTCTATCAGAATAAAAGGAGAGAAAGCATGAAAATAAAAAAGGTGAAAGAAATGACGAGGACAGTATTTGAGTTTTACAATGTTTATTTACAATTCAACAACAATCAAAAACATCCCTTCACCCGTTTATATGACGAACTCCACCACACCACACCCCACATCCTCCTCTTCCTCCTTCTTCAATTTCTCTACATCCTTCTTGACATTCTCCTCCTCATTTATCATGTCCCATTTCGTTATTTTACTTTTCTTCCCCTCTGTCTCTTCTTCTTTGACTTCTCTTTCTCAATCCTTTCCTCCTTCTTTTCCTTCGTCATCTCTTTCTTTCCATATCTCTGCCTCCTCCATCTCTTGTTCTTCCACTTTTCTTCCTGAATTCTCCTTTTCTCCATCTCACTCATCTCCTCTTCTTCCTCAATTCTATTGTCCTCCTCCTCCTCCTCAGTGTTCACCTCTGCCATCTTCTTCTCCACCATCTCAGTTGTATCCATTTCCTCCTCCTCCTTCTCATTCAAGGTAGTTTTCTTCTCCTCCTCTACCATTGCCTCCTCTTTCTTTTTGTTCCTTCCTCTCCTCCCTCGTCTAGTCTTCCTTTTCTTTTTCTCCACCATTTTCACCTCCTCTTCCTCAACTTTCTCCTCTTCCTCCTGCATGATCTCCTCTTGATCATCTGTTAAAAGAGAAATGATTGCAGTTTACACATTCAGAGAGTGTTAAACACCAGGTGAAGGAAAATAATACAATATATTAATAACATTACAGACAAATATATGTATAGACATAAATATGATGATTTACCATCAGTGGCTTGGTCTGCTGGAATGGAGGATGATTTTGAATCTGAATTTTTCTCCTCCTCCACCTCCACCACCATTATGTTCTCATTTTCCTTCTTTTCCTCCTCCTCCACATCTGTCAGGGAGACGTTAAACTCCAGGTAAGACCAGGTAATAAAAAAACAATTTATTTAAAGCATTAAAGTCTATTATTTAGCATCATAACCTGTATCTGTTGAATCACCCAGAGTGAAGCAGAACAACGCTTTAAAAAAGGAGCCGATCCGGCACCTTTTCTTCTTTCTCTCCTCTTTCTTCCTCTTTTTCTCCTCTTTCTCCTTCCTTTTCTCCTCCTTCTGCCTCTTTTTCTCCTCCATCTCTAAATCAACTGAAGTTTACAGAAAGTACATTTTTGTAGTTATACTTTTTTTCTTAATACAAGTTGTGTTTCTCTTTTAGTGTGTCACAGTAATGATCAATCTACAGGTTATTTAGTGCAGTAACACATCCTTAAGTTTGTATTGTCTGAGTATTTTAGTTTAAAAGTAAATCAGGTTTAAATGGCAAGTGGGGATGAAAGTAACACTGTTATTAATGTCCCACTGCTAATACCTTGTTTTTCACTTCCATCCATTTGATCAAATAAAGGTATACTGCCAATAATGATTAAACATATTCTAAATAAGCACATTTCATATTGTTGGGTTACTTTTGAAACATTTGATGGAACCCAAATGCAAAATGAACATGCAATTTAATATGTTTTTTGCAAAGATAAAGGACAAAGTATGCTGCAGTTAACATATTCCCAATGTCAGATATTATTAAAATAAACAAGATGAAGCTATTAAATCTAGCACATAGAGGAGCGTGAGGCACAAAGTAATGTGGGGTAAAATGTAACAGAGTTTTAAGGTATTTGCTCAGGGTTAATTAACCATGGCATGCTTTCAAGGTTTTCACCACAATGTCGGCAGACGTCTTGTTGTCAATAAATAGTTTTGCCGAAAATTGTGATGAGAAACAGCAAAATCTATTTTTGCAGCATAAAATATATTTTTTTATAGTCAATATTTTTTATATTGTAAAAAAGTAAAATCTTTTATTGCTGTGATCACTGTTTTTTTTTAGGTTAAAAGATTAAACCATTTTGAAAGGTGTAAAAAAACAGTGACTGCTAGCCAGTTTAGAGGAAAACACGACACAGATGAGTTAGTTGTAACAGGGTGTAACAAATAGGCCACACACTGTTGGACAACATTTAAACAAACAACATAATGGCTGAGTTTTGAGAGTAATGTTGAGAACTTCTCAAATAATAAATATTTTCATAGAAAATATTTTTTAATATATTTTTTTTACAGCTAACAATGAAAACAGAGGCATTGTATAATAATAATAATGCAAATAAATACAAATGTGTTTATCCGATAGATTAATACATAAATAAACACACTGTGTTATGTAGAATTAGTTCTACACAATTTAAAGCAACCGTGATTTAAATTAATTGTGTGAAATCTGCCTTTTTAACCATGTACAACTAACCCATGTGTTACAACTTGCCATACAGGTGGGGTAAACAGTAACATTTTTACTCTACAATTTTTACTATATTGTTTAGTCCCTGCTCTCCACACACTATTTACTCACCCTCAAGTGTTTCCTTCATGGTTTTCTTTCGTCTGAAGAGAAAACAAGACATTTTGATATAACAATTGCTATCCGTTGTGAAATATCGACCAACCGCCACTTCTACAAACCAACAAAAAAATTATCTGAGCTGCACAGCTTAAAGTATTCCATTGGAACGCGTTCTAAATGACAATCATCTACTGTAACTATGGTAACAAGACACCGCAAACGCCACAAAATTGAGTGCAAATATTGTGACATGTACGAAGCCATATTAACAGAATAAAAGCAGGTTTAAGTGTTATAAAGCACGTTAATTATAATTTAACAATTTGATAACTTGAGCCTGTCCCTCGGCCCTGGAGTGCCACTGTCCTGCAGATTTCCGCTTCAATTTGTCTGAGGTGGAAATATGAATAAGATCTGAATTAGTGTTTAATTGGATCGGCCACGGCCACCCCTGTGTAAACTCTGGCCAATATGATTTTGCTGTTGATATCTTTTTTTTTAAATGTACTTATGTAAATTCGCAATATTTCAATAAATAAATAAAACAAATAAATAACAGAAACACAGTGAACACGTGCACACACACAAACACACACACAGTGCGCGTGTTTAACTTTGCACTGTTTTTAAACGGCAAATGTGACATACAGGATACATGTTAATATTCACCGCTGTATGGATATCCGTGATGTTACTGTACAAAATAAACCTGATTTAAAGTCCACAATCCTGGATTGAAGCATCTTCTTTTATAATTGTACTGACATGGAGCTGTGGTGATAAAGACGGTTTTCAAAATGTTTTAATCTTGTAAAACTCACTCTTAATCACATTTGATGATGATTGATGATCACAGAGAACTGAACAGATCTTTTAATCCCAGTTGCTTTGCGCACATCCTGTCTTGTTGAAAAGATTATACGCGTTACTACAGAGACATGTTAATACGGAGCTGTCAATCAAATAATTGGGTGGAGAAAACCGCACTCCTACGTCACGTTGCAGTGGGCCCTTAAAATGGGAGGGATTTGGATTCTATTTTAATGTTGGAAAATTAACAAAAAGAGACTTATTGTCTTTGTATCACCCCGATATGACAGTGGAAAAATATCTAAACACAGTTCTGTCCAAACAGCTTCAAAAAGATGATTTTCATCATAGATGCCCTTTAAAATTGCTGTCAGTAAAGTGATAGTTCAGCCAAAAATGAAAAATTCTTTTATCATTTACTCACCCGTAAACACGCTGTTTGCTATTGATTGATGACATGTGAATGGCATTTATTGCCCTGCTATCATGGCAAATTGAAAGCATGCATTGCTCGTGAATATATAAAGAAGAGAAAAGTAATGGTAAACATTATTGCATGAAATAGGGGAAGATAATCTGATCAAGCATTATAAAAATACAGGCTGATAAAAAAGAAGAGCTTCCAGTTTTGATTTTCCCAGTGACTTTCAAAACCTTGAATTCTAGACTGACATCATGCACGATGGCACTACCGATGTCACGACAGGACAATAAATACATAAAAATGAATTGAAAAAAGAAACGTTTTTTTCTCTTAAAGACATAAGCTCACTAGCTAGATTATTGTTTTTATCTTTTATGAACGTTTTCAAAAAGTCATTCCCCATACAGTCAATTATATTTTTTCCTGGCCAAAAAGTATTTGAAATGTAAATTGTATTTGTGCTGTTCGATAAAATACATTTTGGAAGTCTTTGAACATATATATGATGTATGTTTAAGTAGACTATGTTGATTGGTTGTTGTGGAAATAATGATTTTCTTAATGTTACATGAATGTATCTTTTAGGATTGAAATATATGGAGGGTAAAATATATTTTAAATGTTAAAAATGGTCTATGCATTTGTAGAAAATGCATTTTTCAATTTGTTGTTAAATTTATTGAGCAAATATACTTTTTGGCCATTTTTTATTTTGAAATATTCATGAAAATATAAATGTTTACTATATGAGACAGAAGCCTACAACATCTCAGCAGACAATAATCTGGAGGACCGCCAAATTATTATTATTATTATTTTATTTTATTTTTTTGCAGCACAAATTCACACTACTCAAACATGTTTTAATATTTTATGGTGAACAAATATTGACAAAAAAGTGCCCTGTGTTTGTCAACGGCATAAACCCCTACAGCAGAATAGAAGATACAAGATTTCTACATCTCTGAAGGGAGCTGCTGATCATAACTTTATTTATAAAGCTTTAATATAAACTTTATGTAAGCAACACTATTCACATTTTGACACCAGCAGACAAGCTAATCTAGTGCAAATCACAACATCGAATTATTAATTAAACCACAATTAAAAACATGTGAGAGGATTAATTGTCAACTGCTTTTGCAAAGTAGGTGAATATTAAACAAACACATATTACCAGATCGCCTCTATTAGAATAAAAGGAGAGAAAGCATGAAAATAAAAAAGGTGAAAGAAATGACGAGGACAATATTTGAGTTTTACAATGTTTATTTACAATTCAACAACAATCAAAAACATCCCTTCACCCGTTTATATGACGAACTCCACCACACCACACCCCACATCCTCCTCTTCCTCCTTCTTCAATTTCTCTACATCCTTCTTGACATTCTCCTCCTCATTTATCATGTCCCATTTCGTTATTTTACTTTTCTTCCCCTCTGTCTCTTCTTCTTTGACTTCTCTTTCTCAATCCTTTTCTCCTTCTTTTCCTTCGTCATCTCTTTCTTTCCATATCTCTGCCTCCTCCATCTCTTGTTCTTCCACTTTTCTTCCTGAATTCTCCTTTTCTCCATCTCACTCATCTCCTCTTCTTCCTCAATTCTATTGTCCTCCTCCTCCTCCTCAGTGTTCACCTCTGCCATCTTCTTCTCCACCATCTCAGTTGTATCCATTTCCTCCTCCTCCTTCTCTTTCATTGTAGTTTTCTTCTCCTCCTCTACCATTGCCTCCTCTTTCTTTTTGTTCCTTCCTCTCCTCCCTCGTCTAGTCTTCCTTTTCTTTTTCTCCATCATTTTCACCTCCTCTTCCTCAACTTTCTCCTCTTCCTCCTGCATGATCTCCTCTTGATCATCTGTTAAAAGAGAAATGATTGCAGTTTACACATTCAGAGAGTGTTAAACACCAGGTGAAGGAAAATAATACAATTTATTAATAACATTACAGACAAATATATGTATAGACATAAATATGATGATTTACCATCAGTGGCTTGGTCTGCTGGAATGGAGGGTGATTTTGACTCTGAATTCTTCTCCTCCTCCACCTCCACCACCATTATGTTCTCATTTTCCTTCTTTTCCTCCTCCTCCACATCTGTCAGGGAGACGTTAAACTCCAGGTAAGACCAGGTAATAAAAAAACAATTTATTTAAAGCATTAAAGTCTATTATTTAGCATCATAACCTGTATCTGTTGAATCACCCAGAGTGAAGCAGAACAACGCTTTAAAAAAGGAGCCGATCCGGCACCTTTTCTTCTTTCTCTCCTCTTTCTTCCTCTTATTCTCCTCTTTCTCCTTCCTTTTCTCCTCCTTCTGCCTCTTTTTCTCCTCCATCTCTAAATCAACTGAAGTTTACAGAAAGTACATTTTTGTAGTTATACTTTTTTTCTTAATACAAGTTGTGTTTCTCTTTTAGTGTGTCACAGTAATCATCAATCTACAGGTTATTTAGTGCAGTAACACATCCTTAAGTTTGTATTGTCTGAGTATTTTAGTTTAAAAGTAAATCAGGTTTAAATGGCAAGTGGGGATGAAAGTAACACTGTTATTAATGTCCCACTGCTAATACCTTGTTTTTCACTTCCATCCATTTGATCAAATAAAGGTATACTGCCAATAATGATTAAACATATTCTAAATAAACACATTTCATATTGTTGGGTTACTTTTGAAACATTTGATGGAAACCAAATGCAAAATGAACATGCAATTTAATATGTTTTTTGCAAAGATAAAGGACAAAATATGCTGCAGTTAACATATTCCCAATGTCAGATATTATTAAAATAAACAAAACTAAGCTATTAAATCTAGCATAGAGGAGCGTGAGGCACAAAGTAATGTGGGGTAAAATGTAACACTTGTGTAAATTCGCAATATTTCAATAAATAAATAAAACAAATAAATAAATAAAATGCAGCCACTAAAATATTGTGGATTGATTGGTGCCACTGACGTAGCTGATTTGCTGCCCCTCCGCATCCTCGTTGACAGCACGCACACACCTTCAATAGATAACAAAGGCAATTTATTACATCAGGGTACATCAATAGAAGAATCTGTATTAATAATAATATTGTGGCTCAAAAAGGAATAAGGATAAATGTTATTATTAGGGTCTGTAGTGAGTGTGTGTGTGAGTGTATAATAATGTCTTTTGTTCAGTTTAATAAAATTACTTTTGAATAAATAAAAAAACATTTGACTTTAATCACAACATTAATAGGTGTTTTTTAAATTGGAAGCAGACGTTGTGTGCAAGCTGACTAAAATGTGTTGTGGTTAAACATAAGGGGTCACAGGTTTGTTCAGAACAATTTAAGCAGCACAAATAATAAGATGCAACTAATATACTAATTGTGGAAAGCTACACATCCTTCTTTTTATCATTGACATAAAAAAAAACACCAAAGTATTTCAATGTCTTACACATTTTCACACTGCCAGACCCATGCACTGGTAAATAATAGAAAGATTTATTTTAAAGGTTTTTTTTGTTTTTAACTTTAGTTGATGAGTAATGTAGCTGTGTGAACATAAACAGCACCTCTGAATGGAATACACTGAAAGTTCAATGCAAAGAGAGACATTAGCCTCTTTCACACAGTGATACCGGTAAATATCTGGAAAATTTCTGGAACGACTTTATTGATAAGTTCAAAAAAGCGCTGTTCACACAGGTGAGGACGTTATGGAATTTTTTACACATCCATTCCAAAATATCGGTAAATTCTGCTATCATAAACCAGAAATGACATCTAAACAGCTGCGCTTGTATTTGTAAACATTTGACTACATTACAAACACTGTGGATGGATCAGTATTGTGAACAACTTCGATGAAACACTTTTGCATGTCGAGATGTACATGATATTTGTGTGTGTGTGTGTGTGCTGGCGCTCACCGGCTTATACAAAACAGACTGAAAAACAAATAAAGATAACATAACAGGACATAAAGACTGTCATCATACATCCAATGTTATATCACACTATTTCATGAACTAGCTAAATAAAACAAATTCATTTTAAAATGACCAGTACTTGACTACTAAATGTTTTTGTTCAACACATAATTTATTAATTATCAATTAATTAATAAAAATAATTTAAAACTATTTAAGGGATGCACAGTGGGACAGTGGGTAGCACAATCGCCTCACAGCAAGAAGGTTGTTGGTTCAAGTCCCGGCTGGAACAGTTGGCATTTCTGCGTGGAGTTTGGATGTTCTCCCCATGTTCGTGTGGGTTTTCTCCGGGTGCTCCGGTTTGCCCCTTCTTGGTGTGAGGTGACAGCACTACCTACTGCGCCACCGCACCGCCACAGCCTGTACAGTTTAAAATAATTTATTTACACCTTATATATCTGCTTGTAGTTATTAGCCTAAAAAGAATTTAAAGAAAATTATTTGATACATGTCACTTTTTTAGAGTAAGAGAAACAGAGAGCTTGTGATACTGACCTCAATTATTTTCCTTTGCTGATTTTAGCGTGCAAAGGTAACTCCAATATTCATTCATTAATTTTCTTTTCGGCTTAGTCCCTTTATTAATCCAGCGGAAAGTTCCTACTGTAGTGAGAAATACTACAGTAGGAACTTTCCCAATGATTATTTGTTGTGGAGTTCAAGCCTTTCTGCAACGATGAGTTACACACAATGTCATTACAAAGTTCATGCACATACACACAGTGAACACATGCACACACACAAACACACACACACAGTGCGCATGTTTAACTTTGCACTGTTTTTAAACGGCAAATGTGACATACAGGATACATGTTATTATTCACCGCTGTATGGATATCCGTGATGTTACTGTACAAAATAAATCTGATTTAAAGTCCACAATCCAGGATTGAAGCATCTTCTTTTATAATTGTACTGACATGGAGCTGTGGTGATAAAGACGGTTTTCAAAATGTTTTAATCTTGTAAAACTCACTCTTAATCACATTTGATGATGATTGATGATCACAGAGAACTGAACAGATCTTTTAATCCCAGTTGCTTTGCGCACATCCTGTCTTGTTGAAAAGATTATACACGTTACTACAGAGACATGTTAATACGAGCTGTCAATCAAATAATTGGGTGGAGAAAACCGCACTCCTACGTCACGTTGCAGTGGGCCTCAAAACGGGAGGGATTTGGATTCTATTTTAATGTTGGAAAATTAACAAAAAGAGACTTATTGTCTTTGTATCACCCCGATATGACAGTGGAAAAATATCTAAACACAATTCTGTCCAAACAGC
This sequence comes from Danio rerio, assembly GCF_052040795.2. NCBI lineage: Eukaryota > Metazoa > Chordata > Actinopteri > Cypriniformes > Danionidae > Danio > Danio rerio. Next base: position 30,397,423 of record NC_141031.1, read on the forward strand.
TTCAAAAAGATGATTTTCATCATAGATGCCCTTTAAAATTGCTGTCAGTAAAGTGATAGTTCAGCCAAAAATGAAAAATTCTTTTATCATTTACTCACCCGTAAACACGCTGTTTGCTATTGATTGATGACATGTGAATGGCATTTATTGCCCTGCTATCATGGCAAATTGAAAGCATGCATTGCTCGTGAATATATAAAGAAGAGAAAAGTAATGGTAAACATTATTGCATGAAATAGGGGAAGATAATCTGATCAAGCATTATAAAAATACAGGCTGATAAAAAAGAAGAGCTTCCAGTTTTGATTTTCCCAGTGACTTTCAAAACCTTGAATTCTAGACTGACATCATGCACGATGGCACTACCGATGTCACGACAGGACAATAAATACATAAAAATGAATTGAAAAAAGAAACATTTTTTCTCTTAAAGACACAAGCTCACTAGCTAGATTATTGTTTTTATCTTTTATGAACGTTTTCAAAAAGTCATTCCCCATACAGTCAATTATATTTTTTCCTGGCCAAAAAGTATTTGAAATGTAAATTGTATTTGTGCTGTTCGATAAAATACATTTCGGAAGTCTTTGAACATATATATGATGTATGTTTAAGTAGACTATGTTGATTGGTTGTTGTGGAAATAATGATTTTCTTAATGTTACATGAATGTATCTTTTAGGATTGAAATATATGGAGGGTAAAATATATTTTAAATGTTAAAAATGGTCTATGCATTTGTAGAAAATGCATTTTTCAATTTGTTGTTAAATTTATTGAGCAAATATACTTTTTGGCCATTTTTTATTTTGAAATATTCATGAAAATATAAATGTTTACTATATGAGACAGAAGCCTACAACATCTCAGCAGACAATAATCTGGAGGACCGCCAAATTATTATTGTTAATATTATTATTTTTTTTTTGCAGCACAAATTCACACTACTCAAACATGTTTTAATATTTTATGGTGAACAAATATTGACAAAAAAGTGCCCTGTGTTTGTCAACGGCATAAACCCCTACAGCAGAATAGAAGATACAAGATTTCTACATCTCTGAAGGGAGCTGCTGATCATAACTTTATTTATAAAGCTTTAATATAAACTTTATGTAAGCAACACTATTCACATTTTGACACCAGCAGACAAGCTAATCTAGTGCAAATCACAACATCGAATTATTAATTAAACCACAATTAAAAACATGTGAGAGGATTAATTGTCAACTGCTTTTGCAAAGTAGGTGAATATTAAACAAACACATATTACCAGATCGCCTCTATCAGAATAAAAGGAGAGAAAGCATGAAAATAAAAAAGGTGAAAGAAATGACGAGGACAGTATTTGAGTTTTACAATGTTTATTTACAATTCAACAACAATCAAAAACATCCCTTCACCCGTTTATATGACGAACTCCACCACACCACACCCCACATCCTCCTCTTCCTCCTTCTTCAATTTCTCTACATCCTTCTTGACATTCTCCTCCTCATTTATCATGTCCCATTTCGTTATTTTACTTTTCTTCCCCTCTGTCTCTTCTTCTTTGACTTCTCTTTCTCAATCCTTTTCTCCTTCTTTGACTTCTCTTTCTCAATCCTTTTCTCCTTCTTTGACTTCTCTTTCTCAATCCTTTTCTCCTTCTTTTCCTTCGTCATCTCTTTCTTTCCATATCTCTGCCTCCTCCATCTCTTGTTCTTCCACTTTTCTTCCTGAATTCTCCTTTTCTCCATCTCACTCATCTCCTCTTCTTCCTCAATTCTATTGTCCTCCTCCTCCTCCTCGGTGTTCACCACCGCCATCTTCTTCTCCACCATCTCAGTTGTATCCATTTCCTCCTCCTCCTTCTCTTTCATTGTAGTTTTCTTCTCCTCCTCTACCATTGCCTCCTCTTTCTTTTTGTTCCTTCCTCTCCTCCCTCGTCTAGTCTTCCTTTTCTTTTTCTCCACCATTTTCACCTCCTCCTCTTCCTCAACTTTCTCCTCTTCCTCCTGCATGATCTCCTCTTGATCATCTGTTAAAAGAGAAATGATTGCAGTTAACACATTCAGAGAATGTTAAACACCAGGGAAAATAATACAATTTATTAATAACATTACAGACAAATATATGTATAGACATAAATATGATGATTTACCATCAGTGGCTTGGTCTGCTGGAATGGAGGGTGATTTTGACTCTGAATTCTTCTCCTCCTCCACCTCCACCACCATTATGTTCTCATTTTCCTTCTTTTCCTCCTCCTCCACATCTGTCAGGGAGACGTTAAACTCCAGGTAAGACCAGGTAATAAAAAAACAATTTATTTAAAGCATTAAAGTCTATTATTTAGCATCATAACCTGTATCTGTTGAATCACCCAGAGTGAAGCAGAACAACGCTTTAAAAAAGGAGCCGATCCGGCACCTTTTCTTCTTTCTCTCCTCTTTCTTCCTCTTTTTCTCCTCTTTCTCCTTCCTTTTCTCCTCCTTCTGCCTCTTTTTCTCCTCCATCTCTAAATCAACTGAAGTTTACAGAAAGTACATTTTTGTAGTTATACTTTTTTTCTTAATACAAGTTGTGTTTCTCTTTTAGTGTGTCACAGTAATGATCAATCTACAGGTTATTTAGTGCAGTAACACATCCTTAAGTTTGTATTGTCTGAGTATTTTAGTTTAAAAGTAAATCAGGTTTAAATGGCAAGCGGGGATGAAAGTAACACTGTTATTGATGTCCCACTGCTAATAACTTGTTTTTCACTTCCATCCATTTGATCAAATAAAGGTATACTGCCAATAATGATTAAACATATTCTAAATAAGCACATTTCATATTGTTGGGTTACTTTTGAAACATTTGATGGAAACCAATTGCAAAATGAACATGCAATTTAATATGTTTTTTGCAAAGATAAAGGACAAAATATGCTGCAGTTAACATATTCCCAATGTCAGATATTATTAAAATAAACAAGATGAAGCTATTAAATCTAGCACATAGAGGAGCGTGAGGCACAAAGTAATGTGGGGTAAAATGTAACAGAGTTTTAAGGTATTTGCTCAGGGTTATTTAACCATGGCATGCTTTCAAGGTTTTCACCACAATGTCGGCAGACGTCTTGTTGTCAATAAATAGTTTTGCCGAAAATTGTGATGAGAAACAGCAAAATCTATTTTTGCAGCATAAAATATATTTTTTTATAGTCAATATTTTTTATATTTTAAAAAAGTAAGTAAAATCTTTTATTGCTGTGATCACTGTTTTTTTAGGTTAAAAGATTAAACCATTTTGAAAGGTGTAAAAAAACAGTGACTGCTAGACAGTTTAGAGGAAAACACGACACAGATGAGTTAGTTGTAACAGGGTGTTACAAATAGGCCACACACTGTTGGACAACATTTAAACAAACAACATAATGGCTGAGTTTTGAGTGTAATGTTGAGAACTTCTCAAATAATAAATATTTTCATAGAAAATATTTTTAATATATTTTTTTTACTGCTAACAATGAAAACAGAGGCATTGTATAATAATAATAATGCAAATAAATACAAATGTGTTTATCCGATAGATTAAAACATAAATAAACACACTGTGTTATGTAGATTTAGTTCTACACAATTTAAAGTAACCTCGATTTAAATTAATTGTGTGAAATCTGCCTTTTTGACCATGTACAACTAACCCATGTGTTACAACTTGCCAAACAGGTGGGGTAAACAGTAACATTTTTACTCTACTATTTTTACTATATTGTTTAGTCCCTGCTCTCCACACACTATTTACTCACCCTCAAGTGTTTCCTTCATGGGGTTCTTTCGTCTGAAGAATAAACAAGACATTTTGATATAACAATTGCTATCCGTTGTGAAATATCGACCAACCGCCACTTCTACAAACCAACAAAAAAATTATCTGAGCTGCACAGCTTAAAGTATTCCATTGGAACGCGTTCTAAATGACGATCATCTACTGTAACTATGGTAACAAGACACCGCAAACGCCACAAAATTGAGTGCAAATATTGTGACATGTACGAAGCCATATTAACAGAATAAAAGCAGGTTTTAGTGTTATAAAGCACGTTAATTATAATTTGACAATTTGATAACTTGAGCCTGTCCCTCGGCCCTGGAGTGCCACTGTCCTGCAGATTTCCGCTTCAATTTGTCTGACGTGGAAATATGAATAAGATCTGAATTAGTGTTTAATTGGATCGGCCACGGCCACCCCTGTGTAAACTCTGGCCAATATGATTTTGCTGTTGATATCTTTTTTTAAATGTACTTATGTAAATTCGCAATATTTCAATAAATAAATAAAACAAATAAATAAATAAATGCAGCCACTAAAATATTGAGGATTGATTGGTGCCACTGACGTAGCTGATTTGCTGCCCCTCCGCATCCTCGTTGACAGCACGCACACACCTTCAATAGATAACAAAGGCAATTTATTACATCAGGATACATCAATAGAAGAATCTGTATTAATAATAATATTGTGGCTCAAAAAGGAATAAGGATAAATGTTATTATTAGGGTCTGTAGTGAGTGTGTGTGTGTGTGTGTAATAATGTCTTTTGTTCAGTTTATTAATTTATTTTTATTATTAATTCATTATTCTTCATTAATTTTAGACATGGCATATAGCCTAAACTGTATGCTGTACAATGAAAGTATGTGGGAAATAACTGAAAAGATGATTATACATATAAAAAGTGTTTTTAAACAAAATATTGATGTTTATTTGGTTTTGCTGAATTATTTCATTTGGAATATTTTAAGAGTGATAAATTAAATTAATTAAAACCACATTATTTCATTAACCAATAACAAAAATGTTTTAAATTGTAAATATTTAAATTGTTTTTTGTGTGTGCCACCCCAAGATGTGGTGTGGCCTCTTCTGGCCACCCCTAAAAAGAAATTCTGGGTGCACCACTGCATCCAGGACCAGGTTTGACACCCCAGACCGTAGCCTGATAAAATGTCTACTTTTTCAAGCCACACGTGGTTCCTCTGATGGCGGGGAATATAAGGTTAAAGTTCATTTTCACAAAAATACCACAGTATAGCCAATTATGTGTTGTGTTTTTTTCCTGTAACTGTTAAGATTTTTGATACAATTACCTGGTGCAATGCGGTACTCGTCGGGGTTTGGGAACAAATGAATCGCTAACCAAGCCATCTGGGAATTGTTGGGATCATTAGGTAAAAATAAATGTGTATTGGGCTGCACTGTGGCGCAGTGGATAGCACGTTCGCCTTAAAGCAAAAAGGTCGCTGGTTCAAGCCTCGGCTGGGTCAGTTGGCTTTTCTGTGTGAAGTTTCTGTATGTTCTCCCTGTGTTCGTGTGTGTTTCCTCCGGGTGCTCTAGTTACCCCCACAAGTCCAAAGCCCTGCGTTATAGATGAATTGGGGTAAGCTAAATTGTCCATAGTGAATGAGTGTGTATGAATGTTTCCAGTAATGAAATGCAGCTGGAAGAGCATCCGCTGCATAAAACATATGCTGGATAAGTTTGCGGTTCATTCCGCTATATGGCGACTCCAGATTAATAAAGGGACTAAGCCGAAAAGAAAATGAATAGTAATTATATTTTAAGACAATAAAAGTGTTTTTGACCTTGCATGCATATCAGCCTGTTGTTGGAGACCCCCATAACCAAAATATGACATTTTATAATGCAAAATAGGGGCTCTTTAATGCAGTATTTCTTGTCCGGTCTGAGACCCCCTCTTATATCTATCAGGCAGTGAAGATCACTGCATTTTAAAAAAATCAGAACTTAAACGTGATGATTTTGTAACAGAAAGACAGTTCAGCGGATGCACCGAGGCTGGCTAGATGAAATTTAAACGTGCATATACCCCATTGGATTTGTTTTTATTTCAAATAGCTTATATAATATAATGTATTACAATCAGAATACTTAAAATGAAAGTTTTTCCAGAACTGAAAAATCCTGATTCCTGTCACCATTTACTCAACCTCCACTTGTTTCAAACTTACATGTTTCCCTCTTCTACGCCAACACAAATGAAGATATTTTGAGAAAGACAGTTGGGAACTGTTAGTCACTATTGATTTTAATAGTAGTTTCCCCCAATTCTGGAACTCACTATTAACTTACTGGCTTACAACAATTTTCAAAATGTCTTCATTTGTGTTCAGCAGGAATGCTAAACTTATGAAGACTTGGAACAACTTTAAGGTGATTACGTTTTAGGGTGAACTTTCACCAAAAGTGGCAAGATTTGCCGTGTTGTTACACTCAAAAAAATATACTTTTTTACTTGTTCAAACTATTTATTTAAAATGAGCTGAAACAACACAATTCTTGAGATTTCATTGGAACAACTTATTCAATCCACATAAATTTGTTAAAAGCGTTAAATTAACTTAATCGATATGTGTTGTGTGGAACCCTGCATTTGTTACAGTGTATATATATATATATATATATATATATATAGTTGAAGTCAGAATAATTAGCCTCCCTGTTTAATTTTTCCCCTAATTTCTGTTTACCAGAGAGCAGATTTTTTTCAACACATTTCTAAACATAATAGTTTTTATAGTTTATAGTTTTATGAAACTGAATTCACAAACTGACACTTTTTATTCATTTTAACATTTGACTTGCCTTTGCCATGCTTTTAGCTAGAAGATTAATATTGCTGAAATGGAAGGAAAACTTCCTTTAACCTTTAAGCAATGGCTTATGGAACTCCTACACCACCTAACCTTATGGAATATGATACTGTAAGAGCTCGTACTGATTTGTTTTTCCTCAACCTGTTTTAGATCACATAAAGAAGATGGACCCCTCAGTCATTTTAGAAGAGTAGAACCTTTCCTTGTTTTTTTTAACATTTAGTAACATATGTTTTACTTTTTTGCTTTACTATTTATTTGTATTTTATCTTAATATCACTTATATATTTTTATAGAACCTAAATGTATATGTCTGCGATGGGTTTTGTTTGTTTGTTGTGTATAAAAAAGAAAAAGTAAAAAGCTATTTGTACTGTGTGTTTCATATCTAATATGTTCAATAAAATTACTTTTGAATAAATAAAAAAACATTTGACTTTAATCACAACATTAAAAGGTGTTTTTTAAATTGGAAGCAGACATTGTGTGCAAGCTGACTAAAATGTGTTGTGGTTAAAAATAAGGGGTCACAGGTTTGTTCAGAACAATTTAAGCAGCACAAATAATAAGATGCAACTAATATACTAATTGTGGAAAGCTACACATCCTTCTTTTTATCATTGACATAAAAAAAAAAAACACCAAAGTATTTCAATGTCTTACACATTTTCACACTGCCAGACCCATGCACTGGTAAATAATAGAAAGATTTATTTTAAAGGTTTTTTTTGTTTTTAACTTTAGTTGATGAGTAATGTAGCTGTGTGAACATAAACAGCACCTCTGAATGGAATACACTGAAAGTTCAATGCAAAGAGAGACATTAGCCTCTTTCACACAGTGATACCGGTAAATATCTGGAAAATTTCTGAAACGACTTTATTGATAAGTTCAAAAAAGCGCTGTTCACACAGGTGAGGACGTTATGGAATTTTTTACACATCCATTCCAAAATATCGGTAAATTCTGCTATCATAAACCAGAAATGACATCTAAACAGCTGCGCTTGTATTTGTAAACATTTGACTACATTACAAACACTGTGGATGGATCAGTATTGTGAACAACTTCGATGAAACACTTTTGCATGTCGAGATGTACATGATATTTGTGTGTGTGTGTGTGTGCTGGCGCTCACCGGCTGCTTTACGTGCACACGCGTCAGAGCTTAAAGGTAAACAAACAACTGCTTATCATAAGTATTTTATTGATATTTTTTACACAGTGGGCAATAAGAAGGAACATAGAAATGTTATCTGACTGACATCTAGCAGCTAAATATGTCTGGAAGTATATTCACAGGCTTTTCTTCTCATAAACCGCGCAGACGTGAATGCATCTGAGTTTTCTCATTGGCTAAAGTAGACGTATCACGTCAGCAAGTTCTAGACGTGCACGCGCTCTTTCCGACTCTTCCCTCTGCGTTCACACAGCGCATTCCGGCAAATTACTGTTAATATTGCAACTTTATTTCTGTAATTTTTTGGAAAGGTCTGTATGTGTGAAAGGGCTATTGGCTTTTACAGACTTAGCTTGGCAAAGCCTACAGCGAGTGAAGTTTGGGGACTACAAAAAATACATTCGGGTTAATGATGTCATAAACCCTTAAGGTTACGCACATACACCTGAAGGGGCATGGCCAGAGGCGCTGTAATGTTATAACAAAAGTGCTTCCTTGTAATGTGGAGCAGATCTGCCAATCACAGCACATTATGTTCGCTGACCAATCAGAGCCTCATAAGGGCGGGTCTTAAGAGGAAGTGGGAAATAAGAAAGTCATTTACATGATAGCTGAGTAGCTGTATATAATCAAAGTAGAACATATGAAAAAAATTATGTGATTTTTGACAAATGAAGCATGAGCACAAATGGCTTTGCATCTTATAAACACAACCAAGCCTTAAAAATACACCGTGGACCACCCCTTAAAAGGAATCTTGGTATTAAAATCGATATTAGTTGCCACTTGGTTTAAAGCCAATTATACAAAACAGACTGAAAAACAAATAAAGATAACATAACAGGACATAAAGACTGTCATCATACATCCAATGTTATATCACACTATTTCATGAACTAGCTAAATAAAACAAATTCATTTTAAAATGACCAGTACTTGACGACTAAATGTTTTTGTTCAACACATAATTTATTAATTATCAATTAATTAATAAAAATAATTTAAAACTATTTAAGGGATGCACAGTGGGACAGTGGGTAGCACAATCGCCTCACAGCAAGAAGGTTGTTGGTTCAAGTCCCGGCTGGAACAGTTGGCATTTCTGCGTGGAGTTTGGATGTTCTCCCCATGTTCGTGTGGGTTTTCTCCGAGTGCTCCGGTTTGCCCCTTCTTGGTGTGAGGTGACAGCACTACCTACTGCGCCACCGCACCGCCACAGCCTGTACAGTTTAAAATAATTTATTTACACCTTATATATCTGCTTGTATTTATTAGCCTAAAAAGAATTTAAAGAAAATTATTTGATACATGTCACTTTTTTAGAGTAAGAGAAACAGAGAGCTTGTGATACTGACCTCAATTATTTTCCTTTGCTGATTTTAGCGTGCAAAGGTAACTCCAATATTCATTCATTAATTTTCTTTTCGGCTTAGTCCCTTTATTAATCCAGCGGAAAGTTCCTACTGTAGTGAGAAATACTACAGTAGGAACTTTCCCAATGATTATTTGTTGTGGAGTTCAAGCCTTTTTGCAACGATGAGTTACACACAATGTCATTACAAAGTTCATGCACATACACACAGTGAACACATGCACACACACAAACACACACACACAGTGCGCATGTTTAACTTTGCACTGTTTTTAAACGGCAAATGTGACATACAGGATACATGTTAATATTCACCGCTGTATGGATATCCGTGATGTTACTGTACAAAATAAATCTGATTTAAAGTCCACAATCCAGGATTGAAGCATCTTCTTTTATAATTGTATTGACATGGAGCTGTGGTGATAAAGACGGTTTTCAAAATGTTTTAATCTTGTAAAACTCACTCTTAATCACATTTGATGATGATTGATGATCACAGAGAACTGAACAGATCTTTTAATCCCAGTTGCTTTGCGCACATCCTGTCTTGTTGAAAAGATTATACGCGTTACTACAGAGACATGTTAATACGAGCTGTCAATCAAATAATTGGGTGGAGAAAACCGCACTCCTACGTCACGTTGCAGTGGGCCTCAAAATGGGAGGGATTTGGATTCTATTTTAATGTTGGAAAATTAACAAAAAGAGACTTATTGTCTTTGTATCACCCCGATATGACAGTGGAAAAATATCTAAACACAGTTCTGTCCAAACAGCTTTAAAAAGATGATTTTCATCATAGATGCCCTTTAAAATTGCTGTCAGTAAAGTGATAGTTCAGCCAAAAATGAAAAATTCTTTTATCATTTACTCACCCGTAAACACGCTGTTTGCTATTGATTGATGACATGTGAATGGCATTTATTGCCCTGCTATCATGGCAAATTGAAAGCATGCATTGCTCGTGAATATATAAAGAAGAGAAAAGTAATGGTAAACATTATTGCATGAAATAGGGGAAGATAATCTGATCAAGCATTATAAAAATACAGGCTGATAAAAAAGAAGAGCTGCCAGTTTTGATTTTTCCAGTGACTTTCAAAACCTTGAATTCTAGACTGACATCATGCACGATGGCACTACCGACGTCACGACAGGACAATAAATACATAAAAATGAATTTAAAAAAGAAACATTTTTTCTCTTAAAGACACAAGCTCACTAGCTAGATTATTGTTTTTATCTTTTATGAACGTTTTCAAAAAGTCATTCCCCATACAGTCAATTATATTTTTTCCTGGCCAAAAAGTATTTGAAATGTAAATTGTATTTGTGCTGTTCGATAAAATACATTTCGGAAGTCTTTGAACATATATATGATGTATGTTTAAGTAGACTATGTTGATTGGTTGTTGTGGAAATAATGATTTTCTTAATGTTACATGAATGTATTTTTTAGGATTGAAATATATGGAGGGTAAAATATATTTTAAATGTATATTTTAAAAATGGTCTATGCATTTGTAAAAATGCATTTTTTAATTTGTTGCTAAATTTATTGAGCAAATATACTTTTTGGCCATTTTTTATTTTGAAATATTCATGAAAATATAAATGTTTACTATATGAGACAGAAGCCTACAACATCTCAGCAGACAATAATCTGGAGGACCGCCAAATTATTATTGTTAATATTATTTTTTTTTTTTTGCAGCACAAATTCACACTACTCAAACATGTTTTAATATTTTATGGTGAACAAATATTGACAAAAAAGTGCCCTGTGTTTGTCAACGGCATAAACCCCTACAGCAGAATAGAAGATACAAGATTTCTACATCTCTGAAGGGAGCTGCTGATCATAACTTTATTTATAAAGCTTTAATATAAACTTTATGTAAGCAACACTATTCACATTTTGACACCAGCAGACAAGCTAATCTAGTGCAAATCACAACATCGAATTATTAATTAAACCACAATTAAAAACATGTGAGAGGATTAATTGTCAACTGCTTTTGCAAAGTAGGTGAATATTAAACAAACACATATTACCAGATCGCCTCTATCAGAATAAAAGGAGAGAAAGCATGAAAATAAAAAAGGTGAAAGAAATGACGAGGACAATATTTGAGTTTTACAATGTTTATTTACAATTCAACAACAATCAAAAACATCCCTTCACCCGTTTATATGACGAACTCCACCACACCACACCCCACATCCTCCTCTTCCTCCTTCTTCAATTTCTCTACATCCTTCTTGACATTCTCCTCCTCATTTATCATGTCCCATTTCGTTATTTTACTTTTCTTCCCCTCTGTCTCTTCTTCTTTGACTTCTCTTTCTCAATCCTTTTCTCCTTCTTTGACTTCTCTTTTTCAATCCTTTTCTCCTTCTTTTCCTTCGTCATCTCTTGCTTTCCATATCTCTGCCTCCTCCATCTCTTGTTCTTCCACTTTTCTTCCTGAATTCTCCTTTTCTCCATCTCACTCATCTCCTCTTCTTCCTCAATTCTACTGTCCTCCTCCTCCTCCTCGGTGTTCACCACCGCCATCTTCTTCTCCACCATCTCAGTTGTATCCATTTCCTCCTCCTCCCTCTCTTTCATTGTAGTTTTCTTCTCCTCCTCTACCATTGCCTCCTCTTTCTTTTTGTTCCTTCCTCTCCTCCCTCGTCTAGTCTTCCTTTTCTTTTTCTCCACCATTTTCACCTCCTCCTCTTCCTTAACTTTCTCCTCTTCCTCCTGCATGATCTCCTCTTGATCATCTGTTAAAAGAGAAATGATTGCAGTTAACACATTCAGAGAGTGTTAAACACCAGGTGAGGGAAAATAATACAATTTATTATTAACATTACAGACAAATATATGTATAGACATAAATATGATGATTTACCATCAGTGGCTTGGTCTGCTGGAATGGAGGGTGATTTTGAATCAGATTTTTTCTCCTCCTCCACCTCCACCACCATTATGTTCTCATTTTCCATCTTTTCCTCCTCCTCCACATCTGTCAGGGAGACGTTAAACTCCAGGTAAGACCAGGTAATAAAAAAACAATTTATTTAAAGCATTAAAGTCTATTATTTAGCATCATAACCTGTATCTGTTGAATCACCCAGAGTGAAGCAGAACAACGCTTTAAAAAAGGAGCCGATCCGGCACCTTTTCTTCTTTCTCTCCTCTTTCTTCCTCTTTTTCTCCTCTTTCTCCTTCCTTTTCTCCTCCTTCTGCCTCTTTTTCTCCTCCATCTCTAAATCAACTGAAGTTTACAGAAAGTACATTTTTGTAGTTATACTTTTTTTCTTAATACAAGTTGTGTTTCTCTTTTAGTGTGTCACAGTAATGATCAATCTACAGGTTATTTAGTGCAGTAACACATCCTTAAGTTTGTATTGTCTGAGTATTTTAGTTTAAAAGTAAATCAGGTTTAAATGGCAAGTGGGGATGAAAGTAACACTGTTATTAATGTCCCACTGCTAATACCTTGTTTTTCACTTCCATCCATTTGATCAAATAAAGGTATACTGCCAATAATGATTAAACATATTCTAAATAAGCACATTTCATATTGTTGGGTTACTTTTGAAACATTTGATGGAAACCAATTGCAAAATGAACATGCAATTTAATATGTTTTTTGCAAAGATAAAGAACAAAATATGCTGCAGTTAACATATTCCCAATGTCAGATATTATTAAAATAAACAAGATTAAGCTATTAAATCTAGCATAGAGGAGCGTGAGGCACAAAGTAATGTGGGGTAAAATGTAACAGAGTTTTAATGTATTTGCTCAGGGTTATTTAACCATGGCATGCTTTCAAGGTTTTCACCACAATGTCGGCAGACGTCTTGTTGTCAATAAATAGTTTTGCCGAAAATTGTGATGAGAAACAGCAAAATCTATTTTTGCAGCATAAAATATATATTTTTTATAGTCAATATTTTTTATATTTTAAAAAAGTAAGTAATATCTTTTATTGCTGTGATCACTGTTTTTTTTAGGTTAAAAGATTAAACCATTTTGAAAGGTGTAAAAAAACAGTGACTGCTAGCCAGTTTAGAGGAAAACACGACACAGATGAGTTAGTTGTAACAGGGTGTAACAAATAGGCCACACACTGTTGGACAACATTTAAACAAACAACATAATGGCTGAGTTTTGAGTGTAATGTTGAGAACTTCTCAAATAATAAATATTTTCATAGAAAATATTTTTTTATATATTTTTTTTACTGCTAACAATGAAAATAAAGGCATTGTATAATAATAATAATGCAAATAAATACAAATGTGTTTATCCAATAGATTAATACATAAATAAACACACTGTGTTATGTAGAATTAGTTCTACACAATTTAAAGTAACCTCGATTTAAATTAATTGTGTAAAATCTGCCTTTTTAACCATGTACAACTAACCCATGTGTTACAACTTGCCAAACAGGTGGGGTAAACAGTAACATTTTTACTCTACTATTTTTACTATATTGTTTAGTCCCTGCTCTCCACACACTATTTACTCACCCTCAAGTGTTTCCTTCATGGGGTTCTTTCGTCTGAAGAATAAACAAGACATTTTGATATAACAATTGCTATCCGTTGTGAAATATCGACCAACCGCCACTTCTACAAACCAACAAAAAAATTATCTGAGCTGCACAGCTTAAAGTATTCCATTGGAACGCGTTCTAAATGACGATCATCTACTGTAACTATGGTAACAAGACACCGCAAACGCCACAAAATTGAGTGCAAATATTGTGACATGTACGAAGCCATATTAACAGAATAAAAGCAGGTTTAAGTGTTTTAAAGCACGTTAATTATAATTTGATAACTTGAGCCTATCCCTCGGCCCTGGAGTGCCACTGTCCTACAGATTTCCGCTTCAATCTGACGTGGAAATATGATTAAGATCTGAATTAGGTGTTTAATAGGATCGGCCATGGCCACCCCTGTATAACTCTGGTCAATATGATTTTGCTGTTGATATTATATTTTAAATGTACTTATGTAAATTCGCAATATTTCAATAAATAAATAAAACAAATAAATAAATAAAATGCAGCCGCTAAAATATTGTGGATTGATTGGTGCCACTGACGTAGCTGATTTGCTGCCCCTCCGCATCCTCGTTGACAGCACGCACACACCTTCAATAGATAACAAAGGCAACTTATTACATCAGGATACATCAATAGAAGAATCTGTATTAATATTAATACTGTCGCTCAAAAGGGAATAAGGATACATTTTATTATTAGGGTCAGTAGTGAGTGTGTGTATATATAATAATGTCTTTTGTTCAGTTTATTAATTTGTATTTATTATTAATTCATTATTCTTCATTAATTTTAGACATGGCATATAGCCTATACTGTATGCTGTAACTGAAAAGATGATTATACGTATAAAAGTTTTTTAACTAAATATTGATGTTTATTTGGTTTTGCTGAAATATTTCAATTGGAATATTTCAAGAGTGATTAATTAAATAATTAAAACCACATTGTTTCATTTACCAATAACAAAAATATTTTAAATTGTAAATATTTAAATTGTTTTTGTGTGTGCCACCCCAAGATGTGGTGTGGCCTCTTCTGGCCACCCCTAAAAAGAAATTCTGGGTGCACCACTGCATCCAGGACCAGGTTTGACACCAGGTTTGTTTCCTCCGGGCATAGAGCATAGTTACCCCCACAAGTCCAAAGCCCTGCGTTATAGATGAACTGGGGTAAGCTAAATTGTCCATAGTGTATGTGTATGAATGTTTCCAGGAATGGAATGCAGCTGGAAGAGCATCCGCTGCGTAAAACATATGCTGGATAAGTTTGCGGTTCATTCCGCTATATGGCGACTCCAGATTAATAAAGGGACTAAGCCGAAAAGAAAATGAATAGTAATTATATTTTAAGACAATAAAAGTGTTTTTGACCTTGCATGCATATCAGCCTGTTGTTGGAAACCCCCATAACCAAAATATGTCCTTTTATAATGCTAAATAGGGGCTCTTTAATGCAGTATTTCTTGTCCGGTCGGAGACCCCCTCTTATATCTATCAGGCAGTGAAGATCACTGCATTTTAAAGAAATCAGACCTTAAACGTGATGATTTTATAACAGAAAGACAGTTCAGCGGATGCACCGAGGCTGGCTAGATGAAATTTAAACATGTGCATATACCCCATTGGATTTGTTTTTATTTCAAATAGCTTATATAATATAATGTATTACAATCAGAATACTTAAAATGAAAGTTTTTCCAGAACTGAAAAATCCTGTCACCATTTACTTAACCTCCACACTTGTTTCAAACTTACATGTTTCCCTCTTCTACGCCAACACAAATGAAGATATTTTGAGAAAGACAGTTGGGAACTGTTAGTCACTATTGATTTTAATAGTAGTTTCCCCCAATTCTGGAACTCACTATTAACTTACTGGCTTACAACAATTTTCAAAATGTCTTCATTTGTGTTCAGCAGGAATGCTAAACTTATGAAGACTTGGAACAACTTTAAGGTGATTACGTTTTAGGGTGAACTTTCACCAAAAGTGGCAAGATTTGCCGTGTTGTTACACTCAAAAAAATATACTTTTTTACTTGTTCAAACTATTTATTTAAAATGAGCTGAAACAACACAATTCTTGAGATTTCATTGGAACAACTTATTCAATCCACATAAATTTGTTAAAAGCGTTAAATTAACTTAATCGATATGTGTTGGTACAACATGAATGAATTATGTGGAACCCTGCATTTGTTACAGTGTATATATATATATATATATATATATATATATATATATATATATATATATATATATATATATATATATATATATATAGTTGAAGTCAGAATAATTAGCCTCCCTGTTTAATTTTTCCCCTAATTTCTGTTTACCAGAGAGCAGATTTTTTTCAACACATTTCTAAACATAATAGTTTTATAGTTTATAGTTTTATGAAACTGAATTCACAAACTGACACTTTTTATTCATTTTAACATTTGACTTGCCTTTGCCATGCTTTTAGCTAGAAGATTAATATTGCTGAAATAGAAGGAAACTTCCTTTAACCTTTAAGCAATGGCTTATGGAACTCCTACACCACCTGACCTTATGGAATATGATACTGTAAGAGCTCGTACTGATTTGTTTTTACTCAACCTGTTTTAGATGACATAAAAAAGATGGACCCCTCAGTCATTTTAGAAGAGTAGAACCTTTCCTTGTTTTTTATTTTATTATTTTTATTTTTTTCCCTCATATATGAGAGTAACATATGTTTTACTTTTTTGCTTTACTATTTATTTGTATTTTATCTTAATATCACTTATATATTTTTATAGAACCTAAATGTATATGTCTGCGATGGGTTTTGTTTGTTTGTTGTGTATAAAAAAGAAAAAGTAAAAAGCTATTTGTACTGTGTGTTCTAATATGTTCAATAAAATTACTTTTGAATAAATAAAAAAACATTTGACTTTAATCACAACATTAATAGGTGTTTTTTAAATTGGAAGCAGACATTGTGTGCAAGCTGACTAAAATGTGTTGTGGTTAAAAATAAGGGGTCACAGGTTTGTTCAGAACAATTTAAGCAGCACAAATAATAAGATGCAACTAATATACTAATTGTGGAAAGCTACACATCCTTCTTTTTATCATTGACATAAAAAAAAAAAAACACCAAAGTATTTCAATGTCTTACACATTTTCACACTGCCAGACCCATGCACTGGTAAATAATAGAAAGATTTTTTTTAAGGTTTCTTTTTGTTTTTAACTCAGAGTTGATGTGTAATGTAGCTGTGTGAACATAAACAGCACCTCTGAATGGAATACACTGAAAGTTCAATGCAAAGAGAAATGTTATCTGACTGACATCTAGCAGCTTAAAGTGTCTGGAAGTATATTCACAGGCTTTTCTTCTCATAAAGACACAGACGTGAATGCATCTGACTGTTCTGATTGGCTAAAGTACACGTCTCACGTCAGCACGCGCTCTTTCCTGCAATCTTCCCTCTGCGTTCACACAGCACAGCATTCCGGCAAATTACTGTTAATATTGCAACTTCTATTTCCGTAATTTTCTGGAAAGGTCTGTATGTGTGAAAGGGGCTATTGGCTTTTACAGACTTAGCTTGGCAAAGCCTACAGCGAGTGAAGTTTGGGGACTACAAAAAATACATTCGGGTTAATGATGTCATAAACCCTTCAGGTTTTGCCCATACACCCTGCGCAGTGAAGGGGCATGGCCAGAGCCGCTGTAATGTTATAACAAAAGTGCTTCCTTGTGATTTAGAGCTGATCTGCCAATCACAGCACATTATGTTCGCTGACCAATCAGAGCCTCTTAAGGGCGGGTCTTCAGAGGAAGTGGGAAATACGACAGTCGTTTTCATGTTAGCCGAGTAGCTGTATATAATCAAAGTAGAAAACGGGATTTTCTACAAATGAAGCATGAGCACAAATGGCTTTGCATCTTACAAACACAACCAAGCCTTAAAAGTACAATGTGAACCACCCCTTTAAAGGAATCTTGGTATTAAAATCGATATTAGTTGCCACTTGGTTTAAAGCCAATTATACAAAAGAGACTGAAAACAAATAAAGATAACAACAACAGGACATAAAGACTGTCATCATACATCCAATGTTGTATAATGCTATTTCATGAACTAGCTAAATAAAACAAATTCATTTTAAAATGACCAGTACTTGACTACTAAATGTTTTTGTTCAACACATAATTTATTAAAACTATTTAAGGGGCGTCACAGTGGCACAGTGGGTAGCACAATCGACTCACAGCAAGAAGGTTGCTGGTTCAAGTCCCGGCTGCAACAGTTGGCATTTTTGCATGGAGTTTGCATGTTCTCCCCATGTTCGTGTGGGTTTTCTCCGGGTGCTCCGGTTTGCCCCACAGTCCAAAGACATGCGCTATAGGTGAATAATAAAGGGACTAATTAATAAAGGGACTAAGGGTATTCTTCTGTCTTATGTAAAAGTAAGTGTATAGACACGTATACAGTTAAGTATTAAGTACATGCATAGTTAAGTATATTTATAGTATATGCATAGTTATTTACTGGTCTGCTATATTAGTTACGTACAGGTTTAAAATAGCTCTTACTTCCTGTGTTATGTTCATAATTTTGATGATGTGATGTTTATTTATGTGGCACCGTGATCCTGCGAGACAAGACATTATGTTCCACTGTATGTCCACACCTTACAGTAAAGCCTCCACTTGACTTGAACTTCAAATGAGTAGTTTAAAAAGGCGCAACGTTACTAATTAATAAAGGGACTAAGCCACAGTAAAATGAATAGTGCATTAAAATAAAAATAGTATTTTAAAATATAAGTTTATTTCAACTGTTTACTTATTTATTTGTAATTTAAATCTATTATGTGAGAATACCATTTCATTTTTTGTGAAGTCAATGAGCTCATGGGATGTTCCCTAAATCCAAATATAAATACGGATCCGTCACAAAGTAAACATTGTGTCGGTGTGGTTTGTACTGCGGCACAAGAAAAGGAGGATCTTGAAACTCTGTGAGGAATTACCCTTCAGCGTCAAATATTTAGACATATATTAAGCAATTATACCAAGAAAAGATTGCTGCAAAAAGCAACTCTTGCCTCAGAAGGAAAGATGTCCATTAGCAAGTGTGGCTTTCATTTAAGCATTCAATCACCACACAGGAATATAATATAATATAATATAATATAATATAATATAATATAATATAATATAATATAATATAATATAATATAATATAATATAATATAATATAATACATTTCCCAGAGATGGGTTGCGCTGCGAAAAAACTTGCTGGATAAGTTGGCGGTTCATTCCACTGTGGCGACCTGGAATAAATTAAAGGGACTAAGCCGACAAGAAATTAAATGAATGAATGATACAGTACATATAATATAATATAATATAATATAATATAATATAATAAACATAACATGAAATAATATATTAATTATAATATAGTATAATAATATAATATAAAATATAATTAATATAATATAATAAAATTATTATAATATAATAAATATAGTATAATATAAGATTATAAATATAATAAATATCATATATTATTATATAATGAATATAAAATAATATATATAAAATTATATAATATAATGTAACCCCAGCATAAATAAGTACATCCAATCTGTATATTATATTTATTAAACCAAAAGTTTTATTGATTAACATTAGAGTGATCATATAATAAGAAAATTAATTTATTTAAATTTCATTCTTACAATCACTCCATATCTCTATAAAAACATTGCACATTTCTGTAGTGTGCTTCACAAACGTGAGTGGGCTTGACAAACCACCTGTAGAAACCAGCTCTCTCTCTCTATATACACCAGACACTTTACCTAAACTCCATCTTACAAGGAGTCAACTATGATTACTTGTGAATGCACCACAAATCTTTGCACTATTTGTCTTCAACCTTAAAATACATTTTTTGCACTATATCTTGGACAATTTTCTTCTGTCTTATGTAAAAGGAAGTGTATAGTCTTAGACACATATAGAGTTAAGTATTAAGCACATGCATAGTTAAGTATATTTATAGTATATGCATAGTTATTTACTGGTCTGCTATATTAGTTACGTACAGGTTTAAAATAGCTCTTCCAGTGTTATGTTCATAATTATAATGATGTGATGTTTATTTATGTGGCACCGTGATCCTGCGAGACAAGACATTATGTTCCACTGTGTGTCCACACCTTACAGTAAAGCCTCCACTTGACTTGAACTTCAAATGAGAAGTTTAAAAAGGCGCAACGTACAAAAAAAAAAAAAAAAAAAAAAAAGATTAACATTTCATAAATAGCAACAAAAAAGTAAAGTTTTTAGATAAACTGTATGGTGTCTTGAGAAAGGCCAGTCTGAAAGATTGAAGTAGTTTAAACATTAAATAATTGAAGTAGCTTTTAAAAAGTTAAGATGCAGTTGGCGTAGATAGATAACTACATATAGGTCTGGTAGTGTGGATTGGCATGCTTCTTGCCAGGTAGTTGCTAGGGTGTTCTAAGTGGTTGCTAGGACGTTTGACTGTTTGTTAAGTGGTTGCTAGGTCATTGCAAAGATTCTGCTAGGTGGTTGCTAAGGTGTTCTGAGTGTTTGCTAAGGTGTTGCTAGACTGTTGCAGGTAGTTGTTAAGGTATTGCTAGGGTATTCTGAGTGGTTGCTAGGTCGACCACTTAGCAGTTGCTATGGCATTGCTAGGCGATGGCTAGGTTGTTCTAAGTGGTTGCTAAGGCAATGCTAGGGTGTCCTAGGTGGTTGCTAAGATGTTTCTAGGCGGTTGCTAGGGTGTTCTAAGTGGTTGCCCGTCATTGCAATGGTGTTGCAAGAAGGTTGCGAGTATTTTCTGGAAGGTTGCTAGGACGTTGCTTGGTGGTTGCTAAGGTGGTTGCTAAGGTGT
Source organism: Danio rerio (assembly GCF_052040795.2). NCBI lineage: Eukaryota > Metazoa > Chordata > Actinopteri > Cypriniformes > Danionidae > Danio > Danio rerio. The sequence goes on from NC_141031.1 coordinate 30,418,105, forward strand.
TGCTAGGCAGTTGCTATAGTGGTCTGAGTGGTTGTTAGGCAGTTGCAAAGACATTGCGAGGGTGTTCTGGGTGGTTGCTAAGGCAGTTGCTAGGTTATTCTAGGTGGTTGCTAAGGCATTGCTTGGCCGTTGCTAAGGTATTCTGAGTGGTTGCTAGGGTGTTTTGAATGTTTGTTAAGGTGTTGCTATGGAGTTGCTAAGGTGTTCTAGGTGGTTGCTAGGGTGTTTTGAGTGGTTGCTAAAGCATTGCTAGGCAGTTGCTAAGGTGTTCTGATTGTTTGCTAAGGTGGTTGCTAGGGTGTATTTGGTGGTTGCTAGGCGATTGCTAAGGTATTGCTAGGTAGGGTCTTCTGAGTGGTTGATAAGGTGTTGCTAGGCGGTTACTAATGTGTTCTGAGTGACTGCTAGGGATTTGTTAAGGCATTGCTAGGGTGTTCTGTGTATGACAGTCCGGCGGAAAGTTATGTGGTCATAAATTTTGGTCCAATGTTAAGTCAATGGAACTTTCACGATTTTTCTGGATCAGTTTTCCGAAAAACATAGGACAGATCAGTTGGAAAAGATATAGCAACCCAAGTCAGACCAGTTTGGAGGTTTGGTTTTAGTTTGGTAGTTGTAGCTTGAATGGTCCAGGAGGAGATGCATGGAAATAAGTGTCAGAAGAAGACAGAAGAATAATACATTGATGTAGTATAACAGTGTGTTGTCTTTCTCAAGCCACCCTAATAATCTAATATAAGCCAATAAACAAGGTTTGAATGATCAATAACTTTACAGTATAGGATCCCATGGGAAAACATCCATTTAAAAGTGATTTGATTGGTTTTCACAAATCGGTTTCACTCATATATGCTGGACACGATATGACATATGAGCACACATCTGACTCTGCTGGTTATTGTACAAACAGCAGTGGTTGCAGCTTCTGTAAATGACTAATGCACCGTTTCATCAGTGTGTGCATGGTGAGATGGTGGGCATCATTTCCACCTCTCTCTGTTCTCGTTCTCTTTTAACCATCAGCCACAAATATAGCCAAACATAGAAGAAGAAGCCACAGCAAACGCATGCATGCTGAGAACATCTATAGCTGAAACTCACGTGGAGAATTATTAATAAATGTTTGAGGGAGGAAACGGAGCATGCTGATCAATTTCATGCAGGTTGTGAGTAGATACTGTAAGAGCCACTCTCAAGTCTATTTAATGATCAGATATTTATAAATATGCACTAAACTATTAATTCAACACTGATAAAAGATTTATAACAATTTTTATTTGTAATAAAATTTATATATTTTTATCATTTTATTATTTACAAATAATATTTATAATAATTACAATAATTATTTCAAAAATCTATCCACATATTAATTTTATGCTTTAAATGAGATTATTTTTATATTAAACGTTTAAAGAAATGCAAAAATCCTGTTTTAATAAGTTCTTATTATTTTAACATGGCTGTACATGTGTGCTTGTCAATTTTAATGCAATGGCTTTTGTATAACCATATAAAAATACTATAGTAATTCATAGTAAATAAGTGTTTTTGAATCATACTATAGTAACATTAGATTAAAGATTAATCTGTGGTGGTAATCCTATATTAACAACTACTTATTGTAATACAAACAAATTACCCAATACGGCAATATTCTAGGGCGTCACGGTGGCGCAGTGGGTAGCAAAATAACCTCACAGCAAGAAGGTTGCTGGTTTCAGCCCTTGCTGGGTCAGTTGGCATTTCTCTGTGGATTTTGCATGTGTGCGTGTTCGCGTGGGTTTCCTCCGGGTGCTCCGGTTTCCCCCACAGTCCAAAGAAGACATGCGCTATAGGGGAATTGAATTAACTAAATTATCCGTAGTTTATGTGTGTGAATGTAAGAGTGTATGGGTGTTTCCCAGTGTCAGGTTGTGGCTGGAAAGGCATCCGCTGTGTAAAACATATGCTGGATAAGTTTGCAGTTTTTTCCGCTGTGGCGACCCCTTATTATTAAAGGGACTAAACCGAAAAGAAAATGAATGAAAGAAGTATTCTATAACTATAGGGTTTATTACACAAGACAACAGCTTACTGCAATTTATCACTTCACTAGTTTTAATTTTACAGTAAGCTGGAGCATTTATTAATAAGCTGCTGCAATTAATATAATATAAACATAGCATAATACATTTCACTTTAGTATTGTTTAAAAACACTACAGTATTTGCTATACGTTTCTACAGTATATTTTCATGTAGGTAAAAAAAGAACATGGTAAGAACATCATGCCGCCTGCTCAGATAAAGGTAACAACCTCTGACTTCCAGTTGAAAAAAAAACACTATAGAAGCCAAAGGTCTGGCATCCAACATTTTTCAAATTATCTTCTTTTGCGTTCAACAGGCTTGAAGCAACTTAATAGTAGGTAAATTATTACTAATATATATATATATATATATATATATATATATATATATATATATATATATATATATATATATATATATATATATATAATTTTTTTTTTTTTTGAAGCACAAGCTCTTAAGTAAGGTAGGTTTTATTTTAGCACTCCTCCACATCACCTCTTTCTTACAATGGTTAGAGAGGAGTGCTTAAAGAAGCGGTTGACAAACTGGGTCCTGGTGTCCTGCAGTTTAAGAGCGCACTCATATTATGCTATCCAAACCGTGCCCAGGCCCATTTTCCAGATCGTTTGTGAAGTGTGAATGCTCTGAATTGGGCTTTGTAATTTGATGCAAAGATGATATAATGTGTAAATATTCATGTTTTTTTCAAAGTCAAAATATTAAAAACTTTTCAAGGATTTAAGATTATAATGACTGTTAAACACATCGTAAGAGTCTTGTGAAAAGGGTTCACTAGGGTTGGAACTAAACTGCAGAGCTGTGGCCCTCCAAGAACTAAGTTTGACATCTGTGATCTAATGGTTTAAATTTACTTTATTTATATCCATGCACAACTCAGAAACACACAAATATGAAGCATCACATGTTGAATGAATAAAGATTTATTTATTTTATTTTTTTTTGCCATCACCACTCATGAATATTGTTTACATTTATGTGTGTGAGGTTCCTATAGAAACAGAGGTTGTTTGCCCTTAACTTGTGTAGCAATTTAAGTTGAGCTACACTGGGGTCCACATGCACTGGTTAAAATGGCCTTTTATTGTAAACGGAGTTCTTATTCATTTTGCTGTAAAAAAATGCAATAAAATGAAATTGTATTTTCAATAGTAAATGGATTTCTTGTGACAAATATAATTTTTAAACCTTAAAATATTACTGAAGGAAGAGCCGCGTATTTTTGTTCAAAGAGCCACATGTGGTTGGCGAGGCATAGGTGTCCTACCACTGCTATCTAGTGTTAATTTACATTAGATTATTGAATTTCTGACTTCAGCTAAAACCATAAAGTGCTGTTTGTTCATTTTTCTCTTTGTTCTGTTGTTTTCATCTGTGCTTTAATTGAATTTATTTTGTATATGTATAAATACACATTTTTTTTGTATAATTTTGTAGATTTAATGCTGATGGACTGCAGTAAAAAAATGATCACAATCCATGTAAAATGATAAATTCTTTTAAATAGTCATGTTGTGAAATGATGTTCATGATCGCAATCATTCATATTGCAATGTCAGTTTTTTCCAATATTGTGCAGCCCCTAATTTGATTTCACAGGGATTTTAAGCTAAATTGAGCAATCGCAATCTCCTCTACAAACAAAATGGTTAGTGCCATTCATAAACAGGACTGTCACAACTGTAAAACAAACAAACAAACAATTTATCAGAGTTTTTTTTTAATAAAAACAAAGAGCACGGTGCACAAATTGAAATCAAAAAGACATTCTAGGCACGCGCCATGATAGAATGATCCCGGTCTACTTATTATCGGATACACAAATAACACAAAAATGTGTTTTTCCACTAGCTGCAAATGAATCAACCAACGCATCTTAATGGATGACGATTCTGATACTACTAAATGATCTCAAATCCATGAAACAAAGTTCTAAAAAAAGTTACATTTTGTAAAAAAAAACAGCACTACCTGACAGTAATGCACAGGTACCGCAGTGAGAAGAGACATCGAGCTCTTTGATGCTTTTAAAAAGACTGTGTGTGCTGAACATTACGCAGCTTTGGTGTTGTCATACACAGTGTGGACATTTCTGCGTTTGGGACCTGCTGTTAAAAGTAAACTTCAGATTCTTGGGGTCTCAAAGCACACAAATGTCTGTTAGTCAGTGGTGGTGCGGCGATACCAGAATCGTGCTCTGAAGTCGTCGCTGCAGGTCATGAAGCCGGGGTTTGTGGGTGAGTGTACGATGCAGCGCACGATGTTGTTGTGGCCCAGTGACAGCAGGTTTTTCCTCTCGGCTGTGCGTGAATCCCAGCAGCACAGGCTGATGGTCCGCTCGTCCGGCAGTAGCACATAGTCCTCGGTGTGGTTGAAAACACCCTGAGTGCGGTGTGTTTGCCGCCCACTGAGACCGGCACCTGAGAGACAGGAAACACAATGAGGGTGAGCTGCTGAAACACTAATGACAGATGGGGAATTTCCAGCATGTGTGACAAAGTAAATTCAATACTCATTTACATGCTTTAAATATTATATTCAGGTAATTATAACTTTGTTAGGTTAGATTTGATTCAGATTCAAGATTAAAATTCTCTCTGCTGAAAAAAATATTCTGCGTAAATCATTTATTATTACTACATTTACATAATCTGGCAGACACTTTAATCCAAAGCAACTTATTAATGAGGACAACTGCAGTAACCAGAGCAACAAAAGAACAACATGTAAATACTCAGGGTGATCGATCCATCCATCCATTCATCCATCTATCTGTCTGTCTCAATCAATCAATCAATCTGTCCTATTAAAAGAAGATACTAAATTCAAGATATGTTGATCGCAATATACATTCATCAGGTATCTTAAACCTGTTCCAGAGTCAGACTCAATCTCCTTTCAAGTGTGCATTTTCAAACTTTTCCAGCACAAGATATGTATTTTAGTAATCTACAGAACAGTATAGTATTCTAAGAATTGTTTTACTCCATTTGCCCCAAGCCTTCAGTCTAAGAGAAGTCTTAGGGAAGGTATCAGACTACTACTGGTTGCGCTTTATGTTTGTAAGAGTCATTTGGTTCTGAACTGGACTACATGTTTTTGAATGCAGCCTTTGCAGGTGAAATCAACACAATGGCAATTCTTCAAATTATGTAGAAGCAGGTAAGGTCTGACTTTGCTTAGACAAAAGTCTTGTCACTTAACAGAAATAATGTACATTATAGGATATAAAGTCATGGTAAAGTCATGGTGTAGTGGAAAAATAATATTGTGTATGACTCCCATTAGCTTGGAGGACTGCATCCATACATCTCTGCACTGACTCAAATACCTTATTAATAAAGTCATCTGGAATGACAAAGAAAGCGTTCCTAAAGGACTATCAAAGTTCATCAAGATTCTTTGGATTCATCTTCAATGCCTCCTCTATCTTACCCCAGACATGCTGAAAAATTTTCACTTATGGGGACTGGGCTGGCCAATCCTGGAGCACTTTGACCTTCTTTGCTTTCAGGAACTTTGATGTGGAGGCTGAAGTATGAGATGGAGTGCTATCCTGCTGAAGAATTTGCCCTCTCCTGTGGTTTGTAATGTAATAGGCCGCACAAATGTCTTGATACCTCAGGCTGTTGAAGTTGCCATCCACTCTGCAGATCTCTCACACGCCCCCATACTGAATGTAACCCCAAATCGTGATTTTTCCTTCACCAAACTGGACTGACTTCTGTAAAAATCTATGCGTCCATGTGAGTTCCAATAGGTCTGCGGTATTTGTGATGATTGGGATGCAGTTCAACAGATTATTCATCGGAAAAATCTACCTTCTGTTACTTTTCCGAAAGATCAACTAGAAGTCAAGTTATTATTTGTTTCTCTTACAACTGGGATCAACAACAAGACTTTTATCAGGTAGTGAAATTAACCTTTAATCTAGCCTTTAATCTTAGCATAATCTAGAACGCTTACCTGTGTACTTGACCAACGTCCGGCCTGTGGAAATTTCCCAGAGTTTGGCAACAGAATCTTTCCCGGTGGACAAAATGTACTTGGAGTTCTTGGAGAAGACGGCCGAACAGACCTCTGCACCCTCATGAGCTTTATCAAAGGTGGTCACGCAGCGGTTGGACACGCCGTCCCAGAGTTTGATGCTGCCATCTTTGCTGCAGGTCACGTAGCTGTTAGCGCTGGGATTGTAACAGACTCCGCAAATGGTGTCTGTGTGCTGATCCAGGGGGTTGCAGGACACGAAACACTGGAAAGTGTTAACATCATATAGGCGAAGAGTTGGATGCTGCGTACCAACCAGTAAGAAATCCCCAGAGGGGTGGAAGGATATGGACCGCAGCATTTCTGCTTCCTTTATGAAACAAAAAGAATCATCATTACATAGAAATCCATGCAAATATTTTCAATGAATGCTTATGAAATTCACAAATAACCTAGATGGTGATTTTACACCAAGTTTATTCTAAAATCTTACCTAGAGGATTGATTTCACGGGATTTGATCATACCTGTACGTGCTTAAAGGCTCTTTTTGCAGAAGGTTTTGAATAATCGAAGAGTTTGAGAGTGTAATCTCGAGATCCAGAGGCCAAGATCTGCTCTGTTGGGTGAAAAGAGAGACAGGTGACCTCGTCCACGTGATCATACAAAGTTCTGATCACAGGGTGGTTCTCCATGTTCTGCTGGGCTGTTTCATTCATCATAACCTACCACAAAAACAGAAACGCATGATTAGACTGTCCAACTGTAATAAACGACATATCCTTACAGCCATAATCAAACTAAAGTAGCAACTAATCAGCAACATTTTCGCATAATAGATTATACAAGGCATAGTTTACTAGAAAACTCACCATTTTACTCACCCTCAAGTTGTTCCAAACCTGTTTGACTTTTTTCTGTCAAGCATAAGATATTTTGATGTGCATATGAATCTGGTAGGTTCTGACATCCATAGTAGAAAAAAATACTATGGAGGTCAATGGCTGACAGTGTTCAGCATTCCTCAAAATATCTTCTGGTGTGTTCAACAAAAGAAACTCAAACTGGTTTGGAACAAGTAAAGGGTGAGTAAAGGATGACAGGTTTTTGGGAGAACTATCCCATTAATTAAGAAAAAATTTGGCTGAAGACTGAAATGTGAATATTCAACTCAAGTGAAGACAATTGAACATGTAATTGCTCATAGTAACATCTAAAATATGCATACAGAAAATAAGATCAGCTCATGAGTAATCAACCAGATAGAAATCACTGCCAAAATCAAAGCACTCACTTCCAGAGGCATGGCACTCTTGGCCAGCATGCGCTCTGTGTCCAGGATCTTGATGGAGGCATCGGCGGAGCCTGTGGCGATGAGCTGCCCATCACGACTGTATGTGGCTACACGACATGGACCCTTATGAGAAGTCACATAGCAGGTCTCGTACTCTGATGCTTCAGGGGACATGGTCTGAACATCTGCATCAAACTCCAGATCGATGCCCACACCAGGGGCCACAGTGTCCGAGCGGCCAATGGCATACTGCACAGCACTGTCATCATTCTCCATTCCTGCCAAATCACAAGAAAGTGCATTTCAGGTGTCTTTGAATAATTTAAGATTTAGTTTTTGCTCTGTCAAAGTAGCATTAGTAATGATATAAATTTACACCCTCTAGACAAAAGACTACTAAGGCTGCATTTACACTGCAGACCTTAATGGTCAAATTCTGACTTTGTGACGATATCAGATTTTTTTGATACAGCATACATCATCATTGCTTGCATATACACAGCAAAGGCACAATGACACGGAGGAAAAAAAAAAAAAAAAAAAAAAGAGCGGGCGCTGACTGACAGCTGACAATAAAAAAGCCCTCTTTTCTCTATTTCTTTATTTAATGTGTTTGCAAGGATTATTATTTTTTTTTTTGGACAGGTTGTTTAACTATAGTTTATTAAAGAAAATTTATCAATGGGCCATATCTGATCTGTGCCACACGGAAGAAAAAAAAACTAGAATTGAATCACTTGAACCATGCAGTGTAAATGCAGCCTAAATAACTAAATGTGAAAGTACTTATAAGCAATTCCATGCAAAGTCAACCTTACTATGAAAAAAACAGGTTCACCAAAATAGTGAAACCTTTTTTTGAAAAGTGAAAGTTTTTTTTGTGTAGGTTTGTATTTTAAAGTACTGTAAAAAAACTCAAATGTCTCTGTCAATGCTTTCAAACTATTATATTTGATGTACCAAAGTCACACAAGTGTTAATTTCACATGTCACATCCATAATGAAGCTTTTTCCTCATAAATGCAAAAATCATTTTTGTTCTATAGTGAGATGACTCTTAGCCTTTTGATTAGCATCATTTGTTTTGGGTTGTGCAGTTTAATTAACAGAATTTCTACAAAATATATTGTATACTGCAAACTTGCAGACTTTTTGGTCACATCCATAACGCATGATTAGTTTTTGCATTTAAAATATAAAAATGCTTACAGATTGATATTTTTCTGATCCCATGACTCTGTAGTTATAATTTTGGAAATATAAACAGATGCTTGAATGTTAACATATACTTCCTCTGCGAATTCTTGTTTTGAGTTTTTACTGCAAGTCACATTCGTAAAGCTGTGAAATTCTGTCAAGAAAACACTGTTCACACAAGGTATTTTCAACTATTTTTCTCGATTGGACCAAAAAAAGTGGACAACACTAAATAGCTGAAAATAGGATCTGAAACATTCTGCAACCTCCAACCACTTCAATTTAACTGATAAATGCATCACTTCTGTAATTGGCTTCAGCTTTTACCAAATCTGCCTGCCGTCTACGGTCAAACACTTTTTAAATGCTACTACATTATTATTACTTCACAATAGATCCTTTTTACATTTCCAGCTTTCTCAGTAGAAGACATCATCAAGTTGGGTAAACTTAGTGCCTGTTTAGTGTAAACAGGAGTGAATGGAAGAGTACAACAAATATTTTTTTACACAATACTATTTGCTGAAATAATAAAAGAAAAAATCCAAAATATTTTGATCTAGACTTTCAGAAAAAAGGGGGAAAAATAGTGTGATACTGATAACAGAAGCAGGAAGAGAGAACAACCTCAAATTTACTGCCCAGTACCATAGATGCTGCATTATAAACACCTTACACAAGCGGTAATTTGTTGTTTTTAATTGAATGCAAAGATGATAAAATACATACAAAACTGCATATAAAGGTTCGTACATTTAAAAAAAAACTAAGATTTAAGATGGTTGAAGATTTAATAAATCTAAGACTAAGTCACTATTTTTTACTTGCAATTGGTCTAAAAATAGATTTATTCAAAATAGTCGCAGATGTGATCACATTACCCCCATCCTGAGAGACATCCTCCATTGGCTGCCCCGATTCATTGGCTACATTTAATCCAGAACCGATGATAAAGTTTTCTGGTCTATAAATCCTCACATATTCTATCTCCTAGATAGTGGTTACATTTTAAAACTCCAGCTAGAAGTTTAAGATCCAGTGATCAAAATCTTTTTGAAGTTCTGCAGTCCAGACTCAAACATAGATGGGACAGAAGCTTTTCTGTATCCCAATCTGCAGCATGAGATTAGTGAGGCACCTTCCTTATACATTTTTCATTCATTTTCTTTTTGGCTTAGTCCCTTTATTAATCAGGGGTCGCCACAGTGGAATGAGCCGCCAACTTATCCAGCATATGTTTTACGCAGCAGATGCCCGTCCAGCTGCAACCCATCACTGGGAAACACCCATACACACTCATTCACTACGGACAATTTAGCTTATTCACCTATAGCGCATGTCTTTGGACTTGTGGAAGAAACCTGAGCACCCAGAAAGAACCCACGCAAACACAGGGAGAACATGCTCCACACAGAAATGTCAACTGACCCAGCGGAGGCTCGAACCAGCGCCTTTCTTGCTGTGAGTTACCTATGTTTACATAGCTTTAAAAAAATCACCTGTTTGATTTGGCCCACTAATATTTTACTGTGTTGACTATTGTTCGGTTTTTGAACCCTTTTCTCTTGCGTTTTATTATTTTGCTCTACATGCAGTTTGATTTCATGTACAGCACTTTAGTCATTCTCGTGGCTACTTTAAAATGTGCTTCATAAATAAATAAACTTGATTTGACACCTACCACCAGACTACAAAGTGTTCAGTGGATCAGTGTGTTAGTCTTGTGGGTGTCTGTTAAGAAATGTATAGCTACAATCCAACAACTTTCCAGCATTTGTTAATCGCTTTAGTTTCATGGTGTAACCATTTAAGTGGTCAAATGCATTCAAACAGCTACAAAAAAGACCACCTAGTCTCTGTCTGCTGAACTAATTCTTCAGAATTACAGGTTGCATTGATGAAGTGCAAAAGTGAGACTGCAAGGACCTCAAAAACAGCACAGACTCTTTATTCACAAAGTATGTTCTTAATTACTGTCTTGATCAAGAAATCTAGTTGAAAATATATTGTAGATGCTATCTTTTTGAAAAAAGTACATTATATTGTATAAAGGTGTACAGATTATCTATGTATATGCATGACGCTATATTGTCCAGTCCACCCTTGTCACACTAAGTCTGATTTGATTCTAATTTAATAACACACACTTTTGTGAAGCTGCTTTGGAAGAATAATTATGGTCAAAAGCCTATGTATAAACTTGAATTGAATATTAAATGTATGGTGCTTTTATTACAACTCTGATAAAATATTCATCTTCAAAAATAAACTTACATTCGTTTAATTTTAAACAATGATGAATGTGGCTCTTTTGATTTTTCTTTTAAAGTATGTACATTTTTATTAATGCATCTGAAGAATTTAATCTATTTTTGCTGAAAACCAGTATGTGTTATTTTTTTCTATAAAATAAAAAACCTTGCAAACCCCCAAACTTACCGCTACTGCTAAAGATCTTCACAGAACTTATTACACCTTGGCGCGTGTCTTTACTGACTGGTACAGTATGGTAAGGGTCGGTACGGGTCTCCTTTATCAGGCTTGCATTTCCACTGCCAAAAGGGTACTATAGGTACCCTTTTGGTGAACATGGTGCATGACAAAGTTTCAGACAACATCATTTTTACTCGAAAAAATGTCTACAGTAGAGCTGTATGGATCGTTCACATATCTTATGAAAAGCACTTCTCAAAGTTAGAACATATAAATACTTGTGTATAAATGTTCATTACTAACTTTTCTAAATACATGCTTTGATTAAAACTGCAAATCAATGATAGGGTGAAATGGCCTACTGTAACATCTGCAATTATATGAAATAAAAAAATGCCACATATACGACACATACAGACCCTTACAGGCTCCGATATGTTACTGATTACAGAAAAAACTACACATAGCATACATTTAGTCCTCATTTAGGTTCAAAAACAACATATAGCCCAGTCAGTGCAAACCTCTCATCTGTATCTTTAATCTTCACCAGCACATGTAACCTCTGAAGTAGTTTGAAAGGTCATGAACAAACTGCCATGTTTAACTTTTATCATGTTTTAGGTTGCAGAAAGAATCATTTGCTGCTCGTTTTTTCCAGCTTCTCCTTTGTTTTTTCTCACTTCACTCTCACTTTGTCCATTTCTGAAAGTCAGAAGCACTTAAATAACCACGAGCATGTTATTAATTAGAGCTCAAGAAGTTTTTTTATTTCAAATATAGACGTGCGGTGAGGTCTCTGAAGAAACTGAAACCGCTCACACTTTTAGACGGGCTCGAAAAACAACAACAGGACATGGCAGATTTTGTTCTTCTTGGCTTTGTGGCCGTTCATCAAGACGACAACAAGGTTTGTTTAAGCTTGGATTGACCATGATTCGTTATTATGTGTATTTATTAGTACGGTGCAATGTCTTGGCTGTGTTTTTAAAAATGGTGGTTCCTTTGTTTTCATTCTCCTGGCTTGTGCACAAGCATCTCTGTAAACCAATAGCATTCAGCTGTGTGTCTAGCTCAGGGGTGTGCAATCTCGGTCCTGGAGGGCCGGTGTCCTGCACAGTTTAGCTCCAACCCTATTCAAACAGACCTCCCTATAGAGTTCAAGTGATCTTGAAGACACTGATTAGTTTGTTCAGGTTTGTTTGACTAGTGTTGGAACAAAACTCTGCAGGGAGACCATGACTTTTACAGACCCTTGTGGGTTTTTCAAAAACTTTTCCAAGCCTGGAAAGTGCATTGTCGAAATTTCATGACTTTGCAGGTTTTTCATGACCGTATGAACCCTGTGCAATATTGAGAGAAATTGATTGTGCTCACGCCTTTACACATTGTAAACTGATCTATATATGTATGTTTATATGCTTTTCATGTAAGGAAATATGTGACCAGTCAACTATTCATTTAAGTTCTGATATGTTATTGTATTTTTTGTTTGTCATTATTTATTATTTGTATTTTTCTTCCTTGAAAAAGAGATATAAAAATAAAGTATTAAAAAAGAATTTGCAAAGAACACTTGTCTGAAATTCTATTTATTAATGAGAAAATCTAAATGTGGGAATATAACACCAACTTTAGCCTAATGGACTAAAAGTGTGAGAAGGTTTATTTGTGCGTGCTGGAGTCTCACCTATCTTGGCGAGCTGCATGAGCTGCTCTGATGGAGAAACCACATTCTGCGGCTTGACTTCACTGATGAGGCTGTTGGCGATGTTGGTGTATCCGTCATACAGCAGTTGACTGATGATCAGCTTGTACAGATGCTGTCTGTCCTTCAGTGTGGGTTTGGGTCGAAACATCTTGACTGCTTGATGCCTGCACTTTAGAGGAGGAAGATAAAACGCCTTGTTAGCAGATAGTTTTGTGTTTTCGAGCTGCCTAACAAGACAACACGCTTGGTGGCGGTTTTAAAATGCTGTTTAAGTATGAAACTTAAGGTAACGTTACATGGATTCAAAACACAGCCATTGTTGTGTACGTTAAATCTTTATAGCTATAAAACAGCTTGTATTACATGCGACGTTTAAAATGTATCCAGTGTCCGCTTTTGCGTTAAGTAAGAATTAAGGTTTGAAGTGAGCAATAAATATTATACAAAGTGAGTATCATTCATTTAAAGTTGCACAAAATCGACGACTTACCACTTCAAGGGATGTGCGCACACGTTCTGTGCGTCTTACGTCAAGACGTACACGTAAACCCGTTAAATTAAAAGTCTCTAAATGTGTCAAAATAAAAGCTCGACTAAAGGTTTTCATTGAATTTTGGTAAATATTCTCTTTGTAACTGACAATATATTAATATAAAAACATAATGCGAATAAAATTTTCATTTTAATATAGCCTACCTGATCTGCAGATATGCTTATCAATTAAGTTGATATACTTTGAATTAACGGACACACGTTAGTGACGGCATTTTGTATCATTAAATGGCAAAGGAGACAGACAGAACTTGTGTGAAAATAAACACATTTTCAAGATTTCTTGACAAACATTTACACTTTTCATATTGTTCTTGTTTATACATCAATTAGTTGATTCCCAAATATTAAAGAAAACGTGAACTTATCACTAATATTATCAAATAGTATTTTTCTGATTTGATGTTAATTTTTATTGACTTTTACTATTTGATTTGTCCTTGATCAAAAATGAGGAAAAAAACAGCCAATTATCTGTTCAAGATGGATATCCCGAACCCAAAAACCTTTTATAAAATGCTTACTTATCCACATATATCATTTTGCTCAAATATTTAGGAAAAATGTAATATATATATTTTTGTTATTATTTTATTTCCTCAAACATACATTAAAAATGCAAACATTCTTGTTCTTATCAACAACTTATAATATTTGTAAGTTTTGAAATTTGTTCACTATTTAAATTGTACTTATTTATGAAATTCTTGGGCAAATATTATGAGCTTTAAAAGTAAAACAAATTGAATGTTGTCTTTTCCTCATCATTTTTATAATCAAAAAATATTTTAAATTATTATTATTACCATTTGGGGCGACATGATGGCTCAGTAGTTAATACTGTCGCCTCACAGTGAGGTCAATTTTCGTTTTTGTGTTTGCATGTTCTTTCAGTGTTGGTGTGGGTTTCCTCTGGGTTCTCCGGTTTCCCTCACAGTCCAAAGACATGCGCTATAGGTAAATTAAATAAACTAAATTGTGTGTATGTGTGGAAATGAGTGTGTATGGATGTTTCCCAGTACTGTGTGGCAGCTGGAAGGGAATCCGCTGAGTAAAACGTATGCTGGAATAATTGGCGGTCTATTCCGCTGTGGCGACCCCTAATAAATAAAGGGACTAAGCTGACGGAAAATGAATGAATTATTACCATTTGAACACCAATAAGGTAGAGAGCAAATCGTCTGTTTAAGCTGGACATCCAGAACACAGAGACCGCAACAATTATATTCCTTCCTCCGAAAACAAACAGCACAAGCATCGTGTTCATTTTTAAATCTCATTTTTTGTCTCTTTAATGTATTTACAAGTTTTACACGTCCTCTGCAGGTCTTCATTACAAGAACACTGAGCAATCCTGACAATGTTCTGACTTGCACTTCACCTTCAATGCATACAGGTATTTGAAGTTGATGTCTGGATTACTTTCATTCTGTTCAGGATGCATATTAATTCTTTATTGTGTTTGTCGTGTTATTTGGGAAAGTTCATTGAGCGAAAAAGTCGAAGCAGAAGAACCAGGGGCGGAAGTTTTCTCCAAACAGCCTGAAACATGGGCAACATTAACAGTCTCCATCCCTTTATGCGTTTTTTTGTTGAACTGGGGAAAAGGGGGATACATTTATACCCTGTTTTAAGGTGAATCCAGGGAGGCTGCTGACACATTAAAACAAAATTAATATTACTGTTATGATACACTGTTTATTCTGTTATTTCTATCAATGTTCTTTTTGCCTGCAAATGTTAAATAGAACTCCATATTTGCAGTCTCTTAAAAAAATAATAAATTAAAGAGTTCAGAACCTATTTTAAGTCTCTTCTTTTAAAAGTAACAAAAGAAAGAAAAGAAAAAAGTCAAACTTTAAAACAAAAATATTTTCTATATATATAATACAAGTATTTAGTGTTCCCTCCATGTCGTAGAGAGTTCCAGCTCAAATAGGCCAGTGGTTCAAAGTTCCCATGTGGCTAGACTTGCAGAGTCTGAATGGATTTTATTATGTGTTTCAGCACGAGGCCTCCGAGCGTCGGCCAGCAGTTCATGTCAATTATCCTCAGATTCTTCCTCGGCTTCACGTAACCAGGTGAAGAAAGCGTTCACAGACTTCAGCGCTACGCCTTTTCCCAGCTGCTCTGCCGGGTCTTTACTCGTCTCCCATTGATAGAAAGCGTCCTCTGAAATGACGTCCTCATCGTAGAGACAATCAAAAAACATCCGGAGTAGGTCTGCGGATAAAAACAAATCAAAAATGACCATCCAAACAAATCCTCCTGTCACCTGTCTTTATTTTTTTATTGGCTACGTACTGGGTGGTTGATCCAGGGCGACAATCAGAGACTGAAGAGCATAAAGTGCTTGCAACTGCCGCTCGGTGTCCGAGTCGAAGTACTTATGTAATATAGGCAGGCGTTTCTGGATGATAGCAGTGTCCACTCGACAGGATGTACTTTCATCTAGAGAAGAGAGAATAAAAAGAGGTGACAGTGACTGGTGTGAGGAAGAGGAGTTGGGTTTTGTTTAATAAAAGGCTCAAAAGCGAGTAGCTTGCTCACCTTTAACTGCTGCTTTACATATAGCAGTCATTAAAGCTCTCAAAAAAGGAGAAGAACTCATCTGAGATTCGTCCAAATTAGCCTGAAAGGAAAAGAAAATTTTAAAGGAACCAATATACTTCACGTCATATCATCTTAGGCACAGTTGGGGCATGCTGAGACCCTGTTTGCACCTGGTATTAAAGTTTGTGTGAACTCAAAATTTACTTTGTTTATTTTGATCGCGCACATTACTGTTATTTAGTCGAACAATTAATCCGTGTGAAGTAATCTACTGATTTTTTTGTTTTGTTTTGATTATCTTTAATCAAATCTGAACCTTTGCTTCAGTGTTTGGATTGGTGCTTCTTCTGTAATGACATCAGTTTTTGGGTTTGGTCACAATATTCCTAACCACGCCTCTCTTACCGTTAGTTTGCTATGAGGAAATGATTACCAAAAAGAATGTCTTGCCCTCAACTCAATATTAAGTTTCAGTTGAAAGTACATCAACATACTGAAATAAAACTCTCCGCAACAATCGTTTCACCAGTTTACACTAGGCAGATTTTTGCAAAACAATGCTGATATTTAAAAGCACCAAAACAAACATGCCTTCAACATGACAACACCCATTTTTTTGATATCTCCACTACTTATTAAGCGTGACGTCACGCGAAGCGGCTTACAGGTCCAAGCGATCTATCAAACTGTAAAGGGAGACCTTACAAATGGTAACAATAAACGTTTACAAAGCGCTGTAATACTTTCGAAAAACACGATCACAATATATATACACCTATGCCTAATATCTGGTGAACAGAATGTGATAAGTTTTTATAAATTGTTAAAATATTGGTGTCTGTGATGCAGTAAGTCCATGATTTTATATAAAATTCACTTTAATGAATGATATGACTAAAAAGTGGTCATAAACGAATGTTTTCTCAATTCAAATGAGTAGCGGCTTGGACACGGAAACAGTATTCCATACCTCATGACTTATCAAGCGGATAGTTTGTAGACTTGCCCCTTATTGCTGATTGTGTTTTAGACACACATTGTGGTCAAAAGTGTTTTTAAAATACTGATAAATGCTAATTTAAGATGCATTTATCCCAATCTTTTAAAATGTTTTGATTTTGTCTACTTTTAAGCACTTCCAGTGGTAGTCAAAAGCGCATTTGTTCAGATTGCTTTTAAAGTGCAGATTCTCATTTAGTTGAATATATTCAAACAGCCTCAATAGTACATCTACTTTCCGCCTACTGCCTTCATTCCTTAATGGATGTGGTTTTGAAGCAGGCTGACCAGGTCGGATTTAAACTTTGCCACTAATAACACTAAAGATGGTTTGAAGGTTAAATTGTAAAAAGCAAATGTTCTCTTACCAGTACTGATTCTAAGTGCAAGGAAGCATAGAGAATAGAGGCTCTTAGAGCAGATACAAAATTTGTCTCGTTTAGTTTCTATTGAAATAATTCTGTGATTTTATAAATACATACCCAAATTCAATTTATGAAAATCACTTAAGTTACAAGGAAATAGTTAAATAAATACCTATAATTGAAATTTAAGTATATGCAATGTATTCAAGTAAGGTCAAGACTTAAGGCCACGGTATAGACTACCTGACAAAAGTCTTGTCGCCAATCCAAGTTTTGGGAACAAGCTATTACACACTGCCCACTAGGCTAATGGTTAATTTTGATAAAAGTATTTAAAAAAGAAATAAGAGACTAAATAGTTGCATTTTAACCTATAGCTTGTAAAATGTGATTTTAAAAAGAAACCGTCATGCAGCAGCCATGAGAAAAAACAGCCTTAAAAGCAAATGTCTGAAATATCTTTATATACTTTGGACTTAAGAATGAAGTCACTAAAGGGGTGCAGACAGAACCAGTGGTTGTTTTGAAGGCAAACATCGATGCCTTGAATCTGATGCAAGTCTATTGGAAAAATGGCAACCAGTGGAAAGTGATGCACAGAGGCGTGACTTGTGCTCTTTTCAGCTTGTTAAAGACCACTCTCATTGTTGCATTCTGGATCAGTTGCAGAGGTTTGATAGTGCTGGCTGGACGGCCTGTCAAGAGAGCATTGCTTCTTCGGTTAATTCCATCTGTTCAGTCTGTTGAGGTCAGACGTTCACAAGTAAAATACATTAAACACTGAAAATCTGCCTTGACCTAGAAACTAATGAGTGATCGTAATTGAAAGCAAAACTCGTAAAAAAATATGTGTAAATCTACTCCTGCTTAAGGTGCTACAAATGTAAATGTGACTTGACGTTGCAAACAGTATTATCAAATGCTTTCTTAAGCTAGACTTTGAATATGCCAATTTTGTTCAGATGGTGCTATGAAAAGGGGCAGGAACAGCATTTTAGGGTGCGTGTCCAGCAAATAGTTTTTTTCCCAAGCATTTTTTTCTGTTCTCAATAAAAGCGATGCATATTGAAACAATGTGTTTTCTAGACCTTTTTCTTGGCTGCTGCATGGAGGGTGCCATTGCGACCAGTGCTTCTGGTAGAATGCTACGAAGTTCCATTTACAGCTTTCACAATTTGTGCTCTGAAAATGAGTTTCAATAGCGTTTTGAGTGGATTACGGAAATACCTGAAACTTAACAGGTTTGTAAGTCATGCAATTTACAAAAATGACCAATATAGTCTGTTACTGATGCTCTGCTGGCTGATGTGCATGTTCATTCTAATCGCGAGCCGTTTATGTTTAATTTAGTGTGTAGTATTTGTGTTTTCTGTCATTTCAAAAAGTCACTTTATTTTCACTTTGTGACATATTAAATCAGTGTGTTTGTGGGACAGTACAGTAGGCTATGTGTGTGTGTCAGGCATTATGGTGAATTACATTTGTTTGGGTTGGTTATGTATTTCAAAGAAAGAAAAAATGTTGACTGAGCAACGACGAGGCTTCATTTAAACAGCAGAAGGTGCCATCTGACAATCAAGGGAAATTGCCTCAGCAGTTGTTTTCCGTCCTATTAGATCACATTTTTATAAATGATTAGTCCACCAGGAGGTGGCGCTGATCGACAACAGAATTATTTTAAAGATGATAAAAGCAGGTAAAATACTGTAGATTAAAACCATCGTTTCAAAGCTCTCTAAATGTGACTGTTTATACGCATCAGCTGCCGATGGGAAGTTCTTAGCATTCTCCTTGCGCAAACACGCAAAGCATGATGGGTAAATCTGCGTTCTAAGAAAAAGGTCTATATGAAACACAGATTGCTCAAAGTTTTGTAAATGCTCTTTGTTTTGATTTTCTAGTGGTCTCACAATAGGAAAACTCACAGTCTGATGCATTTGCATGGTTATGAATAAAAGTCAATGGAAGGAAAGTTTAGTTTGCATCTTTAACTTCTGTTTTCCCTTTAATTTACTGTGCAACTGAGACATATGTGAAGCAGATATTTACAATATATTTTAACATCACAGTGAGCAAGTGTGGACAGCTACAGGAAACATAAATGAACTTCCCTAAATGAACTTCACCTTGAGTATACCAAGACTACAAAACACAAGAAATGTCAATTGTATGAATGGGGAAAAGTGTAGCGGTCAATGTGCTAAATGAAGCCCTGTCTTTTAGTAAAGGAGCCAATCATCGATCGATATAGACTGACGATTCTCCAGGGGAGGGGCTTGGACCAGACGTGTGTTTTTACAACAGTTTCTGCAGTGGTTATGAACCCTCTGGGGCAGGCCCGGATTGGCTAATCGGGAGGACCGGGAGAATTCCCGGTGGGCCGGTCAGTTTTTTGGCCGCGAGGGCCGGTGTCCCTAGCTCCAGAATCTGTTGCTCTCAGCAATCACACTTTTTAAATTTATTTATTTACTTGACCACAGACTTTTTATTCATTATTATACCGCAACTCTTCTCTTTTGATCTATTTTAATGATGATAAAACTCAGTTGTGTCATCATCCGTGAAACAGGTGTTGTGGTCGAGCGGATAGCACGTTAGGTTAAGACGCCGTGGACCCGGGTTCGATCCTCGTTAGAGTAATTTAGTGTTTTCAATTTTATTTATAAGACATATAATACTGTTAGGATTGTTGAACATTTAAAGTTCTAAAGCAGCTGTTTTCTCAAAAAAAAAAAAAAAAAAAGACGTGATAGTGTCATTAGAAACTGATTTGGAAATATTTATTTATTTACTTATTTTAATATAGTCAGTCGTGAACTGAGGTGGGCCGGTCTGAGGCTTGAAACTCCAGAGCTGAAAAGGTGTCCCACTCCGGCCCTGCTCTGGGGTTAATAATATTTCAATGATAATTCAGCGAATACTTGCTTTACACACATGAGAAATATATTCACATAAGGCTTGAAATAGCTTCTAGTTAACTAATCAACTACACTTGAAATGTTCTCTGGTTTTGTAATCTATATGAAACAAATGCAAGTACAATCCGTCCTATCAAACGCACATCCCATGACAGCAACTACTCGAATGCCCACAAACTTGTAAACAAAGAGGCTGCTGTTATTTCAGGAAGAGGTCTGCCATCAAGAACAAGTTGGGAATTATTTCAGAAGATTTGGCAGAAGGATTGGACAAGGCATTATTCAGAGGATTGTGTTGTCTAATATGTGGTTGGTGTTGTGATCTCGTTCCCTTCGACTGTGCATGTGCATTAGCTTGGGCAACCTGAAAAATGCAGATTTAGCTTGATTGGAAAGTTTGGAAATGAAACATAAGAGCCAGTTGATGTTTCATTTTATTGGTGGTTCCAAATGTGAAATTTATTTGTAAGTTTGGCAGTTTTGGAGAAACTTTCAATGCCTGAGCATGAGGCGTTTCAAAGATGGTCGCCCTCCTGAAAACATTACATTAAATTTTAACGTCAGGGTTGGTGATCAGCTTCATCCATATAAGAATCGTTTTTTAGGTTCATTCTCACCTCGATCCAGTCAAAAATCTGTTCATCGCTGGACATGTCCTCTAGCAGGAGCTGCTCCAGTTGTTTAAAGAGCTCCTCAGGACTGAGGCTGGGTTTGGCTGAGGCCGGAGAGACAGGAGAGATGTCCGACACTGTGAACTCTAACTTCTGCAAGAAAAAAAAGAAATTAAGCAATTCTCTAAAATCAACCACACTTCATATCTGTATCTGGGAGGGCTGTGCTCTCACATGTTGTGAGATGAAGGCAGGAAGATGTTCTCCCTCGGGCAGGAAGTCGGCCCAGTTCAGCCCAGACTCTCTCCACAAGTCTCCAACTTTCCTATGGCTCTTTAGCACAAGTAGACACATGTGAATACACAACTACTTTACAGCAAAGCGTTATAGCTGCAGAGGTGTTGTGTATAAAAAAACAAACACAATAATCATTTCTGTCTGAGTCATGCAGGAGCCCCTAAACCACAGACGACAATGAGATAAACAATGCAATGTTCTGAAACACCAAGTTGACAAAAGTTGAGCTTACCATTTGTTTGCATAGTAGGTGCAGTATTTCAGAAAATAAGATGGCAGCTCTTCCCACAGGGAGTAGCGGTTTACTTAACTCACTGCAGAGACAAAACAAATCTCCATTAGATGCTAAACTGAATCACCCTGACAGCTGTAGCCTACAAGGACCTGGAATGACTGCAACTACTGTGCACTTGCCAAACTGTTAAAGCCCCAGGAGTCACACAACCCAACACAATACGGCACACTGGAAGAGATGAGCTGTGTTTTTATTTATTTTATATTAAATTTTGAAGTCCAGCTTTTAGGGAATATCAAGTCTCAAATCACAATATACAACTCCATTGTTGACTTAACATTTTGACGGTACAATCTGCTTCGAATGTAGTCCACACTGTCTTTAGATGAATTTCATCAATAATTTGTAAAACTACTCATTTAAGAATGTTATTGGGGCAGAACAGGACATAAAAATGAAATAAAATATCCTTGTACTGGAGCTTTAGCAGTACACATGCATTTCATAAATTGTCCTCTAAAAGGACATTCCACCTCATAGAACTTTCCTCCAAAGAAGGTAATCGGGTTCTAGAAGTGAAATGTCCTTTCCGTTCTATCACAGATTACACAAAATAACCTCAATGCAGACCTCATAAGTTTAATATTTGATGTCCTCCATACCTGAACAGCTCTCTCATGTTGATTCCTCCCTCTTTCAACAGAGGACTGAGCAGCTCAGCCAGATAAAGCCAAATGAAGGGAATGTCTATGGCCATGTCATCAGCCTGCTCCAACATCTCTGAAAACCTGTAGACCAATGAGACGAAGACAAAGCACATTTTAACATCATAGTATGAAAATACTGATAAAACAGCATGCTAACTATCTGCTTGCTAAATCTGACATGTCACAGTTTCTGGGTCCAAACACTTGGCCAAATGCAAACAGTACTAATGCAGTGCTCAGCTTATATAATTACACCCCTCACAAATCTATCTTTTGAATTCATATTTTAATAGGAAGCTATACAATATTATATTTGTGCATATACTGTACATTAGATTAGCCAGTTCTGAAGACAAATCTAGAGCTTATCTAACAAAATAACTTTTGATAACGGTCGATTAACTAGTACACACAAAAGTATATGTTATAGAAAAATATTAAATACAAATTTAAAAGAGAGGAAAAAAATCAAGAGAAGGAAAGAATTTGAAACATTTAGTTGAAATTTTTTAGTTTGTAATTTTTTTTTTTTTTGCAATATTTTGCTTGAATTTAATTGTATTGTCTGTCAATTTTAAATATGTTTGGCGACTAAGATATTATTTTTTATAAATATATATGTTTAATAAATCTGTTTTGTTTAAATGCACCAAAATACATTGTCTATATTCACTGAGAAATAGAGAAAATATTCATTTTCAAAATGCGGTGTACTCATATATGCTGAGCACTGTACATGCTCAAAGCGTGCTGTAATACTGCAATATCTTTTATAAACTTCTGAAATATTAGTGTCTGGGATGCAGCAAGACCAGAGATTGTAGTGAACACAATATTGTTTTCTAAAATACACACTTTAATTTGGTTGAAGTCAGAATTATTACCCTTCCTGTATATTTGTTCCCCAATTTCTGTTGGTAATAAGATATTATAAATAGTTTTAACAACTTATTTCTAAAAACTGATTTATTTTATCTCTGCCATGATGACAGTAAATAATATTTGACTAGATTTTTTTCAAGATACTAGTAGTTTAAAGTACAATTTAAAGGCTTAACTAGGTTAATTAGGCAAATCATTGTATAGAGATGGTTTGTTTTGTAGACAATCAAAATAAATGTTGCTTAAAAGCGCTAATAATATTGACATTAAAATGGTTAAAAAAATAAAAACTGCTTTTTTCTAGCCGAAATGAAACAATTAAAACTTTCTCCAAAAGAAAAAAAATTATAAGAAATACTGTAAAATGTCAGTGATACCGGTAAATATCCAGAAAAGTTCAGCAACGACTTTACCAGTATATTCAAATATGTGCTGTTCACACAGGCAATTGTGTGACAATTCTTATATTATTAACCAGAAATGAGCTCTAAACAGCTGCGCTTGCATTTGTAATAGTAAAGAGAGTTACTTGTTGATGGATTTACTTTTGTTTTAAAAAACTTTAGCACTCATGTACCCGCTTTTGTCCCAGAGATGGACCAAAATATTACCATCCGAATGCAGAGGCGCTAACCATAGCTGAAAACAGCTTTGTTTACACATTTGACTACATTACAAATGCTGATTATATGAAGGAACACTTTGCATCTCGAGATATACATTTGGGAGTGTCCTGCAGCTTGTGACATACTTCTTAAAACGAAAGACTACCAGTGTTTATGGGTTACTCAAATCTGACTGATCGGGTGCTTCTTCACGTGATTTTATTGATCATCTTTTCCACAGTTTGCACTAAGAAGGAACATAGAAACGTTACTTGACTAACAAGCAGCAGCTAAATGTTTCTGGAGAAAAATTCAAAGGTGTTTACTTTAATAAACAGCACGGATGTAAGTGTGTCTGTTTGGCTGTAGAAGACATCCAACATCAGCACGTTTTAGACGTGAACGTGCTTTTTCCAAAAAATTTTCTGGTATTTTCAAAATGGACCAATTGACAATGGACCAATTGATGTTCCCTTTCCGGACAGTTGCCGGTAATTTTTCAGTAAAGTCTGTATGTGTGAAAGGGGTTAATGTCAACTGTAGTATTTTTATTTTCTACTATAGATGTGAATGGCTTTTGGTTTGCAACATTCTTCCAAATATCTTCTTTTGTGTCCAACAAAAAAAAAGAACGGTGAGTAAAGGTTATTTTTTACCTTAACTACAATAAACTTCAATAAAGCGTGTGCACTCACCCTTTGTAGAGTTGAGAATGGGGTAAGATGCCCTTTTGTATAAGCTGATAGTAGAGCAGTCCCATGTGCTCTCTGGCTTTCTGACTGCGCTCCAGTGTGCTCTCCAGACCCATGCGCACAAACACACACAGCATAGAGGGCTGCTCTATCTCCAGCACACACTGCACTGCCTCCTGCAAGGATGAAAAGCACATTACCACTGCTTAAAGTACAGCACAGTACAGTACAATAGACAATTAATCATACAGGAGATAATACAAGTTACTTTACACACACTGAAGCAAATATTATAATGAAAAGCCCAATGATGGACGACACAAACATAGACAGTATTACAATGAATGATAGGGTTGCTAAACAAGTGTGGAGTAATCGCAGGTGATTCTTTATTTTGTTTTTAGTATGTTTTTTTCTTAAGTTAATTTTATTTCCTACCATAAAAGTCAAACAATGGAAAGTATGTTATTCATGTTAAAGGTTTGGGTTTGGTAAGATTTTTATTTTGCCAGCAGCTAGCTCCCTACAACTATCATATGGTCGCCCACTGAAGCTAAGCAGGGCTGCACCCCATTAGTTCCTGGATGGGAGACTACATGAGAAAGCTATGTTGGCTGCTCGAAGTGTTGTTAGCGAGACCAGCAGGGGGTGCTCAACCTGCGGTCTGTGTGGGTCCCAACACCCCAGTATATTGATGGGGACTCTATACTGCTCAGTGAGCGCCGTCTTTTGGATGAGACGTTAATTCAAGGACCTGACTCTCTTTGGTCGTTAAATATCCCAGGATGTCCTTCGAAAAAGAGTTTGGGTTTAACCCCGGCATCCTGGCCAAATTTGTCCACTGGCCTCTGTCCATCATGGCCTCCTAATCATGCCTATATCATAATTGGATTCATCACTCTGTCTCCTCTCCACCAATCAGCTGGTGTGTGGTCTGGCACAACATGGTTGCTGTTGCATCATCCAGGTGGATGCTGCACACAGGTGGTGGATGAGATTCCCTAAATGTGTAAAGCGATTTGAGTGTCCGGGAAAGCGATATATAAATGTATTTTTAGGAATTATTATTACTATAATATAATTTACCTAAAGTATCTCATGCTTGCCATTAAGGATAGATTTATTTAATCAAAACTACAGCAAAAACAAGATTATTATGGCTCATCTCTTTTCTTTTTAATGAATGAATTTAATAATCATTCTTTTAGTTTCTAACTTAAATTTTTTAAATCACACAATACTTCAGAAATCCATCTAATATGATTCGTTTGTGCTCAAGAAGCATTTATCTTTATTATTAGTATTAAAACAATTGCTCAACTTTACATTTTTGTGGAATTTGTTTTTCCTCTAAGATTAGTTGATGAAGAGTAAGTTCCATCAAACATTTTTTTTAAATATATTTTTTATAAAGTTTATGTATTTAATGTATTTTTCTGATCAATTTAATACATCCTTGCAATAAAAAATGTACGGATTTTAAACAGAAGCATTTAAACAATATTATAACAATCATTTGTTTTTAATTGTCAATGTCGAGCGGCTTTTGTTCTTGTTTATACAGGTCATTGTACCTTGTAGTCATTAATGTGCAGAAATTCATCAATGATAGCTTTGGACTTCCGCTCGATCTCCTCTTCAGACAGGACAGGCTTCTCTGAAACACCGCTGACCAGCAGCGTCTCTGATTTCACTGCAATAAAGCAGAAGCTCAGTATTTACAATATATATTTACAAACGTTAATGCACACTTGGAAAAGTCAGCATCATTTACCCAAACATTCCCTCAACATTTACTCAAACTCAAGTGATCTAAACTTTTATGAATTTTTTTTGAACAACAAAAAAAAAAAAAAGATCTTCAGAAGAATGTTGGGGAGGTGCAACCTACATCCATAGTAGGTACAAAATATACTATGGAATTAAATGGCTGCTTTTTTCCCAACATTCTTCACAGGATATACGCCTGAATCCTAAAGGTAATTAAGACCTCATCGCTACTACAAGTTCCAATCAGTATCAAACCTTTCACCTAATAAACAGTTGTGGTTAAATAAATCAATGTAGCACAACCATGCAACAGAACTCAGATACGCTCGGAAAAAACAAAGCTTAAAGGAATAAATGACGTGGTAGTTTTTAGTGACAGGCTTCAGCCGCTGTTTAAACTCGTCTTTCTCCAACCAGAAGATGCAAACTTACATTTTCCCATTCTGCTGTCTGTTTTGCTCTAAGGCTTCGCTACATGTGGAGAGCGACTTTTTACCTTCCTGCATTTTCGCAAATTACTTGACATCACCCGGACGGAGGAGCTTGGCTGGACGTGCCCCTGCCCGAACCAATCGCGTGGATCGAGCACGCCGTTGTTAATATTAGGAGGAAAATAAATATATTTATGCTTTTTTTTGGAGTCAAACACTGTGGACAACGCTTGAACAAAATTTAAGACCAAGTAAAAAGCGATGAGGACTTTTTAATACCTTTTAAAGGCCTTAATTTTTTCATAATTTATTTATTAACTTTTAATACTTTTCAAGACCCCGCAGACAACCTGCTTCAGTATGTTTTCCATTGTTTTTAACCAAAGAAAGCAACTCAGGCAAGTTGAATTCTGAGAAATAAATTCTCATTTTGGCAGAACTATCGCTTTAAGATGCATTTACATCAATCTGAACACCAGTGGAGGACACTTACAATTTTATCATGTTATCATTTTTATTTTAAACTTGCCCAATTTGACCCCTTTCAGAGGCAGTCAGAAATGCAAGACTCAATTGCTTCATAGTATGAATGCTCAGTGGTGAAAAGCATTTAATGAGCTACGAATGACAATCTATTCTTCGCCCGCCTGCTGACCGATCATGTGGTTGTTATGAGAAACCTTGTGAAAAAATTTACCAAAAAATTTGGCCATGTCACTTCACAATTGAACTAAAACTGCAATTATGAAATCGTAGCCTCCATTCACATGATTTACACTTGCTTGCAATCCATCTAACATGATTTTCTGTTACACAATACTCATGTCAGAAAGTTTTTTTATTTTTAAATTTTCAGAAACTAACGATAAACAAAGATGAACAAATGCAGTTTTAAATGTGTTGTTTAATTTTCTTAATAAACACATTAACTAACATTAAAGGTTATGTACTCTCCCTCAACTGGTTCCAAACCTTTATTAGTTTCTTTCTTCTGTTAAACACAAAAGAAGATATTTTGAAGAAAGCTGGAAACCTGCAACCATTGACTTCCATAGTAGGAAAAACAAATGCATTTTTCAAAATAACTTTGTTTGTGTTTTTAAAAAAGACTTAAAAGGTTTAAAACAAGTAAAAGGGTGAGTAATTGATGACCAAATTTTTTTTTTAAGATTATTTTTTTTTAGGTGAACTGTCCCTTTAACTCAGGGGTGCCCAAACTTTTTCTTATAAAGGGCCAAAAACAAAACTTGATTAAAGGCTGTGGGTCAAAGTCCAACAAACCAAACTGTATTAAATTCAATTTGCCATGAGTAATTTCCGAATTTAAATGCTAATATTAAAAAAATGACTAGCAATGTTACTTTAAAACATATTAATTAATGATGCAGTATCATATTTAATATTTTATAATGGACTTATATTAAAAATATAAACAACCTCATTTAAAACACAATGGAGTTCAAAGCTGAATACACTAGTTGAGCTGCTCAGTGATGTCTTGTGCATTGTCCTCTATCTGACAGTATTTACATTTAAAAAATCAAATACATTTACAACATTTAAACAAAGCATTTAATTTTAGTTGGCTTTTTTGTAGCTTCGCAATTAAACAAAAAACAAAAACAATAGGTTACATTACATTCGAAACGAAAATCTCTGTCAAAGTCATTCGCCCCAACCAGCTCCTCGTCATTCTCCCTCTCTTTTCTAATGGAATGGAGGGCCAAACCTAAGGTTACAATGGGCCAACTTTGGCACCTCTGCCTTAACAAATAGAGCATTACTGTAAAGTATTAGCGATGCATCTCAACACCAAATATTAATGCATCACAACAGACCACTTATGATTAGTTTCCTCTGAAAAAACACGTAAATAACAGGTTAAACCACACTCTTGATAAAATGTTCCTCCTCACCTGACTCTGCGGATCTGCTGTTCTCCATCTCACATTTCTCCTCTGAGATGCTGGCTTTGCGAGATGTGTGGTGTGAGTCTTGTCCTTCTCTCCGTGTTTCCTCTGGGACCATGTTATCTGTTAGCTCCTTAGCGCTGCTACCTCTGCCAAAAGGACCCGGTCGTGACGGCCCCAAACTCACAGGCTTTTCACTGCGCTCGCGACCCATACTGCCTCGACTGGCACACAAGTGAGAAAAAAATAAGTACATTTTTCTTTTAATTCTGAATTTATATGTGTAGCTTAAGTGTGCGGTCAGATGATGTTTACCTTCCCAGCGAGCGTCTGGACTCAGATTCAGAGGTTTGGGCCGGAGTTGAACTGGATTGAGACGTGGATGACTGCAGTGCTGAATAGCGGTTCAGAGTGTTTCCGGCAGAGCGGGTCAACTCTGGAAATGCATGCACACGTGTAATACATAAAGCAATATTTAATTTATAGTGAATGTACAGTCAATTTAAAGGACATCTATTTTACCTCTTTTACAAGATGTTAGATACGCTTTTAGTGTCTCCAGAATGTGTCTGTAGTTTTAGCTCAAAATAACCATCAGATTATTTATAATATACACTTGTATATCATGCTTATTTATCAGCATACTACTGACTATTAATAGCAACCTGTACATATATTCATATATTGTAACATATACACTTGTAATCATGTTCATCTATCCCTGTACATATATTCATATATTGTAACATTTACACTTGTTATCATGTTTATCTATCTGAACACTACTGTTAATTAATATCAACCTGCACATATATTCATATATTGTAAATCTGTTCATAGCTTATCCAACCTGTATATAATGTTCATAGTACATCCATCTGTAAATATCACCATAGTTTTCTATAACTGCACTTTATAACTTATTCCTGTATCCTGCACTTGCTGCTATTGCACTGCTGGTTAGACCTAAACTGCATTTCGTTGCATTGTACTTGTACATGTGTAATGACAATAAAAATGAATCTAATCTAATCTAATCTAATAGCCACCAGAATCTGCCCATTTTAGTGTCTGAGTAAACTGTAGCTGTTTTTGTAGCCTATGGCTTTAAATGCAAATAAGCTGCTAATCCCCACCCACTGTTCCCACATACGTGTCTGCTTCTCATTATGCGTTACGTCAGATAAACAACACAATTACAGAGACAGATCGGATGAAGCTGAAATACAACTTAAGTAAAAAATACCAAGTAAGTTTATTTGATGTATTTGTGGTGGAGTTTATTCAAGCCTTTCTGTAACGATGATTGTCACACAAACATATTAGCCTTTACTGACACCATGTGGCCGTAGTTATTGCAGAGGTTAAGAATTAGATAGCAATTTTACTGTCTTTATCACAAACATGCTCTGTTTTAAAAACGTTTTAAACTTATAAAGCATATAATAATCACAGAGAGTTGTAACAAATATTTGAATCCCAGTTTATTTGCAAAATAATCTTCTGTGGACTTGTGTATAGATGCATTAAACATGGCGCCTGCCTGTCAATCAATTCCACGAGCGGGGAAAACCACACTCTTACATCATGTTGCAGTGGGCCTCAAAATCACTGAGATTTGGGTCCTATTTTAACGTTAGGCAATTTTAAACAAGAGAACACTACACTTTCACACTGCTCTGTCCAAACAGCTTACAAAAGTACATTTTCATCATAAGTGCCCTGATATACAGTACATGAAATTTGGTAGTTAACCCTTGTGTGCTGCTGGAGATGTTTTCATCCACTCAGTGGTGATCTTGAGTCTTAATTTAGCCACAATGTTCTCAGTGTTTCAGCAAGTGGAATGATTTTTGTTGACAAATCCTGTTTTGACACATACTTTGGGAAAAAAACGTTAAAAAAATTCCAAAATGCAACAATACACTCAAATTTACTACTCTTTCATTATGTTAGTGGCTGTTTTTGCCCCATTGACTTCCATTTTACTTTACTTTTACGTTTTTAAAGTACTTTTTACTTCTATTTAAATTTTGATTGGGAAGAGGTCAAATTTGATTGGATTTTTGGGAAGAGGGAAAATCTGTCATCAGTTGCAGTGCAAAAAAAACCTTAGTTTCTGGCTTTTATATGGTATTTAATGTGTGTGCGTGTGTGTGTGTGACACCTTTGCGCACTTATCTTGATAAGACTGTCAAAATCAAAATTAGCAGCTCAGCTCTCAGAAGATGGTAAACATAGTAAGTGTATTTATGCACAGACACACTATAATGTTCTGTTTTACTCCACAGAACTATATATAAAAGGCAAACCTTTTTGCATAGGCCTATCTAAAGGGTAATGCTGCCAAGTGATGATCAATAGTAAAAGTACCTTTTAGCTCTTCCCAACAGGGAAATGCACCAAAATTTAATGCAGGATTGTATGCCGTCATGGCTTTGCAATCAAAAAATGTCATTATAATGAAAGTCAAAGGGGCAAAAACAGCCCCGAACATAATAAAAGGTTAGTCAATTTGAACAGTACACAAGGGTTAAATAAAGTCTTTATATGCTACAGCTACTGGAAACTTGTTGGCTAGAAACTTCCATTCACTTTCATTTCAGCCATAAAATACAGCTGTTCAATGTTGATTTTTGGTTTTATGTATAGTCATTAACACATTTGTTTTGCATAGAAAGTAGTTTGAATTTATTATTCCTAGTAATTTTTCCCATTAGCAAATAAATCAGAAGTTGTAAACAATCACAGGAAGGACATTACTTCCACAATGCAGAATATGGTCAATATTGTGTGTGATTGTTGTTTGTTTCTCACCAGAGTCGCTGGCTTTTGCTCCGCCGCTGCTGCCTTTCACCCAGTTGATCTGAGCTCGCGGACCCAGCTGAATCTTTTCATCGATTTGCGGCTGTTCAGAGATCACAAAGAGTATGAAAAATCATTATCATCTCTTAGCTACCACATTTTCTAGACTAGCTGTCACACTTGACAACAATTCTCACAGTTAAGACACACAAACTGGAGTGTAAGTTATGTTTTACATTCTTTTAAGTTATGTTTTACATTAATTCAAAGATTATGTAAAGTCGAGTACTACTAGTTGCAAATAAAACAAATTAGATAATGTATTTTGGAATACTCTGGAATGCTAAAACATTTTAATGATGGTTGAAATCAAATGTGGAGTCAATCTCATCTTGCCATCCTGTGCTGAACATAACAATTAAGATAAAAATCAGCAGATGGCAGTGTAATTCCAATTATTTTTGTGCTGACAAATCAGATTAAATCCACTGGTTCAGATAGAAAATGACAAGTTTTTTGTGTGAAATATGACATATTTGTGCAGTGGCCTACAGTATATATCTTTTCACCTTGGAGATCTTTGGGATCTTTGTAGGGTCGATAGTCCTGCTGTTTTTGGTAGTAGGCACAGTGTTCCAAGTCTCCTCTCTCATTGAACGCTGTTCTCTCTGATCTGCAATTACAGTCCCAGGAACAGTGTGTTACACAAATCACCTCACAACAAATCAACACTGGCCAATATTAACAGCTTAACGCAGAATCAGAAATACGCTCTGGGTTGTGTTATTATTAGAGTTTAAATGGGCCTGGGGGCCTACGTGGTCATAGCACAATTCTATAAACATGTATTGTTTATGCTGTATATATGTATATATATATATATATATATATATATATATATATATATATATATATATATATATATATATATATATATATATATATATATATATATATATATATATATAAAATTACTGAAATACAGAACTGAATATCTCGATTCCCAGCACATTTCCCTCATTTGCATTTTAAGGTATAATACATCCAAGAAATTAACACTTTCCTCAGTTTACTTCCCCTCGGGTGGTTCTAAACCTTTATGAATTTCTTTCTTCTTTTGACAACGAAACAAGATACTCTGTAGACTTTTAGAAACCAGCAGCCACTAACATCAATATTAGAAATTAAAAATACTATGGAAGTCAATAGCTGTTTTAGCTAATGCTATTAGCTGTTGTTACATGTCCTCAAATATATATATTTTTGGTGTACAACAGAAAGAATTTCTCAAACCTGGAGGCCTACATAAATGATATAATCATGGACCACAAGAATCTTTCCTTCTTGAAACATAAAAACATATAAATTTCAGGTTTTATTACAATACTTATAAGAGGTTTGTATAGATAACAACATCACTGGATGTCTCATGAAATTTGTTTTGTATAAATTGCTATAATAATAATTCTTTAAATATATATTTATATATAATATTTTAATATACCACTCCTAGTTTTGAATAATAATAATAGTAATAAAATAATACAAATTTTATAATAAATCTGCATTTCATAACAAATGTTCAACTTCTTGCCTTTAATAGCGAACTTAAAATTCATTATTTTATTCATTTTTATTTAATCATATTATTATTTAGTGACTTATTCACAAGCTCTCATACATTGAGGAATTATTCCACTTAATTAATCAGAAATATTTTTAAACTACCATTGTGTGAAAAAGACCTAACACCACAATTAACCGTGGTTAACCAATAAATGTTTTGTAAAGTGCTTTGAAATGTGATGTTCTTATTCGATGTTTGACATAATCTCAACTGTAAAATGGGTGAGACAGAGTAGCTCCTTTAAAAAATCAGCCAACAGCATTTCCTTTTATTTTTTCAGCTCTTCCAGTGAGAATTGTTGAGATCAAATGAAAATTAAAATAAAACGTGTCTTAGAGGAGGCCGGGCATGTCAGATACTAGAGAGCATTTGATTTGTCAAGATTTGATGAGAAACTTACATAGGAGGTGATGTGGGAAAAAACATTGAATGAATGTTTCAATCAGTTTTATATTTTCTAAATGCAAATTTTGTCACCATTTTGAAGCACACTAACTAACTGATATCCTTCAAAACATTTTTTTTTATTTAAGATTTCACAGAACCTTTAAATCAGTCCCCTCAAAAAACAAGCTAATTGCCATAGCTATCTGCTTTTGATTTTCATGGCTTATCTCAGGGTACTGGATTTGTCCTCTGGGTGGTGCTGTAATGGTGGATCTTACCTGGCCTCCTCTTCATGTCTTTAGACAAAAGCTGCTGGTGGACTTTCCTCTGCTCCTCCTGCTCCTCCAGCTTGGCCTCTTTATGGATCTGCTCGATGGTTTTAGGGCCTTGGTCAGCTCTCCGAGAAACCCAGTTATGCTGCACAGCATTCAGAAACAGAGAATTCAATTCAATTCAATCAATATGTGTTTTAATGTGAACAAGTGATTTTCATATTATTTAGTGGTAAAGCTCTAGCCTTCCACATTCATTTGGTAGACAGATTTGTGAAATTCTGTTTTTACTCTGTTTTCTGCTTGTGGCTTAAACATAAACAGGGTTAACCAGTTTTCTATCAGTGTCAATTTGGAAAATAATTAAATTCGACTCCAAATTATGTAGAACTACTAAAGCACTTTTTAAAAAAAAAAAGCTGACTAAACCGGCTTCCATTTTTTTTTTTAGGAGAAAAAAGTCTGTATAATCGCTTCCTCTGTTTTTTTGTCTCTTCGCTCTCACACATTTTGAACACTCGAAAAGATAAAAAGTGAAATCTGAGGAATGCGGGAGAGAGACCGAACTAAAGTATGCTGCAGTTAAACAGATGTGAATATGAGTTCATGGTTGAAAGTTATGGCCTTGTGAACACTGTATTTAAACACTACGTGTGAACCAATCCTTCAGACTTCATTATTCTGACGTATTTCCTAATAAAAAACACTGAATAGAGGGGACGGTTTTATTTTTAGGGCTCCTTTTAGCCATCGCTCTCTTCCAACAAACTAACAGTTGGAGAGGAGTTGAGTATATTTTGGCCAATATTCAGAATATTCAGTCTATGCCATCAAATATACGTCAGAGAATAAATTCCATTTCAGACCTGAAGTTCATTTAAAACATTTTTTTTAAAGATTACCAAGGCAAATGATTTTCCTTTGTGTCTTAACGTAAACAGATTAATTGTTCAGTTCAACGATAACAATGTGTACGAAGTAAAAAAAAAAGAATTGTCCTTGAGCTGCTATAGAAATGTATTATAATTAGTTTTTTTCTGAAGACTTTAGGTTAAGTGTTTTTATTTCCTTGCCAACTTTATTTACTGCGACCAATACAAAATTTTTATACAACAATTATAATAATGCACAATGCAAAAAATGCATTTAGAAACGGTTGAGTTCCCCCTCCCCTTCCTCACAGTGGTTTGGCCCACTGCCTACTTTCTTAGGGCCTACTCACACTATGCCATCCGTACCGTGCCCAGGCCCGTTTCCCGGATCGTTTGAGAAGTGTGAGTGCGCTGAATCGGGCTCAAGCACGGTTCACTTGGCCGGCCCTGGCCCGGTTGGAAGAGGTGTGCCTGAGCGCGGTACACTTGGGCTTTGGCGCGGTACGCTTGTGTGTGAGCGCGAAACGCGCCAAAGCCCGAAACCGAAAGCGAGACGTGACTTTTAAGGGACTGTTTGATATGGATTTATTAATCATTCTTACTGTTCAGTGATCGCAAACTGCCGTAGTTTATTAAAGACGCAAACTCCTCACAGCACGCCAGCTGCGCGCCTTCAGCAGATCTCCTCATTCCTGCAGCACGAGAGCTTTGATTGTTTATGAGCGCCAAAAGTGGCGGATCTGTTCGGTAAAATATCTGACTGTGTGTCCCCGCATCCCTAAGGACTGTTTGGCGAAATATTTGACTGCATGTCACTGCATAACAAACGACTGAAAGGATATAACTAGAGAAATCTCCACTGTGCTGCTAAATGAGAGCGTATGGCAAGCCGTTTTAACATTTAAACCTTGTTCTGACTATCCATAAATATATTTAGAGATATAATTATATATTTTGACAAGTCATTGTTATAATTCGACTTGTCAGAATGACAATTAGAGATATCTGCAATTACAATTGTACTAGTACGAAATCAGATTGGAGATATCTGCAAATATATTATGACTAGTCATATTCCTCCATTGACTTCCATTGAAAAATATTTGCAGATATCTCTGAGTTTTGACTCGTCAAAAATCCAATTCAAGATATCTACAACTGTAATTCGACTATTAGTAAATTAATTAGAGATATCTTCAAATATATTTGTAAATATCTCTAAATATTACGAATTAAAGACATCTGTATGACTAGTAAAAACTCAGTTAGAGATATCTCTAATTACAATTGTGACGAGTCAAAACTCATTTAGAGATATCTGCAAATATTTTTGAATAATTGTTATTCTGACTAGTCGAATTATAATTATGACTAGTCAAAATATAATTAGAGATATCTCTAAATATATTTATGGAGTCAGAACAAAGATTTAAATGCTAAAAAGGCTTGCCATAGAGAGCGCTTCTGAACAGCGCAGCAGCGATGACGTAAGCGTGCCGTGGCCCGGTATGGTGTGAGCGCGGGCCGTCGGGGGAGACGGGAGGGGGGACAAGCGTGCTTTGGCCCGGTTCGAGGCAACTGTACCTAGTGTGAGTACGGCCTTAGTTCATCTCACCTTCTATACACACACAAACTCGAGTCAGGTGTGTGGCTGTTGAACTCCAGTAAGAAGGATATTTTATTCACTTTTAATAAAGTGACTCTCTTTAATGTAGTTTATGCAGACTCATTCATAATTTTGTTGCGGCAAAATTGCTGAATACTGATGCAATATTCCACGAATCTGCTATATTAATGATTAAAATATTACTTATCTAGTTAACGTTAGCTTGCTTACAATAGCTTTTTTTATAGTGCACTGCAACTAACACATCAAAGCTATTTCTCATGCACTGTTTTATTCGCGACGACTTGGCATAATGTTAACCTAACATTAACAGTCACAATTAGCGTATTGTTTAGCTGTGCATTTACTAAATAATCACTGTGCAACATACAAACTGTATTTTTTGTATAGTCAATTTCTATTCTGTTGTAAAGTGTCTTAATTACCGTAGACACTTCAGGACATATATAAGTAGGCTACATTTATATATGTAAAATTTGACTGTATTATTTGTGTCCCATCCAAAAATTGCTCATGAGAACATATTTATTATCCCCTACTGTAAAATTTAATTTACGCTCATGCTCATAATAGCCAGGTACTTAAACTAGAGTCTTACCCTTAATTTTATATATACTTATGATTGTAATAAAAAATAAATGTTTGGTCCCGCTTCACATTAAGTGGCCTTAAATACTATGTTCTTACTTCAAAAAATAAGTACAATGTGCTTATTATGTTCACAAACAGTAGTAATGCACAACACTTCTGGTGCTCTTGAAGTGGCATATGGGTAAGCTAAGTGAGAAATCTGGTGGTATAGATAGTTTAACATTGGGTTAAGATAAGGAATGGGTCAACAGTGTAATCATAAAAGTATTACAAAAAAATTACAGATGTAATTTACAATCAGATCATTTTTTTAAAAAACTAGTACAATGTAAAAACAAAAGTGCATTTTACTGGAAGATTAATTTTCATGTAAGTACATAGAAATGAAGGTCACTTCATTTTAATTTTTACAAATGTAATATATTTGCAATAAAGCAGCTGAATAATCATCTCACATGATCTTTCACAAATCCTAATGTTTTGATAACAAATTTTCAAAAACAGATGGACAGTACTCAGTCATTATAATAACAAAAAGCAAACCCCAAGGGTTAACAGTTCATAAGCCAGTATAGATTAAGATGTGTTTCATTAAAACAAAACCAATACAAATTCAAACCCACTACACAGATGTTCTTGCTTCTTTCTCTATCAAAACCAGGCTTTTATAAACATCTTTCTCAACACACACATATGCGCACGCGCACACTTGCACACACACACATGCACAAACAAACACAATCCCAATCCCCCATGGCACTCACCAGTCTCAGATCTATCACATCCTGCAGCATGAACCGTATCCGAGACGAGGTCTTGCGCTCTTTGACAATTTTCTCCATCTGGTTGAAGTACTGGTCCATTCGGGGCTATTCAAGGACACAGAGCAGACAGCAATAAACAACACATCAGATCAATATCAAAGACTGAGTTCATGTGCTTGTGTATGCTTGTCAATTGCAACTTGCTTCTTTTAAAAAACGATTGATTAAAAAAAAAGTTGTTTTTATTTCATTATGGCAATGATGTGTGATCCCACAGAACAGATCTGTAGCCATCCATTAAAAAGTACACTAGTGTTGTCAGGATAAACAGCTTTAAAGTACAAATGAAATAAAAACTAACCATATGATTTTGTTGGCTCACATTGCAAGTTTTGTGGGGCACAATTCATCTGTGCATGTCATTAAGAAAAAAAAATGTACGCCCTTCGAATCTTTAATTGTAATCTAAAAATGCACTTCCTGTTTTTTTTAGTCAAATTGTCAGATCATGTTTATCTTAAGAAATGGCCATGAATAACATATTCACATTGCTCAAGCTGTCAGTTTTGACAACAAACAGAAATGGTGAGCAGGAGGTGTCTGTTAGGTTGTAATAACACTTCTAAAACCCTTTTCTGATCTTTCTAAATGAAAAGCCTACCTTATTATATCCAATCAGCTCACAGTAGAAAAAGTGAGCTGATTGGATATAATAAGGTAGGTTGCAGCTTCTGGTTCACACAGACTTTAAAGTAAACCACAGTATATTTGTTGACAGTTAAGCCTGGTTTATACTTCTGCATCGAGTGATATCTGCATCGGCGTAACCCACGGCACATACCTTGCACGTTGCCGTGCATTTTTACTTCTGCGCGCTGTTAGTGTTGCTTTGCATTAACACTTCAACAAGTGTACAAGTGGCTGAAACTAGCTCATTCAGAGGCCTGAACTGGTGGACATGCAACAACTTTAATCATAAGACAAACACAAAACAACAGTCTCCATCTGGAGAACATTCGCTTGTAAACACTCGCTTCATCGGGCTCACGTGGCTCTCGGTCCCGCCCACACTCGTCAGCGCTATCAAGCTGACCAATCACAGTGCTTGCTCTATGCATCATTGTAGTTACATTTTTTGAGGTGCGCATCAGCGACTGCCACGGCAAGGGCTACGCGTCCACACGCAGGCTGCGCTAGAGCATACGTATGCGCTTGACGCAGAAGTATAAATCAGCCTTAAGTATTGTCATTTCAAATTGTCATTATAATTAAAACCATGATTATCACGGTACTGATAACTCACAGTAAATCCTGTAAGGGCAAAATCACATCAAATATGCTTTTTGCAATGAGAGGCGCCTTTTTTGAATAATTTACTAACAGCCATGAGTGTTTTGCACATTACATCTGTTGCATCTTTTTCATTCTCCAATCAAATGAAAGCAGAGGCGAGGTTTATGTTGAGGTGACAGCAGTGTTTGTGTTGTCAAGATGACTACGGAGACTTCTGAAGATGGAGGAGAGACTAGTGATTGCTGTTTTGAGTGATCTGGAGCTGTACGACTCAAAAAGCTTGAATATCATAATATCATTAAATATTTAAATTATAACAATATCAACAGCAATACTCTCACACAATACGCAGCTGATTTAGTTGTTGCCTACCAAGATAAAAAGCGCAACAAAAAGGCAATGTGGTGCGCCTCATGTGTTTGGAACGAAATATCGCGTTCAGTGTGATCGGCCCCTAACACTGCAATTAGCTAATCTCAAAAGGCTGCAATCTAAATGCTTATTTAAATAGACATTATAAATATATATTTGAATACAAGCATGTTGTTATCTGATCATTCAAAGTGTGTTCTGCATATTTTAAGAAAACTGAGCTGAAGCTGAAATTTATATTACAAATCAAATAGCAAAATCAGTTTGAAAAATCGCAATTAGATAATTATGTCAAAATCACTTTTTGGCCTTTAATAAGCAGGTGTATCCACAGTTGTGTAAAAACAACATATACATGTATCCCTGTGAGGTAGTTTTCAAAGTGCAAGTTTAGCAAACAAGTCAAATGTAAATGTAAAATAAGACAAAATCTAAATGTACCTACAATATAAAATACACACACACACACACACACACACACACACACACACACACACACACACACACACACACACACACACACACACACAAACAAAATACAAACAAACAAATCGAAAATGTAGAGATCCATGCTTATGTTGTTTATTACAAAATTGCATAAGGCTGCAAGGATGCATTTGATCTGTAGTTAGTTCATTCTCATATACAATAATTGAGGAAATACCCCAACTGTATGTGTGGGACATTTACATTTTCAGGCCATTTTAACAAAACCATAATTATGTCGATAATGGTGATACTTTTGTTCACTATAACTGTGTTATGACATTTTCAGATCAATACATCTCTAAAGGACATAGGTACCACTGACACACTGACATCACTGTAAATCTAAAAGCGTTTTAAGGTACAGAACTGCACTACATCATCAAGGTCAATAAACGCACAACCTATCCTCCCACCTGCCTCCCTGCGAGCTGACAAAATGCCTGTTTCTGCCACAAGGTCAGCGATACAGAAAGAATGGATACAGAAAACATTCACCCCTCTTGCCCAACACTTGGCTGTAGGGTTTACAAAGGTCTGCTGGCCCCAGCTGGAACACATTTACCCTGCGTGTGTATACAGCATTCTGAATATATTCATCTTCACGCCTGATTATTCCTCATTCTTTCGCTTTACATCAGAGACTTTTTTTTTTTTTTCAAATTAGAGCTACAAGGCATTTTAATTATTTCAAATGACAAAAGTATTTTGCAGTCAGATTAAAAGATAAAAACCTCACGATTAAACAGTCATGCCGTAATAATAAGGAGCTACGCTGTGAAACTTGGTGAAGAAAATAAAAGTTTTTCTAGGTAAAACTGAATGCTGTAAAACACAGACTGACACAAGGGCTGCCGACTTGTAGTCTTGCTGCTTTATCATGACTGCATTTTCAGAAGGGAAAATAAGTATTGAATACGTCACTATTTTCTCAGAAAACATATTTCAAAAGGTTCTGTTGACAGTACATTTTTACCGTATGTTGATAAGGACCAAATAAATGTATATATGCAAAGAAAGCAAATCTAAATTGTTTACAAATTAAGTTATGTGTAATAAAATGAAACGACACATGAAAAAAGTATTGAACACATGAAGAAAGGGAGGAGTAGAAAGGCAGTGAAAGCCCAGACAGCAGCTACATTCTCTCAGTAGTTATTCAGCAACCCTCCGCCCTTCATTATTGTAAATAAATATTCGCTACTTCAGTCCAACATCTACATTTCCAGGATGATGAAAATGAAAACAGGGAGGATATTTCAGCAAGACAAAGATCCAAAACACTGCAAAGGAAACTCTCAAATGCTTTCAGAGAAAGAAAATCTAGCTGTAGAATGGCCTAGCCAATCACCTGACTTAATTCCAATAGAAAATAATAAAGATCAGATCTGACAGATGAGACCCACAGAACCATCAATATTTTTACACTCCGTTGAAGTCTGTCAAAAAACATTTCAGTAGTTCAGTACTTTCTCCTTGTATCATTTCGCTGTTTTTACAGATAACAAATTTTCAAGATATTTTTGTTTTCTTTTATTTTTATGTTTGTACTATTTGAGTTTTTACCAAAATCTGGTTCAATTCCATGTTAGCAGGTCCTTTAGAAATATTATTCCCAGGAAAACAGATCACAGAATGATTATCTCAATGTAGATATCCAATAAAATCAATTTCGACTTTGCCTTCTAAGTGAGCACATTATTTTTGTTTATCTTTTGTTATTCAATGAAGTAAACATCAGGATAAAGGAGTCTTTAAACCAGAAATATCTGATCATCATTCACATTGCTGTTTATATTACACTTGCATCACCAAGTCAATGACTGGCGCATTTGTATTACATTCCAGAAAGCTCCGTTATCAGCACCATGATAGAAAATGAAACCATATCTGTGGCGACTGGCCCGGATTTGCATGGAATGGAATGGTTAAAGGTCCCATGAAATTAAAATATATATTTTTAAAATGTTAGTATCTGTATCTGTAAAGCAGAGCTGTGATGAAAACTAAACGCTATTGGCTGTTTTTATTGTAAAGAAAAGGAGCTGCTATATGTCCCATCCTGTAATCATCTTTCATTTGCCATTGTTAAACATTGAATAAAAAAAATTCACATTTCAAAGCACTTTACTAGAGCATTGGGCCCTATAGTAGGTAAGCAGCTTCTGTGTAGTAAATGCTGCTCCATCTGAAATAATGTGCTTTTTAAATTAGCAACATGAACATGAAAATTGCCTTGGATTAACCTCCTAGCCCTATTTTTAAAATAACATTTTGTATCTTACTTAATAAACAAAAAAGAAATTGGTTTGTGTCTTTATGCTACCATACTCAAAATATACAAAATCACTAACACACCACCAATATCCAACAAAACTGACCTACTGGACAACAATGTCAGCAGTCACAAAAACAACAAAGCTGCCCATCTAAACACCAACAGAGCTGCAGAAATCCCTTTGGACTAAAAGGTCTCGGTTTGAACTGTTTTCCTCCAGAACAGTTTTTCTGTCCCTCCTCTTTGAGTATGACAGTTAACACCTTCCAGCATGAGCTTAAGTGGCCTACTGTGTGCTGCCTTTCCAGAACACTGAACTGATTTATTAGTAGCCTGTTTGAACAAAACAAACAGCAGAGGCGTGCTGAAGTAATGCCAAGTGATTATGCGCTTAGTTAAGAATTGATCTAAAAATTCATCTTTGGCTGTCCTTTTATGCTAAATAAAGCTCCAATGGTTATGTAGTGTATTCTTGGTCTCAGACAGCACACCCACAGGCCGCCTACAGGCAGCTCACGGACCGTCTGATGGATATTGCACATGACATTTTCAAATACTTTCTAAAAAATGGAAAACCCTTTTCTGATTGGCTAAAGATATGCAATTTACATTGGGGAAACATGTTTTGTTCTGTATGCCAGAAAACAAATGTGTTTACATGCTCCCACGCTCAAGGTGAAACAAATTTCACAATTTGGCAATATTTTCAATGTTCTGGCAATAAACGTTTGAAAGATTTTCAAGACTTTTCTATGAGGAACTTAAAAGCACATCTGCACAGGATTTCAGATTTACCTATTGCTAAACATCCTGTACAAATCTGTGTTTGGTCCCTTCACATGGAATGTACGGTCTGAAATGAATGTGTTTAGCCTCTTTACATGTCT
The DNA here is from genome assembly GCF_052040795.2 of Danio rerio. NCBI lineage: Eukaryota > Metazoa > Chordata > Actinopteri > Cypriniformes > Danionidae > Danio > Danio rerio. Next base: position 30,460,607 of record NC_141031.1, read on the forward strand.
GTGTGGTCTGAAATAAAAGTTTAGTCACTTTACATGTCAATATGACCAATTGAATCTGTCCTAAATTAAGAATAAATGTATTAATGGTCTGAAATTAAGACAACAAATAACTTTTAAGCCATTTTTGTGAATATTTCTTGTCAATATTTCAATCTCCATTCAGCAACAAACTGTGAATGTGCATAGTTTAGTTTTACAGGTTTTTGTAAGCTATTGTTTAAAAAATTGATGTCAGACCATTTTTTGAATTAAACCTTTAATCTTTATTTAGGAATAATTAAATTGATCTTCAATGACATAAAAAAGACGCTTAAAATAAAATGAATTGTAAAAAATAAAAAATAAAAAATAAATCACTAATACTAACAATACTAAGAAATATTTCTTTACCACCAAATCAGCCACATCAGATTCAATTCTGACACTGAAGACTGAAACAATGCAGAAAATTCTGCTTTGACATTACAGAACAAAATAACTTAAGGCTGATCAATGTCTCATGCCTCATTCAGACATGAATGGGTGGCCTGGGTGGTGACCTGCTGCAAACCGGTCTGTGTAGGTATACACAGCACAAATAAAACCGGCCTCTGAGCGAGTTGAGAGAGGACCACATGAGCTCTTTTGGTGCTCCTATTGATTGTCGCTTAAGAAAGTCGCTCTTCATTTGCATAAAGTTAAAGGATTCTCAACTTTGTTGCATCGCTTGACACACCCACCTAGAGGTCTGGTTGACCAGGTCGCCAGAAGTTGATCGCTCTCCGTTAAAATGAACTGTCACTTGTCGATTTGCCGATGTGAGTCGCTTGTAGTGTGAATAATATACTTCTGTGTCAAGTGCACATGTATGGTCTGGCTTAGTCTTTGCGCTGTCACATAGCCCTAGCTGTGGCTGACGCTGACAATGTTGCTGATGCGCACCTCTCGATAAATGTAAACACACGTTGCAACGACGCATAGAGTCTGTGATTGGTCAGTTTGGTAGCTGTGTGGGCATGCGGTGGTTCCTGCCTCTGAATGAGTAAGTTTGAGCTACTTGTACAATAAGGTAGTGTTCAGCAAAAACAAAACACATGCAAAGAAACACGTCAAAGAAAAACATAAAAACCTACTGCCAGCTAGCATTTCGGAAGTGTTATTGTAGAGCAACACAAACAGCATGCAGAAGTATAAATGCACAACTACATGCAAGGCAGGAGTCACATCGATCACTCGATGCAGAAGTATAAATCATCCCTTAAAGTATATTAAAATGCAAAACATATATTTTTAATTTAAATAATATTTAAACATAATACAGTTGTTTTGATCAAATAAATGCAGCCTTTCTGCACACAAGATTTTTCCAAAAACACCTTAAAATCATCTCAACTTTAATGAACGAATGACAGCATATGTACTGCAACATGGAGATGTGGACAAAAAAAATCCTTTATCTTCTAGATAATCTACTAAATTACCCACAACCCTTTGCATGTTAGAAAAGTAAATATCTTTGAAGACAGTACTATCACTCTTTGAATTTGGCATAAAACCATATATTATAAATAAAACAAAAAAGTAACTCTCAAAATAACAGATTTAATAATGATTGGTGCATGACAAATTTCAATTTCAGACCCTCCTTTTCAACTGGATGGTAGCTTTCAGTTTAAGAAGCCAGCTCTTGACCTGATTGCGAAGATAATCATACTTTTCTTTTTTTTTTTTACTGTAATAAGCTTTTACTATCAATCATGGTCATATAAGATGACTTGAATAAAAAGCAAGATATTCAACCTTGGACACAGCTTAAACCTTTCAAATTTTCACCGTTCCAAGAATTTTCACCATGGATGTTTTGAAATTCATAACAACACTGCTACATAATGTATAATAGAAAACTGCTGCATGAGTTACCTTGGCCTTCTCGAAGTCCAGGTCTTTGCCGATGGTGGTGAGGAGTCTGCAGAGGCACTCTAAGCTCTCATCATCGTGGTTTTTGAGCAGTTTCACCACGCAGTCATGCATGATGGGCTCTGTCAACATCTTGAGCTTGAACAGCTCGCCGATGAATTTGATATTTCCAGTGGAGCGACGTCTGGCCTTGTCCTTCGCCTCTTCCAGCTCCTCCTGCAGTCTTTCCTTTTCTGTGGGCTACAAGAGAACCAGGTTTCCAGATAAATACAATCGTGCTTTCAGAGTTCAGAAATGTTTTTTTTTTCTTTCTTTTTTTTAAGAATAATGTAAACAAAAACTAATTCTGCCATTATTTAGTCTCAATGTATACAATGTAATACATTGTAAACATTTAAAACTGAGTCTGAAGTACTAAAACTACTACTGAATTACCTAGTTAAACTGACACAAAAAAATTAAACAGAAAACAAACTATCAAATGCAAATAAACTGTAAAAATGTCAACACACACAGTCCAAAGACATGCGGTATAAGTGAATTGAATAAACTAAATTGGCTGTTGTGCATGAGCGCTTAAGTGAATGCGAGAACGTATGGATGTTTCCTAGTACTGGGTAGTAGCTAAAAGAAAAAATATATGACGGAATAGTTGGCAGTTCATTTCACTGTGGCAACCCCTGATAAATAAGGGACTAAGCCAAAGGAAAATGAATGATGTTTTGGGCAAACATCCTACTAAATACACCTGGGCTAGTGAATACAGTACATTAATATGCATTACAGATGAACAACAAAGTCAAGCAAGTCTAAATCAATTTTGAATAATCTTGATGAATGAATTACTGATGTGGCAGAGTCAATCTCCTTTTGTTTTCTCTCCAGGACAACGTCATCTACTTTGTCCCTCTCGAATTCCTTTTGACATCGATTCAACAGGAGCTTCCGGAAGTTCACCGTTGTATTAGGTTTGTCTGCTGTGGGCACTTTGAGCTGCGATTAGATTAAAAGAGAAAGAAATGGGCATGACATTACATTGCATTGTTTATTGAAAGACACTGAAGGTGAATCACAGTAATCATCATACTTGTTACAATAAGAATATCAAGCATAATTTGTATTACAAGTTTCCATACATATTGTGTTCACATATGCAAACGAGGCACTGCTGAATAAAAAATGTGCTATTTTGCTTACATTTCATACACAAATATATGAATTAATACTGGTTTAAAGTTTTTCATTTTTGTTATTATCATTACTATTACTAGTTGCAATTACTAATTGTTACTATTACTATTATTTTGACAAATAAAAAAAAAGGTTTCCTACAGAAGGGACTTGGGTATCTTTTAGTAAAAAAAAGGCAGAAAAAAAAAACAATCTCAACATTTTTGTCAAATTAAATGTTGCATTGTGTATAAATGTACAAATTATATATAAACAAATCCCTCTGTAAAAACCTTTTAGTCTAAAGATAAGAATTAATTACTGCTGAAGTGGAGATTTATGGCTCAGCAAATAAGAAAAGAAAAAACTCATTTTGAGAAAACTGCCTTAAAAAATGTTTTGTAATTGAAATCTTCAGAAACAAATCAATGAAATACAATAAAACAAACATTAAGTGTATTTTCCCTCCTTTTAGAATGTGAAAGCACTTCATAAAGAGCCAAAAAGGCCACAGTTTTAAAACCGACAGAAGCAAGCAGTGTGTTTGGAACGTACCGTGGCCAGGCAGCGACACATGTTGGCGTAGGCTACAGAGAAGCTGGGCTCATCGATGGCCTTCTCAAACACAAGATCGATGACTCCTTTAAGCCTCTCCTCTGTGTTGATAGTAAGATCCGTCACTTGCTTCATCAGCTGATGAAACATCTGCGGCGTGAGCTTGTTTAAAATGCTACGAACTTTCCGGAACAACTCCTGAAGTGCCAAAAGATAGCCAACACATTGTAGTAAAATCAACTAAACGTTCATCAAATAAAGTAAACACATTTTCATCATTAACAAATCAGGACTTAAATTGTGTAGCTGAAACAAATGAATAAAAATCCTGATCAAAACAATTGACAAGCACCTTGTCTTGAGTGCTACTTTTACTGTGGATGTTTCATGATGGATATATAAGCTCTAGAGTCCAAACCTGGGTTCTGATGGTTTCTGGGTCCTCTGCGACACCCTCTCTCTTCATCCCAGGCTTCCAAGCATTTTCTGCCTTCTTGAGCTGAACATCATCACTGACAGACAGGTTTACGATGATCTTGCGTGGTGGGAGTCGTCGCACATTTAAAAGCTGTTAACAGATTGTTGTACAGATAAAAAGTAATGACTTTAAAAATAATTGCATTTTTTATAATGTATAAATATAAAATGACATTTAGCTGCATCTTGATATGGAATAAATGTTTTGAGCGCTCAGAGGTAATTAGCTTCACATAGATTTTATTTTTATTACTTCATTTATAATTATAATGTTATGAATATTATATATGAAAAAAAATCATATAAATAATTTAAATATTGAAATAATTAAATATATTAAACATTAGAAAATAGAAGATGTGTAAGATTAAGTAACATTTTAAATGTCAAATTAATTAAAAGCACTAATAAATATACAATTCACAAAAGCTTAGCAACTAACTACTGCACGAATAAGATATTTTCTATTCTTTAAATTTATTATTAGAGTTTGGCATGAACACAATAATTGATTGAATATTGTTGAATTTAATGCTGAGTGTTGACTGTTAAACTATTGAGATCAATGTACAGAAAAGCATGTGATGATGAGGGTGCCTTTTTGTTTTATTAGGTTGTCTCATGTTTTGTGGTTAGTAGGGAGGTAAGTAAATGTTTCATTTGTTAATTTATGTGCAGGTAAGAGGGTTTAAAACTTAGTTAGCTGCTGAGCTTTTGTTTAATATTTTGGCTTGATCTCTACAAGATGTTTATGTCTCCTTCAAATTCAAATGTCAAATAATTTAGACTTTTCATTATTTCTTTGGTCAATCGTCTTTGTTGTTGCTTTCTTTTGAATGGGAGATGAGACTGGGCTCCTCATTAATTTTAGAGGTGTCCTATTTAATTTAATTTAATTTAATTTATTGTTATTACCATGCAAAGTTTAGAGAACGTAACAGCAAACTAACAGAAAGAGGGGCGTGGTTAAGAAAACTGAGGCTGAACATGCCAAACTGACATCAACAGAAGGACCGCCACTACTAGAATGGCCATTAAAGTGGTCCGTTTGTGTTCTATTTTCAAAATGTTTGATTAATGTAAAGGTCCTGCTTGTCTATAATTGTCAGAATTTTATTTTATTAATTATTTACTTGGGGCGAGCCAGTGGCGCAGTAGGTAGTGCTGTCGCCTTACAGCCAGAAGGTCGCTGGTTCGAACCTCGGCTCAGTTGGCGTTTCTGTGTGGAGTTTGCATGTTCTCCCTGCCTTCGCGGGGGTTTCCTCCGGGTGCTCCGGTTTCCCCCAGAGTCCAAAGACATGTGGTACAGGTGAATTGGGTAGGCTAAATTGTCCGTAGTGTATGAGTGTGTGTGTGAATGTGTGTGTATGTTTCCCAGAGATGGGTTGCAGCTGGAAGGGCATCCTCTGCGTAAAAAACCCGCTGGATAAGTTGGCGGTTCATTCCGCTGTGGCGACCCCGGATTAATAAAGGGACTAAGCTGACAAGAAAATGAATGAATGAATTATTTACTTGTTTTTATGTGTGTTTGTTTGGTTTCTTAATTTATATTTTATTTTATAGTTTTTACTATTATTATTATTATTATTTATATTCTATCACACTGGATTTATATTATTTGTTCTATTGTTATGTATCAGTTGCTTAAAGGTCCCAGGAAGTGCTTTGAAATGTGCATTTTTATTCAATATATGACAAACTTGAAGAGAGGGTGGGACATAGTGTAGACCCTCCACTCTTTTAAAAACAGCCAGTAGAGTTTTGTTTTATCACCGCTCTGCCAGTAAGAGTGGTTAAGCTTAAGCGCATCAAATGTGAAGCACCTTAAAGGGGGCGGGGCATGTCAGATACTAGAGAGCATTTCATTGGTCACGATATAATGAGACACCAGCTATAACTAGCCTATATATCCTAAAAAACTAACACTACTGATACTAACATTTACAAACTTTTATTATTTAATTTCATTATCAGTTAGCATTTCAGTGTGGAGTTTGCATGTTCTCCAAGGTGTCCTCCGGGTGCTTTGAGTTCCCCCACAAGTACAAAGACATTCGCTATAGGTAAATTGGGTAAGCTAAATTGCCTGCAGTGTATGTGTGAATAAGAGACAGAATGGGTGTTTCCCAGTGATAGGTTGCAGCTGGAAGAGCTGCATAAAACATGCTGGATAAGTTGGCGGTCAATTAATGCATTTTAAATTCATGGGACCTTTAAAGCATAGTAGAAAAAGGGCCGCCAATCCAAACACAAAAGCAAATGGTTAACATGTGCTAGCAAACTAAATATTGTACATTTTGACTTCACACAGACTTTAAACTCAACTGACTATTGAATGTTGTTAAATTATTAACTAATTATTTGCAGTAGAGGGGATTTAAATGAGTCTCTAATAAAGCATATTATTTAAATTAATTACTGCCTAGAACTCACCGGGGCTCCGCGTCCTCCAGCCATCTGCCTGCTGAAATCAGCAAAAGCAGGAGTGAAATCCTGAGGCGTCCCTCTGGAAATCAACCTGGGGTCCACAGACCTCAGAGGCAGCTTGTTTTGGTTCATCTGAAAACAGCAAAAAGAGCATTTCCCTTAAACATCCAGCAGAGGTCGCAGTGAGAAGCAGAGCTGTGTCCATGAATGAAACAGCAGATCTCCTCCTCTTCCTCCCCTCCTGCTCATCCTGATCTTCAACTATCTTTCCCTTTATCACAATCGGTATGACAGAAACTGCTTCGAGATCCGAATTTCCTCGGATTGCACCGCCAAGGGGAAACAATGTTCACCATGGAGACCAGCTCCATTTGTTATTTATACATCAACAACATGTTCGGCGATTTACGCTCCAGTCAACTTGTGACGAAGAGAGCAAGAAAGGCTAAAAACAGATGTGAGTGAGACTGCAAACTAGGAACTGAAATGGGAAACTGAAAGAATGGAGTGAAACAAGTGTTGTCGGAAACAGTAACCAAGAAAGCAAACACAAATGACAATAATAAACACACCAACAGAGTTTAGTATCAGACAGGGGAAGGGCATTTATTTTCTTTCGTCTTTAGGCTAAATGATGCCTACTGCCAACTATGACATAACCGCCATGCAATTTTAATGGAAACAGGACGTCAAGGGAGTTTCATGGCTGTAAAGTGCAGCTCGGATGAAGTTTAGAAGTTGGGGGAACATGCTTGTGTTACTGTACTTTTCATGTTTTAAATGTAAATAAACATTGTGTGTGTGTTTTCTTTTTTATTAAGATGTTTCAGCAAGGAATGAGCTTTCGACAATTAAAATGGTCAGGATCATCCTGTTAACCTTGTTAAAAGGGTTATGAGGTTAATAATTCTTGGAGTGTGGATGCGGTGCATAAGAAGTAAGATTAATAAATGCATGTTCATTTGAGGAATCCGTTCCCATTAAATATTTCCACAAAATATGTTAATATTTAATCTGGCAAGAGCTGCACAGTTTATGATTGGTTGTATTTTTCTTGGTATAATGTTCAAGCAGGTAACAACATTAATATAAAGTCAATGAGATTAAATATTTTTTCTAAAATAATGCTCCGTTTTCTGAAAACAGGCTAATGAGATGTTGAAATTTTGCAAAATAATGCTACATTTACTTAAGTGGTGTGGGCCACTTCAGGAGTTGAGCGTTTTGCTTATGCACACCTTGTATTTTAACTGCCTGCTGCACCTTGCATTTCTGCAATTGCGCTGTGTGTCTGCAGCTGAAAAACGTCAACTCTGAGCGAAAAAAAGCAATACGCAGGTTACGTCTTTTTTATTGTTTAATCAAATGAAAGCAGAGGCGTTCACTTTCCATGAAGTGACAGCAGTTTTTGTGATGTCAAGATGACTAAGGAGATTTTTAAACAAAGGAGAGACTAGAGGTCTCTGTATGGAATAATCCGGAGCTACAGTATATGACCTCACAAATCATGACTATAACAATATTAATAAATATTACAATTATAACAATGAAAAGTGGCACTCGCGCACAATACCAAAGACTATAGAATAAACAAGACGTGTCACTCATAGTTCTGAATGGGAAAAAAGTGTAACGGTCAATACGGCAAATGAAGCCCCGCCTTCTAGTAGAGAAGAGCTAATCATCGATCACTATAGACCAGGGCTATTCAATTAGTTTGTCATGGGGCCGGTTCATGAAAAGCATCCCAAACGAAGGGCCAGAGAGATATGACTTGCTATATGAGTGATAACACAACTGCATATGAGCCCATATGCTGAATTTTTGCTCCTTAAGACACCAGCGTTCAGTTTTTCCACATTAAAATGTTAATATATTGTATTTTGAAACTAAATCAGTGCGTATTGTACATATTTTTTTTTAGAGCACAACAAAATCAGTGCATTGCTGAAGTAGACTGCTTCTACATTCAGACACATTCATATGTTATGTTTTGAACTGCATAGCAATTAGGGATGTAACAATTACAGCTTTTGGTTGTACGATTATATAGCCTAAAGAATAATCATGGTTTCACGGTTATCAGCATCTGACAATATATAAGTGTATAACTAATAACCAAAAAGAGCACCTTGTCTAGCACCACATCACTGATTGGAGGCAGTCCCTCAGGCTTCTGCACACAGGCCGGCATAAACTGAAAGCCCAACAGGAAGTCCCGGTCATACTGTCTCTTTCCATTAGATTGCACAAGACCTGGGGGGGGAAAACAACAGCAACAGTAGATATGGTAATGAATAATGGTATATAATAATGGTGAATGGAGAGCAACTGTCAGCAGAGAACTTAAATATTCAATCAAGCTCACAGTGAACAGTTTCAGAACACTAATAGATCTGATCACCAATGATTATCAGAACAAAATAATGTGCATGAAAACCTTCTGGTACCTTTTAATGTCTTTATGGCTTTTCTGAGGCTTAATAATACCACAGAGCTGTACAAGCATCTGAACAACACCCAATCCAGCAAACAAAATCAGTAAAATGTCTGAATAAACAATGACTTAATGGCATAGCTCACCCAAAAAAATAAAAAATAAATCTCACACTCAAGTGTTTCCAATTAATTCATAATTAATTTATTTTACTAAATAGGATATTGAGGAAGGCTACAGTATTTTTGTCATTTCATAAATGTCAATGGCTACCAGTTTCCAACATTCTTCAAAATATCTTTATTTGTGTTTAAACTTTTGGGTGAACTACCTTTTCGATTTGATTTTAATTTAGATTTTTTCACCCTTTAATAAACACTTTCAGCATGCTATACGAAACCCCAACCAATTCCTGAGGGAAATCTTACCTTCCTGAATGAGTGGAGTTGGGGAACACATGGAGCCCCTACTGTCCCCGAGCGTCACACCACTGTCCGTGCTCTCCGTCTCAACCCCGTTCCTGAAAGGCTCGGTCTCGGTCTCACCGTTTTCTTCAGAGTGCTTCTCCTGGTGCTCAGGCACTGTAAAGGGGCTGCTGTAGGTCCCTAAGCTTGACTGCAAGACCATCTCATCTCCAGCAGAGCAGTCCTTTGAGGTCTCCTCCTGATGTGAAGCGCAAAAAAAGCAGCATTACACAAGGGGTTATGCGAGATGAATTACTGCATAATGGCTTGTGTCATGATAACAATGTCATTAGTTGCTGTTACGCTATGCAGAGGGAGTTCGCCTACTTTCCAATATAATTAACAATCACATTTAAACTATCAATAAACTAAAGGTAAAAGACAAAACAAAAGTAAATCATTTCTATTATTTAAGGGCGATTAAGTGGATGGACTAGTATCATTTAATGCTCAATTTGAAAAATAATCAAGCAAATTAAAAAAGTATAATGAAATGTTAAGAAATAATTATATTTTATTATTATACTATATTATACTATTATACTATATTACATTATATTACATTATATTATATTATATCATATTATATTATATTATATTTATTGCAACCCAGTACTGGAAAATACCTATACACACTTTCATTCACACACACAGTCCTATACTATGGCCAATTTAGTATTATTCAATTCACCAATACTGCATGTCTTTGGACTGTGAGGGAAACCCAAGCGGCAACCTCCTGCTCTCCCTTATGAAGCTAATTCGGAAGTAACTGAAACTGCAATTCAAGTTGGCGTTTTGTGTGGAGCTTGCATGTTCTTCCCGCGTTCGCGTGGGTTTCCCCCACAGTCCAATAACATGCGGTACAGGTGAATTGGGAAGGCTAAATAAAATCCATAGTGTGTGAGTGTGAATGGATGTTTCCTAGAAATGGGTTGCAGCTGGAAGGGCATACGCTGTGTAAAAAAATATGCCGGATAAATTGGCAGTTAATTCCGCGGTGGTGACCCCAGATTAATAAAGGGACTTAGTCGAAAAGAGAATGAATGAATAAATTAATTATATTATATTATTTAAAGTCCATTATAAGATAAAAAACAAATGTATTAATTTATTAAAGTCTTTCTGTGTGCCTTTTTAATCTTTAGTTCAGTAATGAATTTTGTAGGATCGAACAACAAACTTTTTTCTTGGGGAAAAAAAAAACACAGAACAAAATAACAAAACAAACAAAAAACAAAACTAAATAAAAACTAAAAAACTAAAAACCAAAACAACTTTAACAAAACTAAAAACACAAAACAAAGCAAAACGACAAAACAAAATAAACAAAACAAAACAAAACAAAAAAACACATTTAAATTTTAGTTAAAACACTCATGTCAAAAACATATATCCACACCTCATTGTCTTTCTTCAGCGTTTCCATCATAAGATCTTCGTCGTTTGGTTTCTTCCAAGGCTTTGGTACAACAGGGACAGCTTGGGCTATCACAGAAAGAACAAAACAAATGTTAATCTGTAATTTGAACTTTCCACTTTGCCTGATTTGCTACAGTTATGTAAATACCTGGTGTAAACTTTCTAGAGTTGCTTTGAGTTTGTGATTCTGAAGCATCTTGAGCTTTCAGCTGGACATCGTCTGAGGTCTTGTTCTGCTCTGACACCTCAAGGACAACCGACTGCACTAATGGTGCCAACCCAGGTGGTGGCGCAAGAACAGAAGTGGTGCTGGAGGTGATTGAAGAGGCCTGTACGCCTGGGATCAAGGGCACATGTGCAGCTAGAGAAGGGAGGTGCTCTGCCTGGAGCTCCTCCAAGGCCACTGGAACTTCCTGACCAGACTCCTCCATGAATGATGTACTCTGAATCTCGCAGGACGACGACATCTTTAGGGCTTCCTGGACCTCAGGCTCTTCATAGCTTGAGGGAGTTTGAGGCTCATTGACACCATTTACCACTCTGAGGGACAGTGAAGCAGACAATCTGGGAGAAGCTTCAGGAACAGATTCCTCACCAGAGATGACCTGATACGTCTGAGCCTTAGTGGCTGAAGGAGAGATAAATTCTGGTTCTCCTGCGGCAGTGGGTTTGATGCATCCACTTGTAGGATGGGAAGAAACATCCACCTCTGGAGAAGAAGAGACTAGTAATGGAAGACTTGAGATTTCTCTTTTCTCCAAACAGGATTCTAAAGGTCTTGGTCCAGGAGATATAGACTTAATGGGACCAGACTCCATTTTTGACCTGTCGTCTATAGCTTTCGAAAGAGCAAAATGAAGGTCAAACATAATTAATTAAGAATAAAAGTTCTCTAAAAGGCAAAGAATAACACAGAACTGGATTAGAATTATACCTAAGCTGGGCTTGCCATCCATTGGCGCAGGGCTCTCTGAGAGTCTCTGAGTTTGGTTGACATATGCCGTTTGTTCTGGGGTTTGACAGTTGCTGGGCCGCTTCAGGGCGAAAGAGAGAGAAATGCAGACACATCAGTCAGTTGTAGAACAGTATTGCAGAGCCAGATCTTTGACTACTGACATAATGTCCAGCCAAAGTCTAAGATTATTCTGGCCCAGAAATGACCTGCTATAGTCATACTATGTTTTGAGTACATAGTAATAATCATTTTTGGGGGGTATGTACAATGGTTTTCAGATAATATATTATGTTGTTTTTATCATGATGCACTCTGCTAATACCATGTTCTAAATCTAGATCATTATTGTAATAATTGTTGATATTTATTGCTATGAATAAATGTGTTTTGAATAAAAACCATGGGTAATTTCAGGTTTTTGGACAGGCATCATTGTAATATCCTAATTTTTGGGTATAATAATCTAATTCTTTTACATTTACATTTAGTCATTTAGCAGACGCTTTTATCCAAAGCGACTTACAAATGAGGACAAGGAAGCAATTTACACAACTATAAGAGCAACCATGAATAAGTGCTATAGGCAAGTTTCAGGTCTGTAAAGTCTAAGAAGGAAAGTATTAGTAATTTTATAGTAATTTAGTAAAATATTTTTTGTAATTTTTTTGTAAAATTGTAGTTTATTTATTTATTTATTTATTTATTTGAGTACAGTTAGTGGTATATCCAGAGAGGCAATTGCAGATTAGGAAGTGAAGTGGAGATTAAATAGTTGAGTTTTTAGTCGTTTCTTGAAAACAGCGAGTGACTCTGCCATTCTGATGCAGTTAGGGAGTTCATTCCACCAACTGGGCAGATTGAACGTGAGCATTCTCGAAAGTGATTTCTTCCCTTTTTGGGATGGAACCACGAGGCGAAGTTTATTCACAGAACGCAAGTTTCTGGAGGGCACATAGATCTGCAGAAGTGAGAGCAGATAAGGAGCAAAGCCAGAAGTCGCTTTGTAGGCAAACATCAGAGCATTGAATTTGATGCGAGCAGCAACTGGCAGCCAGTGCAAACGGATGAGCAGCGGAGTGACATGTGCTCTTTTAGGTTCATTGAAGACCACTCGTGCTGCTGCGTTCTGGAGCAGCTGGAGCAGCTTTTAACAGGTATGCACCTTGGTAATATCTTGCTTTTCAGATATGATAATTTCCGATATTTTTTAGCAGATACCATGGTAAACACTTTCTTTTATACATGAGAAACACATTTTTGGAGAGGTACCAAGAGTTTTTTTTATCAACAAGTACCATTGTAATTACAAACATTATTAAAGTAAATACTTTTAACTGTTACCATGGTAGTACCATATGTTTTGTCGATAGCAAGACAACAAGATTTTGGAGCTATTGCTATTCAGACTGTTATGAAATATTGATCTGCATACTGACATGCTTTAATGATTGATATTTTATTCAGATGGTCCATAGAGCAAAATATACATGAACATAATGGTGCAGCCAACAGCCTTACGCTCTCAGTGTGTTCATAGGGATTATATTGGGGGCAGACTGTGTGACCTGGAACTAATCCATGAAGAGAGAGAGAGAGAGAGAGAGAGAGAGAGAGAGAGAGAGAGAGAGAGAGAGAGAGAGAGAGAGAGAGAGAGAGAGAGAGAGAGAGAGAGAGAGAGAGAGAGAGAGAGAGAGAGAGAGAGAGAGAGAGAGAGAGAGAGAGAGAGAGAGAGAGAGAGAGAGAGAGAGAGAGAGTAGTGGGTGGCTGTACATGTCTGGAAAATAGCATTAGACAGGTGAGCTTAAAACAGCTGAGCCAAGGACCCAACGGACACAAGTAGTGAGAGCTTAAAGCGGTGCTAATTATTAAAGACGTGTTAAATACTCACATGATGCAGGAACTTGTGTTAAAATGCATTAAGAACTGTACTCCACTGAAGTGAATAATTACCTCAAGTGTAAATAACTCTAAAAGAACTCATTCTGCCAACTGATAACTCACTTGCCAATTAATGGCATGTCATTTTAGCCCAGGCTACACCTGTCCCTGTGTCTGTATGTCTTGCCTGTGGAGGGGTGGGTGTGGAGGACAGGCGTCCTGAAGGTGGGGTCGGAGTCGAGGAGGGACGTCCTGCAGGTGGGGTTAAGGTGGAGGCTGGGTGTCCGGCAGGAGGTGTAGGATTGCGGCTCCCAAACATGATTTCCTCTGTGATGTCCTTTCCACCCTGGTTGGGGTCTCGGATCCGGATCTGGGAGGACAATGGTGCAAAACAACAAACTCACTAGAGCACCCTGGTCAATTGCTTGGGGGCTGTTGGAGGCACCAGTGCTTCAATACAAGACACATCTTAGGTTATTGTTTATGAAAAACATTTATTATTTTACAGTTATTTACTATATATATTTTAAAAAATAAAATTTTGTAATATAAATATGAAAGGCATTTTTAAATGACATTTTTTATTCAAATTTTGTCAGATGTATACATGCAAAACCTTTACTTTTTAATTTATTTATTAAATGTGTACTGTTTGTTTACATTCAATATAACCGTAATGTGTCTGTATATAAGCCAGTGGTCACATCAATAATGCTTTCTGTCCATGACAGACTTTTTTCTGTCAACCAATAAAAAAAAAGATAAACGTCCACCATTTCGACAGCTACACCCTCACAGTGGTTTTGTTATTAAAAATGTTCTCATAGTGATTAAAATAGTTGGAAAATGGTTTAGTTCTAAACTAGAATTCACACAGTTAACTTAAACAACACATAACCCCAATGAATTGTAAAATTTTACTTGAATTTGCCTTAAAGCTCATTTTAATACAAAGTAAAAAGGTTTTTGCTGTCAAAACTAATCTTGAGAACTGAAATCCTTCACTGGTATTTTCATAGTTCAATGTATCAGACAAACTCAAAATCAGTCCCTGAAAAATGCTTTGACATGAGCTGACACTTTTAATTGTCTGGATGAAATAGATCTATTCTTTGAAAAAGGCCATCAAATGTAATAGATTTTCTGTAAATTAAGCAGAGAATACTGGCTTCTGTATTTCCAGACCCGATCATTAAAACTCCAACATTACAGAATGACTTACTTTAGCGAGTTACTTAATTAAGAGCTACTTCCAAATGATTTATTCTAAAATGAATGTGTCAGCTTGCAGGATGAAATTTCGAACTGGCTTAATTCTCACTCTGGCTTGGGATAAAACACCTCGGCCATGCCAACACCCCAGCATGCAACCAAACAACATCAGACTGTCTGATTCAAATATGTCAGGAGTTGCAGGGCACACTTATTGACTTCATTCCTGGACAAATACAACACTTATTCTTCATCCTAAATTTTGGAAATTAATGACATAAATACACAAAAAGCCAAGGCCAATACTAAGGTAAAACTAATGCTCGATGAATATCCCTTTAACAGAATTTTCCCATTTAATCTGGGTCTGCCAGCCAAGGCTGCTGGGATTTAATCCAAGCTTTATCATCCTAAAAATGATTTGAAAACTAAGTGAATCCCTTGGGATTTTAAAAATGAGGCACTTCAGGTACTCACTGGTTTCTTTTCTCGCTTGGTTGGTGGAGGTGGCATTGGTGCAGGCACTATGATGGGTGGTGAGGGTGGGTACACCGTCTGCCCGGTGTAATATGGCGGACCAGCAGCTGTTGTTAGAACAGAGAAGGGATTCATTTATTTAAGATTTAACACTGTATCAGCAACAATATTACAGTGACAAAAGCTGTTACATTTTTCAGGCAATGAATTCAATTTGAATAAAATCCTCACAATTACTAAACAATTTCTTAATAAAAATAGCATTAAAAAAATCATATGAATATTATTTATATCATAGATAAATAAAATAAACATATTAAATCTTTCAGCTTGCTTGAAAATGGATGATAAAAATGTATATTATAATTCTAAAATAATGAAATTAAATTTTTACTGCAAAAAGACATTTTAAAAACGTTCATTAACATATTTTCTAAATAAAAATGCTTGATCAATTTAAATATTTTGGTGTACTGCAAGTAAAACAGAGCAAAACATTGAGAAACATCAATCTGTACAATGTCCATTTGTATAAAAAGCTTATCAGACATATATTATCAAGTAATATAAATAATATATAGTTTCATATATTATATTTATCTGTAAAAATAGCTTACATTAGCAAATAAAACACAAAGTAGGCTACTGTGCAAAAAACGGTGTCTTTTTAGACCCTTTTAGAAGCTGTTATTTATTGATCCTCACTACACAGTCTTGATCATAACATCGCTTTTTCATCTCTTCTGTTTATATCATGTCAGCATTCATGTGAAGAAAACGGTATCTTGTTTAACTTTGTCTTTCATGAAATGGAGTTTCTGTTTATTGAATAGTAAATCAGACTCATTCAAAGTAGCGTCACAGCGCTAAAAAACGATATGAATGCACGTTACAATTCCAACTGTACAGTAGGTTTTCTTTTTCTTATAATGCAGAAAGTTAAGGGTAAGGGACATTTTCATTTGCTATTCAGTGGCAGTCGGACAGGCTCAGATCATTAAACTAGATCTTATAAAATCTAAATTAAAATTGAGATATAACACTTCTCATAAAAGCCGGCGTATCAGCATGCTGCAACATTGAAAACATCTTCGATTTGCATCTTCTGATTGGTTCTCGGGACATAGCGGCTTTTGCTGTCAAAGGCAAGTGGCGTTTAGCGGCTTCTGCCAACAAACTGTTATTTCTGAATGGGCTGATGCTGCGATTGAGATGATTTGAAGCAAAAATATTTTTTGAACATACTACATGCCTAAAGCATTCGCTCTGAACTCTTCATTTATAAATAGACGTTTTATTCTACAATAACAGATTATAACATCTATTACAAATAGTTTTCAAATTCAATAGTTCAACAGTACAATAAACAAAAACAAGTGTCTCAAACAAATACAGCATCCTGAATATAACTTGATCATGTCTATTTTCAAAGTAACATCAGTTACCCCATTGATTTAATAGTGGGTTCAGAAAAGAGAAGGAAAAAAAGTGAGTCACGTCGCAGTTTGAGCTGCTTTCACATGAGATCTAAACAGCCTTGGAGTGAACCGCTTTCTGGAAACGGGGTCATTTCTCAGTTAGCTAATCAGACACACACTGAAACTACCTGGAGCTAATATGAACCAGCTGGGTGCGACGCAAGTAAGCTCATGCTGAAGTGTGCACTACAGAGAGGGCTGTACTTGCCATAAGGGGTGGGATATTCCGCAGGGCTGGGTCCAGGGTAGAAAGTTCCAGACCCTGGAGGCTGGACGGCATACTGCTGCGGGGGTCCCACGTAAGGTGCACTATGACGATACTGACAGAAGAGGAGCAGAATATTGACTTAAATAACTGAACAAAAATGAATTCTTTTATATACAGTGCAAAGACAGGCAATTATTTATATATTTCTTTAAATATTATATCAAACCATAGATGTTTACATTAGATGTCTATTGGAAGTATGCGTTAATAGAGCCGTCATTTCAGTACAGGGTAGTGCTCCTTTGAAATGAATGTGGGACCAAGGTGCAGTGGACTGGCCATAGGGAGCCAGAGATATATACACTTATCACATCGGGATCGGGAGTTTTCCTTGTGGTCAGAATGCAAATATTTTTTAAATTATAATTTTACATCAATTTTTTATATCAATGGATGAGTGACTAAACGGGCATTACTGACAAAGAGTGTGTGTTTGTGTGCATGGAAATGTATTATCCTCCCTCCCCTGTTAAATTTATCTAATCCATGTCCTGACACACACCCCCTCTCTGGCTTTCACTTCTAATTCTGACAGAAGAAGTGTTTAGTTTGTGAATGAATGTCCGTTATGCATGATTACTGTGAACCATTGATATCCCAGCATCTCAATGTGCATATCATCCACCTTTCTGAACTAAATGCTATTTAACATTTGTAAAATTCAACAATTTAGGGTGGACAGTACATACATTGAGGCGCAGGCACTGTTATGTTATCAGGCACCTAAATAAGTTACTTCAAAAACTAGCCATTGCTTTGACGTAGCCAATAGTAATACAAGTTTCTAGCATCAGGAAATTGTTTTCATATTTCATTTACATTATTTGCTGACTTTATTCAGCAACACAAGCAAAAGCTTAGAATTTAGTGCGAGTAGCTGCTATTTAATAATCATATTAATATTCATGCTCTGTTGCTGCACCTAGGTTATGGAATGCTCTACCTTATTCTGCAAGAAATGCTTCCACAGTTTTAAGAAGATGCTAAAAACTCATCTTTTTAAGACCACATTTTTTAGGTTCTTGATTATTCTATTGTGCTTATATTTTAGAACTTTATGTACACTTGTATTTTATTGCATGTTTATATTAAATGTAAATTTAAGTAATATTTGTACATTGTATAATTTAACATTTAATATACACATTAAAAAAGTTTAAAATACATCCATAGCATTTTCTATAAAACACGTATAACTAAAAATAAAATAACTGTAACAAAGTTAAAAATAAAAGTATATAATAAATGAATATACAAATTAAATAAAAAAATTACTGAGCACAATAAACTACTAAAATTTCAACAAGATCAAAAAAATTTTAAACAATTAATATAATATACAACAGTTACTCACTGATGCTGAAAAAAACAGCTTTTTTAAACAAGCATCTGAAGAATATGTTTGACCAAAAACAGATATTTAATTCTTAAATCATATACATATCAACGTCTGTATTAACAAAAACACTTAATGATTAGTTTTATTTTACATCTCATGCAGGATTGATGATTAATTGAATGATTAATAAATAAAAAACTTCAATTTCAATATTCATCACAGTGGAAACAGAGAATATTTTGAGAGATTAATTCAGATTTGTCAATATCCAATAGCTCGATTTCAGGTCTCTTTACCTGGGGAATGTAATATTGGTGTGTCTGGGTAGCAAATGGCATGGGCGTCATGGTCATCATGATGGGTTGGTTTGGTGGATAAACCGTCGCCGTGGGGGTCTGTGAGCCCGGCCGAATGGAGGGGTTGTTAGTCGGAAGGGTAGGCCGCGCTGGCTGCATTTGACTCCTGTGTATGAACTGTGGAGGAAAATAAAATAATGAGAGTTAAATGAGATATACTATGTCTCTTTTCATATAAGATGTCAAATAAATGTATGGTGTCCGTAGAATGTGTCATTTTCAGTTTTAAATACCTCACAGATCAATTATTATAGCTTTTCAAATTTGCGACAAAAACAACACATGCATCTCACAAAGTCAGAATATCAGAAATGACCAGTAGGAGCTTAATTCAATTCAAGTTCATTGATATAGCGCTTTTTACATTAATTATTGTTTCGAAGTAGCTTTACCAAAGATGCACATTATTGCATCACAATCAAATTAAGTTAAAGTTAACCAAATACAAGTTATTATATTTCAGGGATCCCCAAACTTGTTTCTGGAGGTCCGGTGTCCTGCAGATTTAAGCCCCGACCAAAATCAAACACACCTGAACAAGCTAATCAAGGTCTTACTAGGTATACTTAAAACACCCAGACAGGTGTGTTGAGGCAAGTTAGAACTAAACCCTGCTGGTCACCGGACCTCCAGGAACGAAATTGGTGACCCCTTTTATATATAAACATGGTTAACCTGCAGTTTTACAGCATCTATATGATGTCTATGTGTACATGTTTAATGAAGTGTGTTAGTGTATTTAAACATAAGAGATAAAAGTCTTACTTGTTCAAACAAGAAAATGCAGATATTAAAACTTTTAGACTTAATCAAGACAATTCTGTGGACATATTTATGTAGCTGAGCAAAAATGTCTGTTATCAGAGTATATAGTGCATAACACATGCGCGCTTATGAATTATGCTGACTGTGAGTTTGTTTTGGGATAAAATAACAGCTCTGGTTTCCGAGAATACAGTCAGAGACGATAGTAACTTCATCCACATTTGCCATACAGCATGTTAACAAACACAATCAGAAAGAAAATTTGAAAACATTTACAAAATATGAAGTGACGAACTTGGATTTTGTTCTGAATAAGAAGATAGTATTGACACATCCTTAAGTGATCTCGGTATGTATACTTTAAAAGTTGCAATTAACCACAATGTCCATAGTTGCTTGGAAGTTGTGAGCCTATGGAGACTCCAATGTTCAGTTGTTCATGCAACAACAAAACATTTGTCATGTTATTCTTTTTTTATGTGGCACACACATTGTACATCTCCATTTGCAACAGTGAGTGTTGAACTGCTGCAATGGTGCCATCAGTGGAAACGTGTAGATTAAAGTGGGGTTCACACTAAGGACGACAACTATAACTATAACAATAACTATATTTGTGTCCACAAAAGCAAACATTAACCCTAAAGTTTATTCTTTTAGTTTATGCTTCTCCTTTTGCATTACCGCCTAAATAGCCTCAGTGCTCTACATGTACAGTTAATCTCACCAGTGAATCCTGCTCGTGTAATCTATTAACCAAATGGAAAATCTAGAAAACTTGCAGTTTGTGTGGTGGAACAAAAACATAAATTATTTTCCCTTAGCTTTTACACAATGTCTTCTGTAGTTTTAAAATGCATGGGCCCTTTATGATTGAACGTGTTCTAAATGGCTGTCAGCGTTAAATTGGTTATTAGCATGAAAAAATGATTCTGAACGTTACACAGATTCAAGTGATACAGACAGTTTCTCTTTATTATTATAGCTGTGGTCTTAACTCTGCTGTTGCTTTACATTCAAAATGATTTTTAGAATTATGCCTTTATTGTTGTTTATAGTTATTATGCTTGGTGTGAAAGGATCTTAAGGAGCTCTAATAAATAATAAGATCCCTTTTTCTACATCACTGCACTCTCTTTTTAAAAGGTACAAATTTGTAATTAAAATGTTCATATTAATACCTTAAGGGTACATATTGGTACCTAAAAAGTAAAGTGTTCCTCTAAAAATGTTTAGGTACTAATTTATACTTCTAAGGTACCAATATGGACCTTTCAAATACAAATGTGTACCTTTTGAAAAGGTACCACCCCAGTGACAGCTCTCATACCTTTATTTCTGAGAGTGTAGGGGAATGAAAAGTAAAAGGTGTGAACGGCTTACTAAAACAATGTTACTTGTCCGTTTTTACATTTCTGGGTTGACAGTTGCTCCTTAAAGGAATTGCAGTTGCAGAACAGTTGCAGCGCTTAAAGGAATAGTTCACACAAAACACAAAATCCTGTTATAATTTACCCACGCTTTACTTGTTCGAAGCCTGTTTTACTGTATTTCTTCAATTAAACACAAAAAAATTTGTTGTATATAAAATATAAAAAATATAAAATAACCTGCTGAAACCCTGTAAATACTGACTTCCATAGTATTTGCTTTTCCTACTTTGGAAGTCAATGGTTACAAAGATTTTCAGCTTTCTTCAAAATATTTTTCCAGTGTTCAACAGAAGAAAGAAATTCATTAACTACATGAGGGTGATTGTTTAGCAAGTACTTTTTTCATTTTTATATGAACTATCCCTTAAAACGAGGAAAAAAGTGCCCATCAAGCAGGAACATAGAAAGAAGAGACTTGAGCAAGTGTTGACATAATGCAGTTGGCCTCAGGGCATCCTCCTGTGTCTGTCAGCCAGTTTATTCAAATCATGAGGCATCTGTATTTGCCGTTAATTGAGAATCTGATATTCAGATGCTGGAAGAGCAGCGATCACTACATGCTGGATGAATTATATCACTTCTGCTCATCAGACAGACAATGAAACAAACACACACACACACGTTAGAGAAGTGAGCAGTATTCTTTGTATTGAGATGGTGGTGACACTCTGGCACAAGGGTTTATTCATCGGTACAGACTGCAGCCTGCTGGAGGAGTTGATCCCCTCCCCCATCACTTCCACCCCCGCTTTCCCCTCCTCGCTCTCTCTCTCTCTCGCTCAACACTGCAAATATTACCTCAGCAAACCCAGTCATTGGATGCCAGCAGCCAGGCAGCACTGGAGCAAGAGGTGACCTCTCTCTCCCTCTCTCTCTGGCTGATTGTACACACATTATTGGTATCCATTTTTTTCCAATGGACTAATAAAGTCTGAACGCAATTGTCTGTATGTGGTTATTTGAATTCATTTGCAATTGCTCAAATTTATTTTGGAAAGCAAACAAACCAACAACAATAAAACAAGCTAAAAAGAAAACACACAGACAAACACGCACATTAAATGTTTTTAGCTGATTATTTTTTGCTAAATAATTCACAGATAAAATAATCTTATTGTATATTTAAATACATTTGGTAATAGAAGTAATATAATAAAAATAAAATAAAGAATAAAACAATAAATATACAATTATCATTTAAAGGAGTATGGATAATAAGAGAAATATTTTAATATATTCAGTAATAATAACAGTAATCATATTTATATTTACAGTATTTTATTATGGTTAGTAGTATTGATAAAATTAGAAATACAAACATTGTAAATAAAACATTTTCAAAATAAAAAGTGCACATTAATATAAATACATAATACTATATCTGACAAAAGTCTTGTCGGCTATCCAAGTTTTAGGAACAACAAATAAAACCTTGACTTGACTAGTTGATCATTTGGTATAAGTGGCTTATATGAAAGACAAAAGCCTCTAGATTACACTTATTTTACTAAAATAAAATATGATTATGCCTGGATTTTTTTATTATTTAATTACGACAGTAAGGTCTGACTTTGCTTAGACAAAAGCTCAATAAGGTCATATCTGGTGACTGGACTGGCCAATCCTTGAGCACCTTGACCTTCTTTGCTTTCAGGAGCTTCAATGTGGAGGCTGAAGTATGAGATGGAGTGCTTTCCTGCTGAAGAGTTTGCTCTCTCCTGTGTTTTGTAATGTAATGGCAGCACAAATGATGTCTTGATACCTCAGGCTGTCGATGTTGACATCCACTCTGCAGATCTCTCGCACGCCCTCATACCGAATGTAACCCCAAATCATGATTTTTCCTTCACCAAACTGGACTGACTTCTGTGAGAATCTTCAGTCCATGCGGATTCCAATAGGTCTTCAGCAGTATTTGTGATGATTCATCGGAAAAAACGACCTTCTGCCACTTTTTATAAATGATTAACAAGAAGTCAAGTTATTATGTGTTGCTCTTACAACTAAGATCGACAACATGAGTTTTGTCAGGTAGTGTATATAAACAATAATGAAGATTATAATAATTATGCAAACTATTGAGTACAAAATATTATTATTATTTTAAAAACCATGTCTTTTAAGATTTATATTAATTTCAAATATAATAATAATGATGATATTAAAAAGCTATTTATTCAGTAAATATATTATATAAAAATACTATAGAATAAATTAAATATAAATAAGATAAACAGTAAACAAGTGATCAGATTATACTAAATAATGAAGACATTTTCAATTATAATTTTAATACAATTTATAATAACAAAGAGACACAACTGTCTGGCACCTGATTCGACATGCTGAGAGCACTGTTTGCTTTAGTGTCCTAATTGTCAGAACAACTGAGAAACAACACCTCTTACTTCTCTATCATTTAAACCAAAGCAATCAACTGCAGTCTGTTTGTGTACAAATTCACCAACTTCAACACGACCACTGTAGAATACAACACTGCCTGTTGTGAGCAATGTTCCTGTTATTATGCAGAATCTGCAGGTTTATTTGAAAGCAGATAAGAGATAAAAGGACAGTATTTTCCAAAGTCTGCTGTTGTTTCTTGGTGTTTCACTCACTCCCAGGTGTCTGTCACAACTGACAGATTCCTACGTTAGTCAAAAGCAAAAATAAAAAAATTAAAATAAATTTTAAAAAAAAACGTTCCAGCAAACTGCTGGATCGTGTGAACTAAGTGTTACAATTTGGCAATACTTCATAGACTTTTTGTGCAAACTGATACATTTCCAAGAAAGAAGGTCATTTTCAGTTCTCGCTTAGACAAGATCCAACCTAATAGCATGGCTCAGGTTCACCCAAAAACATCTAACAGCACGGCTCAGAATAATCCAAGCCTATCATTAAACAAGATTTCCCAAAGCCATGAGCGTGTGTAAAGACAAGAGCAATCAACGGCCCATGACGGGTGGCTGAAAAGTGATTTAACACCACAGGGCTGATCTACTAGTGTCAGAGCCGAGATTATGTGTCACTATCATTGCTAGTCCTGCTGCTGAGTGTTTGTAGAGGACATAATCAATTATGAGGTGTTAAAAAGCTCAGGATGATCCGGACTTTTCAAAAAATAAATAATTGACTGTGCATGGACACATATTTATGATGTCTTTCACACCGCACTTAACCCTGGGTTATCATCGTTATAAACACCACTTTTAATGCAGGGTAAAGACACATTTAGTGGTGTTAGCACCGGATTTTACCCCTGTGTTATAAAAGCCTGTTCTGGAGCAGGGTTAGAATTACACTTGTGGTGTTAAGCCCAGAATCCAGTCCTAAATTTGTTCAGTGTGAATCGGAGCAGTTGTTTTTGCTTGTTGCTAGACGCTTTCAACACAGACAGCCCATTGGAAATTATTAACATTATGTCACAAAACACACATGTAAACAGCAGCCGGTGACAGATAATTTAAAAGAAATATTCCTTTACTTTTCTCCTTGTTTTCTTTCTGTCGTTCTTTGATTTTATGCCTTTGGGCATTTTGTGAGGCTTAAAACAGCTAAAGACATAGTGGCATTTTTTTATAGCTGACAAGATGTGAAAAAAGTTGCCTGCCGTTCATCCAATCAGCCCAAGCAACGCACAAATGTAAATGAGAACCTGGGTTAACCTGGGGTTTAGATATGTACAGTGTGAAACATCTATAAATTAATAGGATTTTTCATTAACCCCAGGTATACAGGATGAGCAGGATGTGTTAAAGGGCCATAATTTTTCACAGCGGCAACACAAACACAGACGTAGGGGAGATTGACAGTGACTACGTTTACATGGATATCAGTAATCAAATTTTTGCCTTCATTTGAATAAGCCAATAATATGAAGGTGTTTACATGAGTTGCTTTTTGAATGTTCATTTCATGATCCCGTTTTACATGTTATAGCACATAACTCAATAAACGTCCTTGCGTCACCACGCTTTCCACATTTTCTCTGGAGATTCATGTCATTTCAGGTGTTTCATTCTTAATATGTCAACTTTAACTGCACTTTCACTTTCAATCAGGAACATTTTATGCATGCCTCCCGTGACAAACGAGATATTGGATGAGAGTATAAACTGGATAATTGTAGTTTTAATGGAATTAGATACCGCATGGCGTATGGGAGACAAAAAAACTCCTCATTTCTCAGTAGATGCAGAGAATAGTTTCAAACAGCCATGTTTATATAGACTTTCCTGTCACAAAATGCAGCGAAAATCATATGCGGTGAAAATCCTACAAGACGGTAATTGTTTGATGAAGTTTTTACATGTTTACAGTCGGAGAGCAGCAATTACAGCGGATCTTTTGGTCCATAATATTGAAATGATATTAAAATACTGTAAAGTTAGTAAATAAATTGTTTTGACTAAAGTATGCCTTTAAAAACTGAAGAGTACTGCTGACGATACAACTAACATGGCCATCTGAATAAACAAACAAAGAACACGGATCACACAATTACCCAAATTTGTAGAGACAAGACAATCAACTTTGGAACTGTGTCCTTTTTTTAAAAAAAGAAGACGAGAGGAAAATCCAGATTTCACCATTTCCAGATGCAAAATCCTTATAAACATATTTTTGTCGCATGTTAGCAAACCACTGCAATCCACAAATGTTGCTCCACACACACAGTGGTGCTTTTATTGCGGGGAAATGGAAACAAAACCTTCGTTGCGGCACATTTATAAACACAACTCGACAACCCATGTCTCTGAAAAATTCTTCTTATTCCACTTGTTTGAATTATGGTTGGCAACAAAACGTGGTGTCTCTCTGAACACTGTAACAGGTAAAAACAGTCTTCGAAGCTATATCCTGCATATTAATGAAGTTGCACCTCATACACAACTGAGCGAGCTGATTGGTTCGAACCAAGTCTTTCTAATAAATTAATGCTGAAAACTTAAAAGCGTCACGTTATACTGGCTGGTACAGACATCCATTCTCCACGCTTGAATTAACACAAAGAGACATGACGTAGCTTTAAAAATAAAAAACAACCAATTTTCCCTTTTGTTGTAAAATATTTGTGTCTTAATAGTGTTTTTAGCACCGTGGAACATATATATGACAGTCAACATCTCAAAAAATGTGTTTTGGAGTTTCGTGACACTTTAAACATGTTTACAGATAACCCAGGAATCCGTTTATCCAGAGCTTAGGATGACCCAGGGCCAACAATTTCAAGTGTGAAAAGCTTTCATGTGTGTACCCTATAAAATAATGAAGCTAAGAGATTGGATTGGCATGCTTTGGTGTAAATGGATATCATAGCTCATGTAATGCTGCGTGTTTGGGCAACTCTCAACAGTAGCTGAATAGAAGCTCTGCGTATAGAAGTAGCTCTCTAATTACATCTATGGGGTAGGAGCACAGTGTGCTCTGTTTGCATAAAGACAGAAAAACAACAGATTCAGCAAGAAACATCTAGAGAATGATGTTTAAAAGCTAATAAAACAACATGGGAAAAAAAATCTACCCCAAACAAAATACAAATTTTCTGGAAGGGACTTAACATCACAACAGTGGTGGAAAGAGTACTGAAAAATTTTACTTAAGTAAAAGTACCAATACTTGCCTAAAAATGTAGTGCAAATGGAGAAATAGTATTTGTTAAAATATTACTCAAAGTATGAGTAAAAAGTAACCATTTTAAAAGTTTTTAAGAGTAGTGAGTATTACACTGATGTGTTTACATGCCATTTGTGTATGTGTGTGAAAGAGTTGCTAAAGTTTGCCCTGCGCGCTTGCGGTTTTTAAGAAACTTATTTGGTGCGTCAACCTTGTCAATATTATTTAAAAAGGTAATGATTCGCACTCATCAAGTAATTGCTTCATACTGTTTTTATTTTTTCTTCTTACATTTTTCGGGTGATTTAAACTGAGGAAGGCACTGTGCCGAAACGTTTGTGTCTTTAAATCACCCGAAGAATGTAAGAAGGAAAAATAAAAACAGTACGAAGCAATTACTTGAGGAGTGCAAATCATTATCTTTTTGTATGTGTGTGAAAACGTAACATTCTGTAGTGGGTTAGTGATTGTTTAAGGCCATTTCAGACATCATGCTGTACATGATTAGACATTTGTCATCTTTTCATCAGTGACATGCAGTCTAAACAGTCTCTTGGTCATTGCTTGGACATCTTCTTGGACACTTTTAATGCTTCCAAATGGTTAGCTGCATTTATGAAGCATCCATGTCTTAAGGTTGTTCTGTATGGTGCGATTTAGTTTCTATGTGCGATTTGATTGAACGGAAATCACAGGACTGACTGTTCTACTTTAGCCAATCCCTAAAGATGAGGAAAAAAAGTGGTGACTGCAGGTTGAAGAAAAATAGTGGAGTAAAAGTACAGATACAGCAGTAAAATGTACTCAAAGGAAAGTAAAAGTACACATTTTTATAAACTACTTCGTAAATTACAATTCCTGAGAAAAACTACTCAATTACAGAAGTTCGAGTATTTGTAATTTGATACTTGACACCACTGCATCACAATGCTAAATCAGCCGTATTGATCTGGACCATATGGCCACGACACAACAATGATCTGTCAACAATGATCTGTCATCATGGGTCAATGTTGAGCCATTGTTGAGAGCCTGTCAGTGGGCTGTAGTAATTTAACATCATCTTATCTGAGAACTTCAATATAAATATTGAAATAAGAACACTAAAGAAACTTAATATTTCATATTCAAAATGATAAGCCAGCTCTGCTTTGTTCACAGAGGTGCATTCACAGTCCCAGTTATTGCTTCTCTATTTAAATGATGAATATAGTATGCTGATACCTGCTGATATAGACAATTATTTCCTTACATGCACCGAACACACATTCTAGTTTGCAGTCCACTGCAGTGTATGAGTTCAAGAGCAGCTTTTTAGCTCAGAAGCAGGTGATGTGAGGACATAACAGCTAGCTTTTGTCACCACAAGTTCTTTTAAGTCAGTTTGATTTGAAGTCAGCATGAAATAAAACTTGCCATCTTTTCTTTTGTGAGACATTTTCAGATGAAACAGTTTGCTTTGAAACAGTTGTACAAGGAAACCTATAAGATTCAACCTTGTTATGTAAACAAAAAAATTGATTGGATTGTTAAATAGCATCGCAAAAAACAGAAATTAAAATATAAAATAGATCACTAAAACTAAACTAGTCATATTGAAAACTAAACTTGACTAAAGGTATCGTTATTAAAATTACACTGTGAAAAGCAATAGCTGTTCTCACTAATAAAATTAAGTGCAGTTAACTTATTATGAATAAGTTTGTTCACCCTACAGTATCTAAACAAGTCATCCCAACTTTTTAGCACATTAAGTTGTTAAACTAAATAGATTCAAGTAATCCCGACTTACAATATCTTTTTACAACTTGAGTGTGAGTGGTCATGTATCAAAAGCATGTTAATGAGAGAGAATGGTAATAAGGGAACTGAGGAAACATGGTAGACTTAAAACTTGAGCATAGTCAGACATAAGCATAATAAATCTGAGAGCTTTTTCAATTCTTTAAAGTTCAAAATTTATAAATACTGTATATTAATATATTATAAGATATTAATAAGTTTAATAATATTTATATGACAATATAATAATGATATTATAAAATTTATATAATAAATTAATAATATAATATAAATATTGTTTATTATTATTATGACATGAAACCTTGGTTGAAAATTACTTGTTATAAAGTGTATTGTTTGTTTGTTTTTTGTGTTTGTGTTGCTTTGTGTTTGTCCTGTGTTTGCTTGGTTTCCTCCAGGTGCTCCGGTTTTCCCCACAAGTCCAAAGACATGTGCTATAGGTGAATTGCTAAGTTGTCCGTAGTGTATATGTGTATGTCCTGGTCCTCAAGGTTGAGGGTTGAGCGTTGGGCTAACAACCCACCACGAAAAGATTTGATGTTACAAAACACCAACATGGTGCGGCTATAAATATCAACTTCGATAAAAATGGCCCTGGGAGTGAGAAAGTAAAGTATTGCTTTTTGTCTTAAATGTTTTAGTTCAGCTTACTCGATAATTTTAAGGCAATCGGTTTACTAATATTTTCCTAGTAATCTCAACACTAATAAGAATTTAACACAACTAATTATTTCAAGTCAACGGTACTGAAGTTTACTATTACTATTAAGAAGTTGTAAATACAAACTGTTTTAAGTTAAGCTCACTTAAAATCAACACACCGCTATATTTAGAAATTGAGACAATTGGTTAGTTTTTGTAAGTAAGGTCAGCTTTTTACAGTGTATTTAAATACTATTTAATACTAAATCCAAAATGCAATAAACATCAGTTTGTAGAACTGCAGCTACTCTTGGGTCAAAAGTGAAAACAGTGACCTGACAAAGGAAACAAGAAAGGAAAGAAACATGAAGACCACCACCGGAGAACAAACAGTGCTTGTGTGTGTTTAATGGGTGATTTCCTCAAACTGTGACTCGCTCAGGCCAGCAGGGGATCGAGCGCAGCCTGGGGCGAACGCCACTCTCTGCTAAACTACTGTCACAATGCCCTACAACTGTGTGTGTGTGTGTGTGTGTGTGTGTGTGTGTGTGTGTGTGTGTGTGTGTTGGTGTGTGTAAATGCCAGGGAGGGATGGAAGCGGAGACTTGGTGTCTGTGTGTTTGTAAGAGACTGAGATAAGAATGAGTGCATGCATCTGAAAGAGAGAGAAAGAGGGCATGAGTGACTGAAAGAAAAAGGGCATGAGAGATTTTGAATCTATGAAAAGGAGAGTAAAGCGTAAAAGAATGTAAGAAAGTAGAAAGAGAGAGATGTTGGGGGACAAATGGAACAAAATAATATCTGGATGACTCTGTGATGTCAATCAGTTATGGATTGACATAAATCAATATTTGTAAATTATGTTTTATTTAAAATGTATGCATATTTATGTAGATATATTTAAAGCACAGCATGCAAAATATTTGTATTAAAAGTATTCAAAAACCACTAGAACAGTGTTATTAATATATATGATTTACATAAAGAATTAACTTAATTTGCTGACTTGGATACTTTTCATTATCTCAAAAGTTTTGATGACTTTTTAAATAGAAAGGAATGAGCTATTTGAAGTGGTGTGAAGAACCATGTGTCATATATGTTATATATTATATAATATACAAATGGATTTATATAAATCATAGAAACACAGAGATGCTTTAATATGTTGTGGGTTTGCATTCGACTGCACAGAGAAGCATCATAACAAAACACAAAAATGAATTTAGTATAACAAAGCAGTGCTGCTTCATTCCCACATGACCATGACTAGAAAAATGGCAGGCAGTGGACATAATAAAAGCTCTGCTGCTTCTGTGCTGCACTGCACTCGTCTCTCTTCATCAACTGCTTCAGAAATTACTCTGTTTTATACTACTATGATAATAAGTTTTGAATACTTTTGATCACCTGATCAAATGATTTCTGCACAAGTTTCGTAGACAACAACTCCCATGATTCCAAATTCAGTCATGACATAACAGGCACACAAACTATGTGCCTTGTAGTGGCAAAAATTACATACTGTGTCTTTGCAAAAAAAACAAACAAAAAAAAAACACTGCATTTCCAAGTTATACAATTCATTTTGAATATTGTGAAATATTAAAGAGCCCCTATTATGGATTTTTGAAAATGACCTTCCATGCAGTGTGTAACAGCACAAATGAATGAAAACATCCAGCAGAGGTTTAAATCTGAAAGTGCACCGTGTTTAAAACTATTGATTCCTTAACGAAACAGTTGGCTCATAGTCGAATAAATGAATCTTGTTGGGTTAGGACTTGAAAGCATCGACGTCTATACAGCATATCACCATATATGGAGTGCCGGATCCGGTAAAACGTGAAAGCACCTTTCCCTTCATACACTAGTGGAGAGAGGGGATCACAGGACTGATCATGACACAAAGATCACAAACACCACAGTATAGGCATGTGCTGTTTGTTTCTGTAATTTTTCTGATGATTGATTCAAAAACCTAGTCTGCAATGCGGGATTTGTTGGCCATTTGCTATTAAAGGAAGGATCAGCAGAGACCATTTTCTGTACTTTGCAAAATATGTATTTAATTGTGTGTTTAACTTGTAATCGCTCTGCACAGGGCCGGATTAACCAATGGGCATTATGGGCACAGGTCCAGGGGCCTGTGCACACGTGGGGCTCCTGCAAGGGGGGAAAATGCCAATTTTGGAGTGTCTATTTAGGCTAAGTCCAAATAGCGCACCTTGTTGGAATAACCTAGTTGAGTGATTCCTGCCCATTACCGTTTGATTGACAGAGACAACAAAAGTAGTTGAGTGACGTTTTGTTTTGACACGATTGATCATAAACCCGGTTCAAATCCAGCATCTGATAAAGACGTTCTTTAAAGTAGGCTTTAAATGCTTTAAAAATTATTTAAATCTTTGTAGACTAGCATTATATGTACTATATCACTTATTTAAAAAATGCTGGCAATACATTACAGATTCATTTTATTTAAAAAAAATATTAGAATAATCTTATTTTTTAATTCAACTATAGAGGCCAGGTAAGGGGCCTACAAGACATTGTGCCCAGGGGCCTCTGAATTCTTAATACGGGCCCGCTCCGCACGGCTTGCAATCACATATCTGTTATTGATCAGTGCTTATATTGTATCTGTCAGGTTAAATCTTTATGGGCTGTTCACATATTGCGTCCAAACCTTTACTAATTGAAATGCGTTCCTGAGCTTGTGATCCCCTGTCATTTGTCTTTGTTATGGCCACCATCAACTTTTCCTACACACACGGCGGTCAATTTTCAAAATAGTTAAACTTTTGCCACTGTGTGGATTCATACTGAACTTGTGTCATTGTTATTTCTCTCGTATTTCTCAATATATATTTAGATTATTTTTCCTTAAATCAAAAAATCCCACAATCCCTCATATTTGAGAATGCAGCCCCATGATAAGGCTATGACCTATATACTGTATGCTCTTCATTTCTCTTCCTCTGACCAACGTTCAACACCAGCCAACTATTCCAGCTTGTGACACTCCCTCTCCACTCTCTCCTATTTCTGTTTGTTTTCTAATGGCCTGTAGGCATCAGTCTTAGCCGGTCTGCAGTGGAAGCGAGCTGGGACTTGCCGCAGCCACAGGGGAAAAATGAAACCTTAACTCAGCTCTTTTAACATCAGCACAGATGTCAAAGCTTCTTTCACAGCCCCACACAACACAGTCAAGTTCTGTTCTATAGGGTGAAGCCTTCACAGACCTGTCTATTTTGTTTTATTCACATTTTGCTCCCTGAAGTACAAAAAAATGTAAATAAATAAATGTATTAATGGTGTGGGCACAGGATGGAGGGTCCCTTGTATATTTTGAATGTGATGATAGTTGAAGCACAAATGACACTTTCAAATAGTGCTGTTTAATGATCAATCATAAATAATCAAAGTTTGTATTAAACAATATATGCGTGTGTACTGTATCATCTATACATAAATGCTCACTGTACATGCATGTATATACTTTGTTATATAAATATTTTATATATAATTATAAATGCACATTTTATATACATGTATATTAGGGCTGTGCAATTAATCGAAAATCCGATTTTGATTATGGCTTCTAACGATAATGAAAAACCATTAATCGAGATAAACGATTATTGCATCATATACCAAAAGCGCGAAAGACCGCGTGTTTATGTGTGTGTGCAACACGCGCACACGCGGTCAGCATTCGGTCTCATTCACACACTGAGACGAGCAGAGGAGTGCAGACATCTAAAGTAATCTTAACATGAGCGCTTTAATGGTCAAATAGGTGTCAAAACGCAGTAATTAGTGATTATTCATATTAACCCTCAACTTTGGATTTCTCAAAACTTTCCCTAAATTTTCAATTCCGATCCTCACAAGCCCCCACCCTGCCCATTTTGCATGCCTTCCTTACTTAACACACCTGATTCAGATCATTAGCATTAAAAAAGAAATCCATGAACTGATCCTTGTGTGTCAAATAAGAGTGATATGCAAAATAAGTAGGCTAAAGGGGCGAGGACCGGAATTGAGAACCACTGCTCTAAATACTTCAATGAAAATCTCATATATACAATAGCAATGTCTTGCGCCGTAATGAAGAACATACTGTATGAAGATGATTAGGCAGTGCTACAATCCAAGCTAAGCTTGTCATACATGGTTTCACACATCTGTTGCTAAAATAAAATGAAGAAAGTCATTTAGAGACAGCAGTTAAAGCATCTTTTCTTTCTCAAAATATACAAGCTGCTGCTATCCTGTCAATCAGCATTTCGTCTTATTGTTATCCGCTGTGCAAAAAAAAAATCAACAATCATCGCTTAAGCATGATTTGCCAAATACAAAATGGAGCTAAACTCAGTTGTCACTTCACCATTTAGTGTCCTTGTCTGTACACACAAAGCTCAGTATTTTACTAATGAATGTCAACTGAATTCAACAAACTAATTAACACCACAAAAATGTAGAAAGAGACACCTAATTAAACGTTATGCTACATTTACTGAACTGAACTAATTATTAATGATGCATTTAATTTCAAATAAGACAAACATCTCTCTTTTTATGTGTGGGGCACTGTGCAAGAAATCACAGTAAATTTGTTGAAGCCTTGACTCATTCATGTTGCCAGATCGCGCAAGAAAAAAAGTGAATAAGATCAAGCCCATATTAAGACTGTAACAACTCCATAAACTTGATCGCTTTATGAGCCATTTAAGTCCATCCAACAATCCCAAAGATGCTTGTAATAACACTGCAGGAGAGCACACTGTAAAGCATGGTTTCATCACACTATATGATGCCTTTATTGATGACATTTTAGTTAAAACTGCAGAATATAACAGGCCTTTAGAAATAATAATAAATGTACCAAACAAGCTATTGTTTCCTGTTATTAAAATCAGGTGCAAATACGTTTATAATGTACTGTTAACCCTGACAAATAAAATAAATGTAGTTTTTTTTTTTTTTTACTTTTAGGATTTTAAATATAAATTTTTTTTTATGAGTATCATATTTTATGCATTGGGTTTTATGGATTATAACTTATGATATAGGAGAATATGGAGCTTATTTCAGATCAAATATAACAGGTACATTTTATTCCGAATAATGAATACAAAAAAATCTGCTAATATTGACACTACCGGTCAAAAGTCTGGAGTCAGTTTTTTTGTTTCATGTTTTTCTTAAAGAAAATCAAGGCGGCATTTATTAAATGTAAAAAAAAGTTAAATAGATAAATATTTATTAAATGTTCATTTATTACTTATTGTATGTGGTTTCAAATAAAATTATTATTCCAGTAATTATTGCTTTTATTACTATTACCAACAATAATAACAATATTAATACTACTACTAATTATAATAAAAATAATAATTAATATTAGAGTGATTTCTGAGGGACCTTGTGACTCTAAAGACTGGAGTAATGAAGCTAAAAAATATCTTAAAAATCACTGGAATAAATGATTAAATTAAATTATAAACTACTTTTGAACAGTTATTTTATAAAGCAACAATATATATATATTTTTTTAATTTGCACTATATTTTAGATGAAATAAATGCTGCCTTGGTGAGCAGGAGAAGCTTGTTTTAAAACATTTTAAAATCCTACTGACCCCAAACCTTTGACCGGTAGTGTATATCCCTATTCCCTGAAAAATGTAGATGAAGTTCTGATGGCTGTATGCTAACATGCAATGAATATGAATATCAGCTGTCAATATAACATTAATATGTCTTATTAAGAATCTCTAAAGTTTTAATTGTTGCAAAGTTTTTATACAATACAATACAATTATGATAGCGAGATCTACAAATAAATCTTAAAAACCTGCTGTATCAACAAAAATAAGTACATTTTAACCTTTTTTCAGAAAAAAATGTATAGATAATTATTCATTCATTCATTCATTTTATTTTTGGCTTAACCCCTTTATTAATTAGGGGTCGCCATAGCAGAATGAACCGCTAACTTATTTAGCAAATGTTTTACGCAGCAGATGCCCTTCCAGCCACAACCCAACACTGGGAAACACCTATACTCTCTTATATTCACACACATACAATACGGCCAATTTAGCTCATTCAATTCACCTATACCGCATGTCTTTGGACAGTGGGGGAAACTAGAGCTTTATAGATAATCAAAAAATAAACCTAAATAACTCCACTAAAGCAAGTGTTCATACTGAAATATTACAAACAATAAGAGCTATTACATTTACTCAATGAACATGAATACATATAAAAAAATTTAAAAAAAATCTGCAAACTACAAATTATGAATTACCCAAAGAATTATATTGTCTATTTTACCGGACACAAAACCAAAAACCATCAATCAAGTGATTGTATTGATCATATTGAAAAGTAGAAACCTTGCAAATTTGTGTGTCAAACGAGATAAAAGTATATAAAGGAGCTAGAGAGTAAATTCAATACTTTTTAAGACCTTTTTACATACATTTTAAGACCTTAAAAGCACTTAAGGTTTCAACCTGAAACACTGGCGAGATTTTAACTTAAAGTATATTAACTAAATATGAATGTAAGAAACTAATCCAAAAATAAAACATTATTTATATACTGAATATAAATCTCTTAAACTTAGCAGGTTGACAACTATAGAACTGCCGAAATAATCGGGGTTTATACACATTTTTACTACAGAAATTCCAGGACTTTTCCAGGACTTTTTTTTTTTTTTTTACCAGGTCAATTTTCAAGACTTAATGTTTTATGTAACATCTACATATACAGTGATATGTGGTAAATCATAAAAAATGTTAACATTTATTAAAGCATATCATAAATCTTGCGATAGTTTATTTTTATATCTATAAAATAGACAATGCTTACACAGCACTAATAATGTGAGAGCATGTTTTTGGAAGAAAAAAAAAGTAAAAACAACTAACCTCCATTCCAATATACAGTTATTTGTGAAACTAATTTTAGATAATCGTGTTAGAAACGCAGCACGTGTTTCATATTTCACTGCATTCAAAACTTCAAGTTTGGTGAACTCTTACCAGCGAAATCACCTCAGGTGATTGCGTGAGACTAATAAAAGATCCTTTAAAATAAGAAATTTAAAATATGAAGCAATCGCTCACTTTTATTAATGGCTAATCATATTGTTTAACCCTGCCCTTTTTCGCCTAGGACAAAATTTTGCAAGCACAAGCTCTAGTGTGACAACAGCTTAAGTACCTTTGGACAAAAATGTCTGCTAAATGACTACATGTAAATGTAATTTCCATGACTTTTATAAAACCTTGTGAGTTTTTCGAAAACTTCTCCAAGCCTGGAGAATGCCATGTCAAAATGTAATGATTTTTCCAACCTTTCCATGACCCTAAATAATGATGTTGCCTTGGTTACTGCAGTAAACATATTAGCATGATGTCAAATCTAGTAGGATTTCATAAACTACACAGCATCCTGTGTTCGCAAATTAAATTCAGACAAACTTTAGCATACAACCATACATTGCATAATCAAAAATGATATGAAATGTAATACCTTGCAAAATAGCATTTAAGACTTCATTAAGGGCCTTTAAAATTCTCTACATTCATTTATAATCTTTTTAAGACCCCACAGACACCCTGAAGATACATCATAATTTATAGACCATTCAGTGGGGTGATACCATAGGCCAGTGAACCTGCTTGTTATCAAACTATTTCATAACTGTAACAATAGGTGATTAAATCTTAAAACTTAATGTTTAAACAGGCATCATAACATTATTTATCAATATGTGCCTCCTTTTTGAAAGCTACAGAAATTTAAAATGTACAACAGAAAATACCCAGGGACCATTGTTATTGTTTACATCCCTCAAAATGGTCTATAGAGTAATGAAAAGAACAGCCATCAAAATGTAAGTGATGGCCAGCAGGTTGAGACAGAAGTCTCTCCACTTTTCTTAAAGGTCACAAGTGTGTGGACAAGTGGCAACACGCAAAACGCATAAACAAATCATTAGCAACAACTGATCAACATGCTTTTCCTTGTAATGAAACACCAAAACAGCAGACTGAATATCTTTGAAACACACGCACACGCACACGCACGTACAGACATGTGCAATGCTGCCCATGCATTCATCAATCCGACTTGCATCCTAATGATCCTCTGAAAGCATCTGGTTACGACTGACAAAAGCTCAAACACTCACAACAATGATTCTCCTTGGGAAAGTAACAGACTGAAGTATTTCATCTAATAAAAGGTCCACTAACAGCCTTGCCAAGCATTTAGCAATCAGCGTCAGTCTTCATCGCCGCACATCTGCTCATCAGATAACATACAAAACATCACCATTTAGAAGCTCTTTTAGAAAAGACAAGAAACGGATGAGTCAGAGGAGACACTTCTCGAGTCTGCTTCTCAAGGACAGGGAGATCGTTACACAGCCGAGCTATTATGCGACTCAGTACATCCCTAGTCATAACATTCAGAAAGTTGAAGAGTTTACTAGTAGTAGCATCACCAAACTTAACACACTAGCTGAACTATTACTTGGCCAAGTGTTTGTTGTAAACTACATTATTTAGAATTAAGGGTGTTGTAATTTATAGACATTATCAATAGTTTCTGCTCCTTGGTGTTAGTATGGTCACTCTGATCACAAGCACTGTGCAGTGCTGTTTACTAGGGTTGTCGCGATACCATTAATTCATCTTATGATACTATACCAGCTTAAGTATCACGATACCAAGTAGTATTGAAATACTGTAATTCATAACTCAAATTATTAAGAAAATGATCGGAAATACTATATTTTACATGTTATATTAGGTCTACTTGAATTTAATTCATAATTCCCTTATTACTGGAAAATGTATTATTTGCACATCACTTCACCTAAAATCTATTGTTTTTTTGTTTATTTTGTAGATAACTGACCAACAAAAAATACATTAAAATAAAGATACAAATTATACCAAATGAAATTTGTTACAAAAAGATGTATGAAATGGTCAAGAAAAGTTTTAATGTTTCCTGTTGCTATTCTGGGTTTTTCATCTATTGTTTTAATATTTTAATTTCAAAATTTCACTTTGTGATTTCTTTTTAAGAGATTATCAGTTGTTTTAACTACTAAATCACACACATTGACAGGTCAGAAATGAATCGATTCAAAATGTGCGTTTGAAACGTCAGAAAACATCAGAAAATGTGCATCCTTAAAGGGCTCCATAGACTATTTAAATAAAATGGTATATTGTTGGACAAATGTGTAAACATTTTAGTGACTTTTTTACATGCAACATTTTCTATTAGACCGTTAATGACGATACTACCGTTTACAAACTACAGTCAGTGGCACTGCCAATATTTTGGTGCCATGGTATCTCGATGCTACCATAGTACCAGTAAACCATGCAACCCAATTGTTTACCCCTTGGATCCCCATGAGCAACTGTTTAATACAAAGCACAGACATATGCAACTTAATCTGTCAGAGGTACGGCCAAGCATGACCCTATAGAGATAAAACTGCTGAATACAGACATTAGTTTATGCACAGAAAAGTATTCTCATACACTGTAAATAAAAAAAAAAGAAAAAGTCAAGACGGCAAGTATTTTTATGTTGCGTATTTTAATATTTTATTTTCATTTTCAACTAATGTTTTTAAGTTATACAAAGTTTAGCTTAACATTTTGACTTATGTAAGTTGAGATGACTAGAAAAGTTATTTTGATTCAACTAAAAAATTTAAGACAGCAACAACACATTAAAGCGGGTCGCACACCAGATGCAGCGTGCATATGACATTTGGAAATAACGCACATCCGCATGTTATTTGAAATTTAACTATTCAGATGGCACAGCAGACATATGAACAGTGTCCTGAGTTGAAGCTGGGCACTGCGGACAGCCACTGACTTGTGGCTCTGGTGTGCGTATCCTGATAGAAATCTATGTTTAGAATTCTAAAATGCGTGGCACTGCGTGGTGCAGCGCCGAGAGGCACATCCAGTGTGTGACCCCGTTTACAGTGAAGCTTAATAATATTCATATTAAAGCACTGAAGGCATACGGTCTGTTTTGAGGATGTTATTTGGAAGCTTTCTGAAATTTTCAAAGACGAATAAAGATTTAGAGCAGTGGTTGGGAACCTATGGCCTGCGAGCCACATGTGAATCTTTAACCAATAATACATGGCTCTCTATTTGTCTCCCTTCAATAATATTCTACAGTTTAAAAAATTATTACCGCCTTTAGAAATCAGTTTCCAATTGAAAATACAAATACAATTCCCTCTTTATTGTAATTTTTTAACAGCAACATAAATAAAAACCTCAGTTTACAATGAAACATGACGTTTGGAAGTTTTGTAAACTTGAATCGCAACACTAATAAAAGGCAAAACAACTTTTGTTTCTATTGTAACCTTGTGTATGAAAATTCGAACAACATTAATGAGTGGTCATGGCGAAAAGATTTAACATTTGCTTTTATTGAAGCTCTGGTGCTCTGCTCTGTCTGATTTGCACAAAATGAATTTCCTCTTGTAATGAATCAAATATTAAGAGACATTTTGAAACCCACCATGCAGCTTTTGTGGCAAAGTAACAGCTGAGCGAAAGCATGTGAGAAGCTCCAACATAAACTGCAAACTGGACAAAACAGTTGCAGTTTAGAAAGGGGTATCTAAGAGACTGAATGCTGCAAATTTTGCTTGCCTCATTGGAGATCACAAGGCAAAGTATGGCGAATATGTACTCACGTTTGCCAAGTATGGCATCTGAACTGGTTCCAGATTTTCCAAACAAGCATAAAATATTTACAAAAATAAAAGACTTGCTGTTAAGTGAGCAGGAGAGAATGCAGGTCAGTGACATAACATCAGCATTTATTTTGAGTTGGTTTGGGGCCAAAATTTGAGGTATGAATAATTTGAAGTTATGTTTTTTTTTTATAATAGTAAAATGTTAGACAGACAGACAGACAGACAGACAGACAGACAGACAGACAGACAGACAGACAGACAGACAGACAGACAGACAGACAGACAGACAGACAGACAGACAGACAGACAGATAGATAGATAGATAGATAGATAGATAGATAGATAGATAGATAGATAGATAGATAGATAGACCGAAATTGAATTGTAAACATGACTGAGCAAAGCAGCGATTATTTTATGAACATCTTGTCAGGGAATCATGGTTGTGTGATCAACAGTAAATCTCCTTCAAAGGCCAGAGGGTGCTCTCGTTGAGAAACCCAAACACCCACAAAGAAGATACCCAGGAAATCCACATAGCGTATCATTATAAATAAAAGATTCAACTGCTTTCACTGATTCAATGTGACTAATAATCACATTAATAATCACATGACTATTGAGTCTTCTCTTAGAATTATTTATTTCCTTTATTTCAAACACCTGACTGAAGTTATGAGGTACGTTTGGAGAAAAAACGTTATTATATGGGGGATTTCCAAATGCAGCATTTATCGAAAAGCAAGAGCTGTTATTATCACAGAATGATTATTTCTGTCATTCTCATCTGATTGATTAAATTGATTTTGAACACAATTTATTGTCAGTGAACTACGACTTTACTACGTCTCAAGTAACAATGAACTACAACTATTTACTACAGTGTGTAAATGCTGCTTCACGTGAAAGCACGTGCTAAAGGTTTACTTCTGCTAAAGTCTGGCTGCACTAACAAAATGCAAAAGAAAACCACCTTTGATTAATCCCCCAGATCTAAACCATACCATACTTAATACTCCAAAAGCTTTCTCAAAATAATTTGAGAGGACAGAGAGATGCTTGGATTTACCTGATGGTGTGTTGGCCGAGGTCCAGTCACAAACTGATGGAGATGACAGGAGTGTTTAAGGTCATCGTGAACAAGAAAAAAACAAAACAAATGGACAGTTAGGAGAATAGATATTTTGAATGACTTTGCATTTTACAATACAAATAAACAAAATTTGAATGCAATGGTTGGTCAAGCATGTGGATTTATACTTTTATGACATTTTTGAATGGTGATTTATGAATTACAATGGCTGCTTAATAAAAAAAATCAGCTTTGTGTTCACCGGAATTTCACAGTTTAAAAATACATTAAAATTAAAAAGTTGTAATAATATTTCCCAACGTTACTACGTCTGATCAAATAAACACTTATCAAAAAACCTTTATATTGTGTCACTATTTTTCCAGAAGGTCGCAGGTTCAAGTGATGGCTGGACCAGAGACCTTTCTGTGTGGAGTTTACATGTCTGTGTGGGTTTTTGTCTGAGTTTCCTCCACAGTCCAAAGCATGTGGTATAGATAAATTACATGAATTAAATAATGAATGTGTGTGAATGAGAGAGTGTATGAGTGTTTCCCAGGACTGGGTTTTAACGAATTAGTGCACTATCACAGCTGGGTTTCAGAAGTAAAACAATTGCCCGAGTAATTGGCAGTTCATTGCACTATAAAGCTCATAAAGCAGGGACTAAGTCAAAGGAGTGTTAGTATAATTATTGCTGTAAACATTTTATATTTAATAACAACTTAATCTTAATTTACACAAAATTACATTTTACAAATGAAAAGGATTTCAAATTGGTCAATACATTAAAAAGCATCACTGGATGTTTACATTTAAACATTTAAAGCAGTACAGAAATATACGTGACTATACAGAAAGACTATAGAATACACCTTAAAGGGACTTTGTTTTACATCACTTGAATTATCTTGTGGTCAGTTGTGGCATTGCTATAGCAACCATAAA
This sequence comes from Danio rerio, assembly GCF_052040795.2. Lineage (NCBI taxonomy): Eukaryota > Metazoa > Chordata > Actinopteri > Cypriniformes > Danionidae > Danio > Danio rerio. The sequence continues at coordinate 30,502,482 of NC_141031.1, forward strand.
CTGTGTTTACACCAAACATGAACTTTGGAGGTTTCAGCACTAAAACGGCTCCATTATTAGCAAGTAAGTGTCTACACTGAAAGCACCCATTTGCTGGACAATTTGCAGTGAAGGAAATATGTGCTCTCAGATTTAAGAGTCCAATCAATATCTCTACAATTATTAAAACCCACTACAATCAGTTACTGTCAACACTGGACATCACGTTCACAACAGTAAACCGATGCCATGGCATATTGAAAAATTATCGTTATAAAAATAATTAGTACATGCAATATCCTTATTGCAGAGAGCAGCAATAGTTTAAATATATTTCATGCACTAAACATTTGTGTGTTGCATGCAGAAATTGTCAAATTTTGACCAATCAGACAAATCCTTGGCAGCGCAGTGGGACTTTCTGTGTGGACTTTGCATGTTCTCCCTATGTTTGCACAGGTTTCCTCCGGGTGCTTTGGTTTCCCCCACAGTCCAAAGACATACAATATAGGTAAATTGAGTAGGCTAAATTGGCCATAATGTATGAATGTGAATGAGTGTGTATGGATGTTTCCCAGTGATGGGTTGCAGCTGGAAAATAAAATAAATGAATGAGATGGTTCCTTACTGTCTTCATATCCACAAGTCATAAGCTAGCTAGTTTTTTCACTATTGGGTTTAAAACATTGTAGAATAAATGCACAAAATGAAAATACAGAAAATTGTCATGAGAACAAAACAGTCTTTAAGAGGTCTGATTTTTTATGGATTTCGTGTTGTGATTTTATAAACTGATTTAAATTAATTAATGTATAATGATTGTGATAAACCATCATTATTCTATAATCATACCAACAAAATCTATAATGGTTCCATCCCTGAATACATGTTAATACTTAATTATTTTATCTTTGTGGATGTTGACAAGATGTTAGTATTTTCCCTATTCACCAATTATTTAAGGTCTGTAGACTTTAAGTATATTTATTTTTTACTTTGTATTTTTTATTTATAAATACAGTAATAAAAGCAATCAAAGATGCTTATTTTCAAGATGTTTTGTGGTTACAAGAAAATAATAAATTATTTTTGAGAGTAATGCATTTTCTGTTTGCATGTCTACGGTAAAACCAAACCAGAAATCACAATATCTAACGAGGTTTTTAGTCATTCATAGTGTTTTAAAATCCGCATTAGCAACTTCATAAATCAGATTTAAGAAAAAAACAAGAAAATCCAAGGCACCTGAAAAAAACATTTTAAGCCTTTATTGACATGACTATTCCTGCATCTATGCGTTTCGGCAAACACTTGCCTTCATTAGGGTAATAGAGATCAGGTGCGTCTAGAGTTTCTTTTGAACACTGTGGTCTATGCGCACAGTTTTAAGAAATAGCCATGTCAGTGAATGCTTTAGTATTTTTTCCACATTTTTCGAGTGCCCTGTACTTTCTTTTGCTGTTTATTCTAATGAATCCCTACCCAATGAGCACCGATACATTAATTAAACTCTCCTCACTTTTTGTTTGATTTTAGATGTAAGTAAATGTTTGCATGTTTAATATTTTATATGTTAAATATTTTAGTAAGATGGTGCCATGTTGACTCAGTGGTTAGCACTGTCGCCTCACAGCAAGAAGGTCACTGGTTTGAGCCCTGTTGGACCAGTTATCATTTCTGTGTGGAGTTTGCAGGTTCTCCTCGTATTTGCGTGGGTTTACTCCGGGTTCTTTGATTTCTCCCACAATTCAAAGACATGCGCTTTAGGTGAATTGAATAAACTAAACTGCCCGTAGTGTACGAGTGTGTGTGAATGCAAGAGTGTATGGATGTTTCCTAGTGCTGGGTTGCAAGCGGAAGGGCATTCACTGCATATAACATACACAGGAATAGTTGGCGGTTCATTCCGCTGTGGCAACCTCTGATATTTCAGAGATTAAGTTGAAAGAAAATTATTGCAATGAATATATATTTTAGTACGATCATTACATATGTTTTTCACCACAAATATCATCTTCGCAATATTTAACAACACCTCAAATTTTCCCAATATCATGCAGCCACAACCCTATTTAGTTTTGAACTTCAAACGCCAGTGACATGGAGGACAAATGGACAGCTTGCAGCAAAGGTCATTTCTGATGTACACCACTGCAGGAACCATCATGCCACCTGGCCCTGCTCCTTTTTAACACTATGGTATCAAACATATCTTTCTTAGCATGCTAATATCATCACAAGGGCCACAAAAGTGATGTTGATGTATAGTGTTCCCTGGCAGCATGGTGGCTCTGTGATCACTATCATCTCACAGCAAGAGGTTCACTGGTACAAACCCCAGCTAGGTCAGTTGGCGTTTCTGTGTGGAGTTTGCATGTTCTCCCTGTGTTCGTGTGGGTTTCTTCTGGGTGCTGCGTTTTCCCCAACAGTCCAAAGACAAGCTGTACAGGTGAACTGAATAAGCTGAATTGGCTGTAGTGTACGTGTGTGAATGTGACAGTGTATGGGTGTTTCCCAAGTTCATTCCACAGTGGTGACCCCTGATAAATAAAGGGACTAAACCGAAGGAAATTGAATGAATGATTGAACATTGTTCACTGTTAGAGTAAGCGATGGTGTGCTTACCGGTCGAGTCTGTGGCTGTACGTTCATTGGCTGCGTCTGTGGCGAGTACACCAGGGGGGCGGAGCCTGCATTCTGAGCTGGGTTATATGGAGGCTAAAGGATAAATTACAGACAGAAAAGACAAACCTTAATGTTGGTATATTTTTCTTAAGATTTTGTTGGGTAATTACATGACATTGAAATTATACCAATTGTAAAGGGGTACTTGGTCTGTTAGGATGTCATGAATCACAATGTCATCCTAGGTCAAACTGAATGTGCCAAAATTAGGCTAATATCGTTTAGTCTGTGAGTGTGCTATATAGATATAGGTATATAGACCTCAATTCTTTTTCAGAAAAACCCCCAGTTAAATACATCACACTACTAATCGATCCACAGCAACAGAGTGTATATAAAAGTGTCTGTACAGAGTATATATATCTGTCCAGAGTGTGTATGTGTGTGAACGTCGTAGGATTATCACAGCACCTGTGTCGGCTGGAAACACTATTTATAAAAAAGCGACAGTGTTCCTTCAGGCTGGTGGTAACCATGGTGAGGAGAGCAGTGCAAAAATCACTCATAACACTCTGTACGTTTGTGTGTATCAAAACATCAGCCGTCTTAATGCAATACCCAAGTCTAAATGTCACAGTTAATTTAGACCCAACAAAGAACAAACATAATTAATGGTGCAAAACAAGGTGACCTAGAAAAACAGAGCAATGCCATGATTAGTGGGTAAAAATGTGTGCAGACATGATGAAGGCGTTGGTACTCACCGCTCCGCCTGTCTCCCAGGGCTTGAGGATGCGGTACGAAGGGCCAGCAGGAACTGATACCTGAGAGAGGGCCGGGGACGTGGCATGGCCAGGAGGAGTCCCTGCCAGGTTTGGGTGGGTTTTGCTGAGGTCATGACCTGGAAATGGAGGACCAGGGTGTCTGGATACCTGTGGAATGAGCGAAAACATCATAAGTTTTGCACAGTCTAAGAATTAAATGCACCATGTACTTAACCATCATTACGATTGCTATTACTGTCTATTATTCATTTAAAAATATGTAAGAACTTTTTGTAAACATCAAATTACACAAGAAACACAAAAAATATATAATGTAAAAACAATATGTATTTTGTTGATTACATTAAATGTTTTGTGATTGGAATAAAATTGAAAGGTCCTCTGAAGTGAAATATGCATTTTTTATTGCGATGTTTGACGTTATCTCAACTGAAAAATGGAGAGAGGGTGGGACATAGTGTAGCTCCTCTTCTTTAATAAAAAAAGCCACTAGCATTTTTATCACCGCGCTGCCAGTGAGAGATGAGATTAGTTGAGATCAAGTGCATCAAATGAAAAGCAAATGAGAAGAAGGAGGTGGGGCATGTCAGATACTAAAGAGCATTTGATTGGTCAAGATTTGATGAGAAACAGTATAAGGTATGAGGTGATGCAAAAAAATTTATTTGAAGTGACAAACTGCAAGCTTTGGATGTTTATGTCAGTTTTATATCTCCTAAATGTGAATTTTGTCACTGTTTTGGAGCACACTAGCCAATACATTAAAAACTAACAAAACACTTAACACTTAATTTAAAAAAAAAACTTCATTTTCACAAGACCTTAAATATAAATCCCTTTAAATATATAATTTATGACTTCAGAATAAATATTTGTCAGATAAGTTTTCTCGCCAGTATCTAAAAACAGAGAAGACAAAAACAGTTAAGTATCTGTCCTTATACTTAAATACCTTTTTAAAAAATACTACACATTCTTATTGATTCTACAACTTTAAAATGGCAGAGTGTGTTTGTGTGTATGTCAAAAATAAGAGTGGAATGCTTGACACTTTACACGCTCAACAGCCGCTGCGTTGCTCACGTAGCGGAAGGGATGGAGCTATCAGGCACTCATGTTGGATAACTGTATTTATTTTGGATTTTGTAAGCAAAATTCTCCTACGAGAGTGATTATGGCGCCCAGGGGCGGATTTAGTGATTTTGGGTCCCTAAGCAATTCCAGCCATGGGGCCAAAGTCCTGAAATGCACCCTTTCTACTTTTATTAAATCTTTATTTCTATCGCTGTTTTTTTTTTTTTTTTTTTACATTACTCAGTCATTTTTTTCGACACTTTAAATGAATGCAATCTCTACATTTTATGTGAGATATATATATATATATATATGTTTTATAAATTTGACTGCTGGACTGCTCCATGATGGATATTTTATTTGGTAATATTATTACTACACAACATTACATTATAATAATATTGTATTTGACTGTATACTAAATGTTTAATCACGTTAAAATTGTATTTAACTCTCAGCATAAAAAATATGGTAGGTTATGTATAGTCATAGGCACAACAGTTATGTATAGTCATACGTATAATTTATACTTCTAGACATTTATTAGGGGCCCCCAGATTTCTTGGGGCCCTAAGCCGCCCCTGATAGCGCCTCCCAATGGTAAATGCGGTTATACTTATGGCAGGTATTATTTGGTAGTTTGGTCATTTACTTCTCTAATTTGGCAACTGCCAACATCATGAAGGAATCGGTTTGAATTTCCACTTAGTAAAAAAAAATTATATTCCATTTGGTGCTTAAGAATATTGTGCATAAGTGGAAAGTGTATTACCAAGGGTGAGTTAGAGGTGGTTGAAGCTAAACTATGCAGAGCTGCGGCCCTCCAGGACTTGAATTTGAGACCACTGACACCACATGGGCTAAAAATGTTAACAAATATTGACAGTTTTGGAGGTTGAGAAGTTAATTTAATAGCATTTTCTCACGTCAACTGCTGTTACAGAACAGCAATCACCTTGTAGAATCTTACCTAGTTAAAGTAAGTTCAATATTCAATATATATATATAGATAATATAGACATAGGCGAGTCACAATAATCAATATATTGACTTATCGCACAACACATGGCCATGACCAATCAATTTTGGGGATGCAATATATATCACCCATACATAAAAACAATTCTAGCATAATTTTAACTGACTGTGTGGCCTATTGGAGGTGTCAGTATGGTTAAAAAACACTATAGTATTTACTATAAATTTCTATAGTTTGTTTTCATGTGGGTGCCAGACAACTGAAAATAGATCTGCTACCAGATATCGCAGCCTTTGTTACTTTTTACGTTGCACTTTTTTGTTAACATTTATTATTATTTATTTAGGATATGCAATTTCACATTCCGATTCCAATGCCTCATTATGAAAGGTTTGGAAGAGTTAAACTGCATTGTAATGATATTATGACGTCATTTTGGCATCATATAAAAGGTGGCATAAAATGGTCTTAAAATGACAATAATATCGTTTATCACAATACATTTTGGTGCAACATATCGTTCAACAAATAACAGATATCGTGACACGTCTATTTAGACAATTCTAAACCTACAGCTTGTATTTAAAATGATGATGAGAAACTCATAGCACTTACAAGAGGACCACACACTTCGACTGTTTCTGGCCTGAGGGATAGTCTATGTATATACATTATTATAGTGATGCGTAATGACTGTAAGTGCACATGTGTGTCTGATCACTCACACTGTAGACCGCAGTCACCCCAGAGTGAGCGGGAAACATGCGTTCATCCAGTGATAGCGCTGCTCTAGGAATCCTGGGAAGGTCAGCGTTAAAGAAAATCTGTATAATAGTTTCAAATGTCAACCTTAGAATTCAAAAAGGTCACAAAACATGAAGTATTAGCCACAGAAAAGCTTCATCACTGTGTTTCATAATAGCAAACATTCAGTGCATTCAGCATTAACGGTTCAGACTCTTTCACACTAATTAATATTACTGTCAGCTTTCTCCTCCAATGACTTCTTGCATTGGGGAAGGGGAGGTGGAGTTTTGGAAAAGTTAACACAAACACATTTTCTCCCTCCTTTCTCCAAAATGTCAATTTCCCCCTTTCAGTACACCCTGTACCTCCACCAGCCAGAAAGATGTCAGACAGAAATCCTGACATGGAATTCCAAATATGAGAGAACAGATTGGTGACGTGTTGAACAGTATGTGCACTGCAAAACGTTAAGCAGGCGGTAAATGTATGTACACAATTCCTCACCAAAAATCAGGATGCTGCTAAAAATGTCCTACTAAACTTCATGTACTCTTTGTACATGATGTTCCATTCCAAGAAATGCATAGTGACATATAAACATATAATAATATATGTTCAGATTACAGATGTAAAGTTATTAAAGGTCCCACAAAGTGCTTTGAAATTAGGCATGGGACGATTACCGTTTTCAAGGTATACTGCAGGTTTTAAAACCGCCAAATTTTCTGCCATACCGTTTCTAAGGTGTGTAAGATTTTTTATTTACGTTTTTTCCTTTCGTTTTTTAGGACATTATCTACAGCAGAAAACATATCCAAAGATGCCATATTAAATGGTAAAGAAGTCTGTGTTTTTCAAACTAATGAAGACAGCAGAAGTCAATGATTTGTTTAAATTATTTAGCCTGACATGTTTACTGTTCCAAAATATTTTAAATGTTTCTCAAAATAAAAAATATATTGTGTCAAAGGGAAAAAAAGGTTTTGTTTTTTACACAGACATTTAAAAAGGATACATTTTAGAGCAGTAATCCCAATATCATGATATTTTTATCCAAGGTTATCATCATAAGAATCTTATATTTGAAATAAGCATTTTTATTTTAAGTTTGACATCATCTCAACTGAAACACAAAGAGAGGGTGGGACATGTATTTCCTTCCCCCTTTTTAAAAACAGCCAACAGCATTTTGTTTTATCACTTCTCTGCCAAAAAGAGGGGTTAAGCTAAAGTGCATCAAATAAAAAGCGTCTTGAAGAGGGTGGGGCATGTCAGATATTAGAGAGCATTTGATTGGTCATGATTTAACGAGAAACTGAAGTATGAGGTGATGGGAATCAATAATATAATAACACTAATACTGAAATGGTGAAGGTGTTTTCGAATGACCAAAACAACATTTCAGATGTTTTACAGTGTGCTCAGCTTGGTGGTTTGTCCATATAACAAAATCACATGACTTTTTTTAATCTGCATAGTGGAATTTGTTCGATAAAAGTGGTTCCATCATAGTGTATACACATATTTTCTTAATGAATAAAAAACTTAACCTACTTAGTTATGCGCATACATTTTTTTGTGCATTTTCAAAATGTAAGCGCATGCACATCTTGGTGTTTCAATCAACCAATTTTTTATGCGCATATTCAAAATGCACATAAAAATAGGTGGATGTAAACGTAGCTATTGTTTTGGAGCACAATAGCATATAGCTTTCTTAAAAACTAACAATACTGACACTAACATCTAAAAAAACTTTAATTTCATTGAACCTTTAAATAACACGGTCATGGGAACTGAAAACAACTGTATGATAACATCAGGATTTTATCTGCAATTAAAGGTATGACAACATTAATTCTAGTTTAGCTTTTCCCTAAACGAAGCATGAAATATTTCTGAATGAATAGTGTGCTGTTGTGCCTATCTGAGGTTTTCCTCACACAAACGACTAGTCGCTCAGTTCAGAAATACAGTTATAGACTGGATAGAGACAAAGATGGATTGATGTGACAGAAAAAGAGAAAGAAAAAAGCAGGAACCGGCTCTGGCAGTTACTGTATCTGTGAATGAGAGATGAGTAGGTCACATGGTTTCGGGGAAAGTGGAGGAGGACTGGCTTTCCTCCTTCATACACTCATGGACACTTTTTAGTCTTTCGGTGAAATCCTGCCTTCTGATTTCCCCTTCTCTCCCCCTACTTCTACCTCTCTGGCTGTCTGCCAACCTAAACTCTTAGGGAAAAAGGGGGGGATGGGAAAAGTGAAAGCTGGGAAAAAATGGTCAGGAAGAAGTATAATGAGTGACGAGAGGTTTTCCTTTAGTTGAAACAAGAGCATGCCGTTTACATTCAAGGTCATGAGGGATACATCTACGGTCCTCACTTGAGTTCAGAGGGGTGCACCTGAGGAATGCAGCTTGGGGAAAGGCCAGATAGGCTATTCGATCAGGTTCAAACTGACAGCTGACACTCGCGAGGCTCTGGCAGGACACAAGGCACGACTTACTGGAATTACAGGCTGATCTGATTCCTGCATTCGCAGTTTGGCACTCCATTGCATAACCAAATCCCTTTGCATGGGCATGGTGGTGTTTTGACGGCACTACACGAGAGTGTGTGTACGCCTACAGGTGAAAAGAATTTGAGAGGAATTTACACTTAAAAAAAAAAAACTGGAAAGATGATGCAGCGTGTACAGAACTAGTTTTATGTTTTAATCTAATAGAAAAAAAGTGCTGAGTATAAATGAGTACACCTCTTTAAAACGTGCATTTTTTTATTCAATGTTGGACGTAATCTGAAAAATGGAGGGCAGGACATAGAGTAGCCCCTCCTCTTTTTCAAAAGTACCCAATAGTGTTTTGTTTTTATCACAGCTTTGCTAAATGGAGTGGTTGAGCTGAAGCCCATCAAATGAAAAGCAAATGAAAAGCGTCATGAAGGGGGTGGGGCATGTTAGGTACTAGAGAGCATTTGATTGGTCAAGATTTGATGAGACATCTTTAAAACTAACAGTTAACATCTACAAAATATTATTTTAATTTCACTGGACCTTTAAATTCATATTTTCTATAGCATGCTTTACTATATCACATTTGTGTATATACATTTAAATACATATACACACAGATTAGTCACTACCAAAGCCAAAACTTAAAAAATGATGTCTGCAAAATGGTAAGAACAATATATATGTTGAATTTAAACTAACAAATTAAATTTAGCAACTTAATTTCCTTGTTTAAATTTAGCCAAAATAAATTGTTTACAGGGCGAGGCACGTAAGCCTTCACGTAAGTTTCTTCCGGGTGCTCCGGTTTCCCACACAGTCCAAAGACATGCCGTACAGGTGAATTGGGTAAGCTAAATTATCCATAGTGGGTGAGTGTGTGTGTGTGTGGATGTTTCCCAGAGATGGGTTGCGCCTGGAAGGGCATCCGCTGCGTAAAAACTTGCTGGATAAATTGGCGGTTCATTCCGCTGTGGCGACCCTGGATTAATAAAGGGATTAAGCCGACAAGAAAATGTATGAATGAATAAAAATTGTTTACAACTACTTAAAAAAAAGTAAATCCAAGAAAATCTAACTAAATAAAACAAGTAAAAAAAAACTGTTCAAGACTTTGTACACTCAAATTAATATGCTGGGGGAAATATTAAATAAAAATTTAATAACCAGGAAGAAAAGCAAGAGTATTATGTATTAATATATTATCCTACTGTTCTTAAAGATGTTAAAAGACCAAACTAATATTCGAATGGATATAATGATTTAATAAAACGGTTTTGTTTAAACACACCAACATCCACTGGCTATATTCAATGAGAA